>NC_133832.1:16146153-16453461 GCF_047830755.1 Zonotrichia albicollis
CAAATGATTATTTCCCTCTTCCCCTCTGGATTTAAACCCCTGGGAGCTCTGAGAAACCTGATCCAGTGGAAGGTGTCCCTTTATGGGCCTTTATGTGTCCCTGTCTGTGGCCTTTATGGTCCTTATGACCTCCTTTATGGTCCCCTTCCAACCCACACCATTCTGTGATCCCATCATTCTGTGCTCAGCCAGGCTTTAGCAAGATAGTCCTTAGTTCTAGCAGGGCTGAGATTTTTGAAAATCACTTTGTTTTTACTACTCCTGTATGCAACCCTTTCATTTCAGCAAAGCCTGCAGATGTGTTAAGTCAGGGCAGCATCAGCCCCACTCAGTTTCCCAAAGTCAGGCTTTGCATTTGGGCTGCTCCTCTGCTGTTAGCTTTGATAGAGCTGGAAACCCATGGAGGGATGAAAGGCAAACCCCATGATCCAAAATGGGAGGGCTGGCTTAAGGAAACCTGAAAAGATGAAACGATGGCACTGCAGGAAAATGAATTAAAAATAGGCATTTATTCAATTTTCCCACTGCTGTTACCAATGATTCCACTGAATTATCACTTGGGCTTTTTCCTTTTCTGTATTTGAGAGTTATAACTGGCTTCAATATTAGAAATACTTGATTTATACCAGTGACTCAAACTCAGAAAAAAGCTCTTTTATGACTCAAGCAGCCACAGGCTGGAGCTCAGTTGAGCTGAGCCAAGTGAAGAACTTTGTAATAGAATCAGATCTTTCTGTGAAAAACCACTGCTTAATTGCAGATCCTTCACCAGCTCCTGCTGCCCCACAATAAACATTAGTGAAAATATTTAAGAAAGGTTCTGACATTGATCCATGTCTCCAGCTGCCACATCTACACAACTTTTAAATTCCTCCAAGGATGGTCATTCTATCCCTGCCCTGGGCAACCTGTGAGAGAGGTGGACAATGCTTTCCTTGGAGAAATTCCTGCTGATGTCCAACTTGAGCCTCCCCTGGCCCAGCCTGAGGCCGTTCCCTCTCCTCCTGTCCCTGTTCCCTGGGAGCAGAGCCTGACCCTGGCTGTCCCCTCCTGTCAGGAGCTGTGCAGAGCCACAAGGTCCCTCCTGAGCCTCCTTTGCTCCAGGCTGAGCCCCTCCCCAGCTCCCTCAGCCCCTCCTGGGGCTCCATTCCCTTCCCAGCCCCCTCAGCCCCTCCTGGGCTCCATTCCCTTCCCAGCTCCCTCAGCCCCTCCTGGGCTCCATTCCCTTCCCAGCTCCCTCAGCCCCTCCTGGGCTCCATTCCCTTCCCAGCTCCCTCAGCCCCTCCTGGGGCTCCATTCCCTCCCCAGCTCCGTTCCCTGCCCTGGACTCTCTCCAGCCCCTCAATGTCCCCGAGCTGCCCCAGCACTGGAGGTGCCCCAGCAGTGCCAGCACAGGGGACAGCACTGCCCTGATCCCCTGGACACCATTCCTGACCCAAGCCAGGTGCCACTGGCCTCCTGCCCACCTGGGAACCCTGGGCTCATGTCCAGCTGTTGGCACCCCCTGGGCCTTTTCCACAAACAGATTCCCAAGGCTGTAGTTTTCCATGGGGTTGTTGTGATTGCATATTGGATAAAAATCCAAGGGCTGTACCAGGGCAGGAAGCTTTCCCTTCCCATCTGCAGTCCAGGCTCCCAGGAGCAGCAGATGTCCCTGAGGAGTGTGTCCAGCCTGCACATTGGGCAGAAATATCACAGAAAAGGATGCCGAGTAATACTCAACTGTCTTCCTTTTTTTTTTTTTTTCCTTTTCCTTTTTCTTCATTGCTTTTCCACTTTATTTGACTACTCCTTGATTAAAAGGCTGGGGCTTCGAATGTGACACTTTTTGGAAGAGCTGATTATGCATCACATAAACCTCTTGGCATTACACAAAGATGCTGGTGTTAAAATTGAAGTTTGTATTAATGCAGCTTCAATCTGAACAGCAATCATTGTTATTAACAGTCGTTCAGGAGAATGAGTTCAGCTGGAAGACACTTCCTGCTATATTTTCCACTCAAATGATAGCAGAAGGATTCAATGTGTTTTTCAGCAAAGTTTCCTTAGTGTTTCAACTGATCCTTTTATTCGGGGGGCTTATCCTGATCTCAGACCTCTGGATCCTGCTTGGCCCTGGCTTCTGGATGGATTTGTGTTGCATCCCTCCATGGTTATTTTCTCCTTATCCCTTCTAAAAATATTTAGCATAATTGCACTGAGCAGTAGGAACAATGGATTTAACAGAGGCTCGAGTCCCCAACCCATCCCTTTCCTTTGGGATGTGCAGGGATGATGCAGGAGAAAGCTCCTCTTGTCTTCTCATCATGGCCTGCGGGTCAGTGTTAATTAACCTCCCCTGCAGAAAGGATCTCTCCTTGAGGAAGTGTGAAAAAGCTGGCAATCTGCAGAGTGGGAATGTGGTCTGGCAGCAGGAATGGGAGATGGAGCACCAGGACTGCGGGATGTCCCAGCCTGGCAGGGAACCCTTCACCAGCAGCTTTGTTCTGCCCACCAGCTCCCTGCTTTTGGGAGAAGTCGTGGTTATTCCTTGCAAAATGACATCACTTTTCTCACCAAAAGGCTCTAAAGACACCACTGGTACACATGCATTCCCAGACATTTATGGATGACCAGCCTGAGGAGGGTGGTGTGTCCATCTGTCCCATCCAGTGCCAAAGGGTGAGGATTGTTATGGCTCAACTGGATCCCTTTGGATTTCCCCCTGGGATGCCTTTTATTTACTGTACATTCCAGAGGGCAAACCTGACTGTGCCAGCTCCAATAAACAATGGATTGCTCTTGGAGGTGTTTCTGAGAGCCCTTCCAAAGCATTGGAGCCATTTCTCTGGAATTCCTCCCCTGGGTTGTTCCGGAAAGATCTAATACCAATCTGACATTTGCTGGTGCTGCCTTTGCAGCTGGGGCCATTTTCTGAGCAGTTTTCCCTGCCAGCCTTCTCCCAAAAGCACCTGGAATACACGAGGCAAGTGTCAGTGTAGCCTGTGTGTGCTTTCCTCCCAGCTTTTGCCATCTTGGAATGAGCTTCAGTGCTTCCAAGGGGTGCAGATCCTGCCTGGTGCCTGATTGTCCCTTTGTTTCAGTAGCCTGAGGTTGGTTAATTGTCACTACAATGTCACCAGGAGAGCTGGGTGAGCTCTGTGCTGCAGCTTCTGGAAGCTCTTTGAGTTGCTGAGACAACTTTCCTTCTTTTTGGTCCTTAATTTTTTCCTGCCTTGAGCTCCTCAGTTTTCTTTTCCTTTGGGTATTTTAGAGACCAAACTTAAAAGTGCAGCACTGGCACAGGTTGCCCAGAGAGGCTGTGAAGGCCCCATCCCTGGAAGTGTTCCAGGCCAGGTTGGATGGAGTTTGGAGCACCCTGGGATGATGGGACACATCCCTGCCCATGGTGGGACCAACCTGTTCTTCAGCACCCAACAGCATGGAAAAAAAAGGCAGATTTCCCACTCCTGTGAGTTAAAGGGCTGGATTTTTTTGCTCAGATTCTGCTTCCCAAATGGAGCAGCTCCACTTTGGCAGTCTCAGGCTCCCCACGTGCAGGGAAGGCTGACAGTTATGGAAGGGCAGCTGAAGGTCACCCCTCCATTTCGCTGTTATTAACATCCCTAAGAGGCAACGAGCGGGAGAGAGAACGAGTCAAAGTTCATTATTCTCCTAATTAGCAGATTACACAAAAATTCAGTAGCTTCCCCAGAATAAGAGTTAAAGATTGAGTTCACTCACCTGTCCCCACAATTAGCAGCTATAAAGGTGTCACAAGGAAATAAAGTGAGAGAAAGGAAAAGCTCCACTTCAATTTGCCCACACAGAAGACACAGCAGCTCCGTTGGGAGAGGGGGATGGAGCTCCAGGCTCCCAGATCTGCAGTGCACAAAGGAGACAGATTTAATGCCCCACTGCAATTTTCTGGCAATTAGCCCCTCCCCAGAAGATGCCATTGACCTCATCAGTCTGGAGATGGAGTTTCGCAGTTAATTTTTCCCAGTACCACCCTGATGAACAGAGGCAAAGAAGGAGAAGGAGGCAAGGAGAGGAATCACTCGGGTAATTTTCTGGTGGAGAAAGCACAGGGGATGAGGTTTGGTGAGGTCTTCACTTACCCAAATCCAATACTTATCCTGTGTCTCGGGTGTGGGTGCCAATGCCAGTGTCCTGTTTCAGACAGAAAATTACATTTTTTCAGTTTTTCCTTTTGCTGCCCAAAGCAGGAAGGAATCTGTCTCTACATCCAAAGCTGTCAGGAAACAAAGATGATTTCTGCTGTGTCCAAAAGCCCCAGAAAGGAGGGAGTAAAGTGAAACCTCTTCAACAGGTGAAAAATCCCAAATACAACAGCATTTTAAAACAAAAATGCCAAACACTTTGGTAACATAGGAGTGAAACATTATGATTTTCTCATGATGAAGAGGCTGCTGATCAGTGTAAGTGTGACAAATTTTAGACAGGTTCAGGTATGTTTGTGATTGCTCCAAACAAGCATTTCTGGCTGAGGAAATTTTGGTGAGCTGGCTTTCCTGAGCTCCCACCATCATTTTCCTGCACCTGCCCTTCTGATTTTCTCTTCCCGCTGAGGACATTGTGTAAATCCCAGGGATTCTTCATCACTCAGCTGTAATTATTCCAGGGAAGAAGGCTGCTTGCTCTACATAATCTTGTCATTTGCCCAGAGTGTGAAAACATTCTTAATTTAGATGCCATGGCCATGCCATCACCTTCAGTACCTGTTTAATAATAAATCCTTCCATAATAAAGCCAAGACCTGGAGCTTCTCCTGAGGCCAGAGGAGGGACCAATTCCCATTCCTTATCTCCCGAAGAGGTTGGGGATGGCGCCACCCACACATGGGACTTCCCACACCCTCCTCAGTGTGAACTGAAAGGTTTTGATCTGATTACTTCAAAAAACGAGACTTAGGCCATATAAATTGTCCTGGGAGAAATCAGCACAGAATTCCTGGTTATTTAAAGCAGAATTCCAAAGTACATTTCCATACCCACGTCCTCCATCCCACCGGGGCTGCGCTTTCATTTGCGTCTCTTACGGTAGGTATTATAAGTTAATGAAATAGAAATTGATCTTTAAAGGAGCACTTTTCAAGGTTCAGTTGCTATCTAATTAATTTAATTTTAAATTACATCAGTAATAAAGACTTAATTGCCTTCTTATCAATACATTGTATTTTGTAAAGGACATGCGACTATTTGAACACACCATCGCTTTCTTATAGTAGAATAATTGGTATTTTAAGCATACAACTATCATGGTAAGTGTAAAATATTTATTTGTGCACTTAATTTCAAGTGGTATCAAAACCTCAATGAACATGCAAATGTTCCAGCAGCTGCTGTTTAACTCCTTGCCTGCCTCTCCAGGAAAAACAAGGACTCCTCCACGTCAGGGAGAATGGCTGGAATTTCAGTGTGGGGTGATGTAAAGAATATTTTTATGGCTGCACCAATTTTTGATTGGTAAGATTGCATCTTTTTAGGACATGGGAGGCAGTTTAGTAAATGTGACAGCTTAGAGTGAGGAACTGCAACTTCTATCTCCCTCCTAGTGAGGACTTTGAAGCCTCTTACCTTCATGTGAGTCTTATTTTTGTCTCTGAGATGTTTTTATAACCATTATAAACAGAATCACAGTAAAACACAGACGTGTTTTCTCTGACTGAAGATTCAGTAACCTCCCTAAGCAGATAAATCAACATCAATCTTTACCCCTTTCCTTTCCT
Organism: Zonotrichia albicollis; assembly: GCF_047830755.1. Lineage (NCBI taxonomy): Eukaryota > Metazoa > Chordata > Aves > Passeriformes > Passerellidae > Zonotrichia > Zonotrichia albicollis. The sequence goes on from NC_133832.1 coordinate 16,151,885, forward strand.
TAGCACAAGAGCTGGATTTTGGAGTGCATAAGCTGCCAGAAAGAATAATTAAATACACCACAACTACCTTTGATTTAAAAATGGCAAGGGGAGAAATTAAATCTTGCAGAAGCCACAACACATCCACAGAACTGTGTGGTAACTTGTCAACTAAATTAATTTCGAGCAGTTCACTTCAACCATAAAAATAATATAAGCTGTGATGTATTTCTTTCATATGTGTGTGTGTGTATATCTATATGTTATACAGCACCATTTAAAAATAGCAGCTTCTACCTGTGAAGTAGCAAGATCAGATATTTCTGAACTGCTTTCAGACCTGTCAACACACCATCACTATTTAGCTTTAATAGATGTTGAGTTTAAAACACACCATAGAAATATATATTTTTTCAAGATACACAGTAAATGAGATTTGGGCCACTCTAATTTTTGTCATCTGCTTCCAGCTTCGTGGCATAAGCTGCTGTAATAATTCTTGTTATTATTCTGGTATTTAGTAGCCCACCTAAGATTAATATCTCATGGCTGTGTGCCTTTCCCACCCCATAATGTGCTGGCTCTTCTGGCTCTGGGGGTGTCACTGCCAGATTTTTTCCACCAGCAGGATTTAGTGTGGCATCTTTGTGTTCCTGGTAGGGATTGGCTATGACACTGCTTGCAAAGGTAGATACAAAAAAGGAAGAAGTAAGTTTTGGTGTCTCCTCATTAATCTCTGAGAAATTTAAAAGGAAAAAGGTGAAACATCCCACCTTGGAGAGAGGAAGGCAGCTCCCTGCTGGGAACATCAGCCCTGCTTGGGTCATTTCTCCATAGCCTTATCCTGCTAAAGCAGAGCCTTCAGAAGAGCTGGTGGCCAAAGCAGGAGGTGTCAGAGGCAGGAACTTGTCACTGTGGTGTGGGGCTGTCCATGGCCAGTGGCCTCAGCTCCCACAGGAACCTGCAGAGCAACGTCAGGAGCAGAAATTCTGCCACACAAAGCTTTGATGCCGAGCACGGATGAGAACCTGCAGCAATCTTTTCTCACCTTTATTCCTGTATTCCCTGCACACACAATAACTCAGTTTTCTCTCTCCTCAGGAGGTTTGTTTCTCCTGCTCGTGTTTCTCTTTGTGATGTGGAAGGAGTTTGCAGCGGACTTCCAGAGGTACATCCTCCTGGAGAGGAGCGAGAGGTGCCTGGATGGTGTCCCCGTGCACGTCTACTATGGCTGGTCCTTCATGTTCGCCGCCGCCGGGGTGCCCCTGGCGCTCCTCTCTGGACTCCTCTTCTTCCTGGTGGGCAGAGACATTATGGATTCCCTGCAGTAAGACAAGTGTGGAAAAGGCTTTGAGAAAATTTGGTGATGCTCCTGGTAAAGAAACACACCCAAGTTTTGAGCGTTTGATCGTTTTTGTAGCTCTGATTGTGGGGATAGGTTACGCTCACTCTCATGGGGAGGCGGGGATGGAGCACTGAGCATCCACAGAATCCCAGGGTGGTTTGGGTTGGAAGGGACCTTAAAACCCATCCTGTTCCACCCCCTGCCATGGACAGGGACACTTTCCACTAGACCAGGTTGCTCCAAGCCCCACCAACCTGGCCTTGGACGCTTTCAGAGATGGGACAGCCACAGCTTCTCTGGATACCCTCTGTCAGGGCCTCCCTACCCTTACAGCCAGGAATTCCTTCCCAATATCCATCCATCCCTGCCCTCTGGCAGTGGGAGCCATTCCCTGTGTCCTGTCCCTTCATCCCTTGTCCCAAGTGCCTCTCCAGCTCTCCTGGAGCCCCTTTAGGCCCTGGAAGGTTTCCTGGAGCTTTCTCTTCTCCAGGTGAGCACCCCCAGCCCTCCCAGCCTGGCTCCGACCACTGCCCATCCCAAACCAGCCCCAGCTGAGATCCAGCTCCAGCCTTTTTCCACTTTGGAGATATTTCAGCACGTTGGTGGGGTTTGCACCAGTTTTTTCCACAGCCCAAGGGAAAGCAGCTCTCTGTCAGCAGAGCTCCACATCCATATTCAGCAGAGCTGGAGTTTTACAGCATTCCCAGCATCCTGGTTTCTTGTAAAAGGAAATCGAATCTGGCTGTGATGGTGCAAGCAATAATGTCTATTTCTAAAAAGCAATTAAGGATGATTTTTTTTCCTTGGCCAGCTCTAATTGACGTCAAAGGACAACCATTTTAATGGGATGTCGGGAAACATGAGAAACTTTTTTCTTTCTTAAAAGCCCTGATTCTGAAGATACAAATGTACCTGGACCTAACCTAACCTTCAATAAGGGAATAAACTAACTTTTGTGGCTTGAAACATAACATGAATTAATTAGTATTTCTTTACAGCAATGCTTTACTCTGCATTTAATATTTTCCCTGGATGCAGTTTTGTAGGGATTCCCAACCCAAAAACTGAGAGGTGATCCTGGTTGAGCGAAAAGGAGGGACAATAGCATGATATTGTGATATCACCTTGGGCTGTGCCAGTGCCCCATCAGTTCTTCACATGCCAATTTCTCACTATAAATTTGTTTTGAATAGTTTTTGTCATTACTCTGAATTTAATATTTTCCCTGGACAAAGTTTAGGGAAGTTTCTCAACCCAAAAACTGAATGATGGTGGGAGGTGGAGGAATGGGAGAGGAGACAATAGAATTGCTATTTTTTTGCCTTTGTTTTGTCAGCCCTATCAGGCAGCTCAGCTGGGACCTTGTTGTTTTCTATGGACACCTACAAGAGTCAGATCTAAAACGACAAATTATATAACATTTAAGCACATTTAAATTCTTGCAGTCATCCAGGCTGATGTGGCAGTGACCCTGTGAAGAGCAATCACCTCCTAATTCTCCACCAAACTATCCAGGTACTGGGGGTGAAATAATTTGTCCTGAATAGGCAGAGGTTTGTAAAGACACTTGAGAAATGACAAAGATTTGATCTCGTCGTGTTTTTTCGGGCTGGAGCGTGGTGCTTTGAAGTAGTTTGTTGGGTCCTTGTTTGCTGAGCTCATTTGCATAAATTTTAAATCAAACTTCTCAAACCGCGCCGTTCTCGTGGATGTCAGAGTTTGTGCTCAGCTCACATCTCCTGAGCTTTATGTCACACTATTGACTCAGTGCAGTTAATTAATAATGGAATGTAAATCTCTGCTAGGAAGCGCTGAAGATTGTTGGCAGTGTAAAAATGTTTGTTAATGCTCTTCCTAAAATATTATTCAAGTCTGGCGTTTCTTTCCTTTCGGAGCAAGTTCTAATTATTCTTTTACAAGATTCATGGCATACACCGAGTGAGGAATTGTAATTCCCCCATGTAAAGATTAGTTCTTTCATATGAATAACAGGCTTGGGCTACAGTTCTTTAGCAATATCCACACTGTTTTCCCTTAATAGAAATTTTGTTTGAATAGAATTGGGATGTGCAGGTAAAAAAATAATGTTTTTTTTTTCCCAGTGAATGGATGTTTCATGACATTCCCAAAAACACAGAGATTTTAGTCTTTTATTTGGCCATTCTAAACTGTTTTCTTTTTTCCTGATTCTCCTTGGGTTAACTCTGTTCCCCATCAGTTCTTCAAGGTATAATTTCTCACTACAAATTCCCTTTGAATAATTTTTGTCATTTAATTATCTATTCAATGTGGAGATGAACACTTATGGTCACAGAGAATAAAAGTATACAATCCAGGAGCAGAAGAGGTCAAGATTTACAGTCACTTGCCTTTCACTGATCCCATAAAACAATCCAAGCATGCAGAAATGATGATCCCATAAGAGACACCAGGGCAGAAGAATGAGAATGCAGCAAGAAATCCATCAGACTTATTGATATCTGTGAAGCTGAGGATCCCTGAAGTTGTGAATATAGAAGTGAGTTTTATATTATAGAATGAAATATTTATTAACTTTCTCCATCTGTTCTTTAAAAAATTTAGTTTAATGTCATCAAGGCATTTATGGAATACATTTAGCTTAATCATGCATTCATGCCTTGGGGAGTAAAGCATCCCTGGAGACCTGCTCTTTCTGGATCAGCTCTAGAACAAGCAATAGTTTAAAATTCCATCATTCTTTGGAAATAAACCACATGCCTTTGAATCATTCTTGAACAGAGGGTGTTTTATTTTAAATATCTGGTATTGAGCACATCCAATTGTTGTCTGGTATTGAGCTTTTGGGTAACCTCATCAAATCCCTGGATTTCCCAAAGATTTGGAAAATCTCTCAGTATTTGGTATATATCTAATAGTCACAGCGCTAAGCAAGAGTGAGATTGTAGAGCTGCATAATTAAAGCAATTAACTCTTTCATTAAAATTCAATGTTTACGGCCAGCACAAGGCCAGATACATAATTTTGGTGGATTAAAGATTCCAATTCCTTTGCTCTCAAGTTTCTCATGGCTAGTGTAACTCAAGCAGACAAAATTTGCCGTGAGAGTCATCACTTCTGTAGGAGAAATTTTAAAAAAAGGAACTCATGGGCTCAGTGGTAGAGTTGGAAATTGCAGAAACCACATTCGCTTTCATCTGTTGAATGTGAAGTTTGATGAAAGGATATTATAGAGTAGTGACAAGGACCTAATTCTGATCCAAGTTTTGTCATTATAAATCATGAGTAATTCCGAAGGCTGCAGCAGACCCTTATCACTGCTAAACATCTGTAAGTCAGATCAGAACCGGGACTAATAAATACATTCAAAATGCATAATTAAAACAGTGATTTCACATCACTCTGATGAATTTTAGTCAAGGATTTCTTCAAGGATGCTTTTCTCACATTAGCATTTGATGTTAGTAAGCAATGAATAATTCCATTTTTTCTTTCCAACATCTGGGACACTTCCTGCTTTATTTGCTACTTACTGAGCACTCTGCAGGAAATATTAATGAATGCTGGGTGTTGAAACACAGGCCCTGTGGATCGTGCTCAGGAGGCAGCCTGACGTAGGAGAGGTGTCTTGAGATTAAGAGCTTGATTTTGGTGAAAGATATTGGGAGATTTGCCAAACCTGAGGGAGATGCAGGGATTTGGGGAGGTCACCCAAAAGTCCCTGGGTCAACTTCTTTCATGCCATGGAGCATTTCCCTCGTACCTAAGAGACAACAATTAATAATAAAGGTGTTTCCCCTTGGTCAGATCAGGTCTTTTTGCTGTGATTCTGGAGGCCAGCACCCAGGGATGCCCTGAGGCTGAGAAGGTCTTTCCCCTTGGTCAGATCAGCTGTTTTTGCCATAATTCTGGAGGCCAGCACCCAAGGATGTCCCAGGGCTGGGAAGGGGCTGGTGCTGGCTCCACCTCACCCAAGGAGAGATGGAACAGGGGACCAGCACACCCCGAGAGCATCACTGCCCTGCCCAGCTGCTTCCTCACCCCTCCAGAGGCCTGGAGGTCTTTCTCTTCCTTGGGAGATGATGAAATTCTGTGTTTGGAGAGATCTGATGGCCCTTCAGAGCAACCTGCGGAGGAAACCTGAGCTGAGCACCAGGTGAGCTTCCAAAGGAGGAATTAAATGTCCTTCTGTGTTAGTGTGAAGAGACTTTGACAGTTCAGCATCTGACCAAGGAGGTGAGAACACCCTCTACCATGGAAAACAGGTAAATTGGAACTTGCCCAGCTTCATTCCAGCTGGGTGTGCAACAACCTCTCTGGGATTTATTACAAGCCTTCCCACTTTTTTTGTCCAGAAAAGCTCATCTTATCTGTGGAGGTCATATTTTTACCTTGGTCAGGCACATTCCTTGGTGGCTCCCGTAACAAAATGTGAGTGTGCAGAACCTGGATCCCCACTGGAGCTGCTCCCTTAAGGACTCTTTGTCCTCTCAGTGCCCCCAAAACCCTCTGGAGCGGGGACGTGCTGGGTGTTCCATCCCTATGGAAGATGCCCACGGCCCCTTTCCTGCAGCAGCCCCATCCTGCTGGCTCAGCACCTCCAGGCAGTGCTGAGGGGGAGGCACAGATGTGGAGCAGCAAATGAAGGCAGAGACCAAATTAAAACAAATGGGGAGAGGGGCTTGGGCTCCACGCTCTGCACTGGGGCAGGACTCACCAGATCAGGCAGAGCCCCCTTTACAAGAGAGCACAGCACCTCAATCCCAGAATCAATAAGCTGTACATGCTGCAGCACAAAGAGCTCTTATCTGCAGTACCACTTTGAATTTAGTGAATTTATTTAATCCCTGATGCCTGCAGAGCATCAGTCCTGTCTTCTGGGTTAATTTATTTATTCCGGTGATGTATTTTTAGTCTTTCAAGTCCTTGACATTTGAGAAGCAGATTTTTTCCCCCCCTTGTTTCCTAAAAAACATCTGAATTGGGAAAAAATTATTTACAGAAAAGTGGGTTTTTTTTCCTAATTCATTCCCCACTTTTCCTTTTGGGAGCCAAGAGAAATACAATATCAATACTAATAACCATAAATGGAATGGATTGGGAAAGGCTCCTTTTCCCCCTGCCTGGCAGAGCCTGTTTCTAAATCAATGCTGGACATTCACTGATCTTCTCTCTTCCTTCTCATCTTGTTTTTTTTTTTTTTTCCTACAAGTATTCTCTCCTCCTCTTTAAATTAAAAAAATAAAAATCAACTGTTTTCTAGATATAGCCAAGATTCTGCGTTGTATTTAGTTTGAAAATTGTCAGGAGGGCAGTTGAAACTCTTATCTCCTGGAAATTGATATTTCCAGGTGGATCAGATGAACCCTTGGTTCAACTCTAAGGAACCAGTGGGTTAAAGAGTGGGACTACTGGTAAAAAGAAATACCAAAGGAAAACAATAGGTAGGTACTAAACATTTGGTTATGGAAAAGTAGATTGAAGCTTTCTAAACCTCAGAATCTGCAAAGAAGGAAAAATATCTCACCTGGCCTTGGTGAGTCAAGGACAGCTGCAGCAAAGCTGGGAACATTAAAAATAAAGTAGCATGAAGGGAAATCGTTTGAAAAAGAGAGGGTTCATTCTATATTCCTTATCTATTATCTTCCTATCCATTGCCCAATATTTCCTTGTGTTTACATTAAGAGAAGTAACAAACACCAAAAAGAAAGAGCCTCTCCTAGAACAGGGACCCTGCAAAAATATATTACATGTCCTCAAAAATAACTCTGCAAAGTCACAGAACATAATTATTTTTCCATTTCAGGTATAAGAATTTTTTTTTTATTTTCTTCTATTTAAATACCAGTCCATGAGAGAAGATATTCAACAGACCATCAGTGCTCAAATAACATTGGCTGAGCTGGCTGATTTAAAATTTTAATATTAATGAAACGTCATTGGTTGCAAGCTGGAATAATTGTAGTGCACAGTGAATAAATGTGGCTTGTTCTGGGACACTTTGGGCACCCTGCCCCCCCAAAAAGAAGGGAAATGTAACAATTTAAACAAATCAGCCTCAAAATTGGTGTTGCTGGGTGTTGAGGTGGAGGTTTTGCATCAACCCCCCTGAAATTCAGGCAGAGGTTTTACCTCTCAAATCACAAGCAAGGTCATTACGTGAGTTAATTAATTAACTAAAAAATACAGCCATTAATCAAATTTTTTGCAAGACTTTTGCATCACAGCCCCAGAATAAGCTCAGGAGTGGTTCCAGCTGCCCTGTGGGCATGGGCACCCCAGCGCCTTGCTCCTGGTGTCCCCAGGCTTTTTTTGGTGGCATCTTTTCCTCTAAGGGAAATCCTGGTGCTGGGAGACTGAGTGAGTTCTAAAGATACTAAAAAAATATTTTGGTCCCTCTGAAGGTCAGATAATTTCATAATTTCACCTGCATCTTCAGGGCGGTGCTGGTGAAGGCTGGAAGCAGCTTAAGAGATGCTCCAAAGTGGTTTTTCCTTCGGTTTTGCTCTGCAAGTCAGGATCCCATCCCTGTTTTCCCACCTGCCTTGTGAAAGCCCCGTTATCCGAACCCAAACACAGGCACACACACTTCACACATTAAATATCTGTAAAATAACTGGTGTTCTCTGAGGAGAGCCTCTTCCTGTGCCACAAACACTTCAAAGGCTTCAAAGCAGAGGTGCCTGCAGCGAGGGCTGAAGCTGAGAGCACAAGTGCCCGTTTCAGCTGACACCAGAGGTTTCAGGCTCTCAGGGCATAAAGCATTTTTCACTCTGTTTAAATTAATTTAATTGGAAAAAAAAATTGAAGGAGAAATAACTGAAGACATTTTTGAAGGTGGGGGTTTTTTGTGTGCTTGTGATTTTTTTTTTTAAAGTGGAAAATGCCGTTTTGAGATTAAACCTGCCTTTAAGTAGATATTTTAAATGAAAATATCTTCAGTGTTTAAGGAGGGGCTGCAGAGACCTTCTGTTTGCAGCCATCTTAGAGGGGTGGTTTTGCTTTCTCTTCCTTTGCTGTTGCTCAAAGGATGTTCCAGCTCCAGGCTTTCCTTCTGCTGCCCCTTCTCAGAGTTAATGCATTGGTTCTGCAGGCAGAAAAAGAGACATTTTCAGTATTCCAGAAGCCAAAATGCTGTCTGCTGGATGGGGGGATTTGCTGTACATCCCAGGCAGGAGATGCAAATCCAGTTTTATACTGGGAATGCAGCACCCTGTGCCCAGCACCTCCTGCACTCCTGCCCAGGGCAGGGTGACAGAGAGAGGACATTCTGCTTTTATTTTTTTTACAATATTTACTTTTTAAAATGAAAATGCCAAAAGAGTGGAAATACCTTGGTTTTGATAGTCACGGCATGGGAATCTTCTTAAATTTTTTAATTTATTTATTTAGCTGCTCACTCAGAGGTCACCCCTACACTCTCAGTGCTTCAGCAAAGAACACACCAGGTATGGGAGCATTTTCTGGTGCTTGCTGGTGACTCCAGGTTGTTGCAAGAATATCAGTGGGGTTTGGATGCTTTGTGGTGGGACAAAGATCTTCTTAGGATACATGGCTGCTCGAGGATCTCAGGCAGGGTGAGGATTCCCTGGACTAGCCAAAAATAGATCTCAAAATGGAGATGGTCTGTGCTATCTCATTAATTTAAAATAAAAATGTATGTGTGTGTATATATATATATAAAAATATATCAAAATAAATAAATAAATAATATTACATTATATTACATTACATTATATTATATTACATTATATTACATTACATTATATTATATTATATTATATTATATTATATTATATCATATCATATCATATCATATCATATCATATCATATCATATTATTAAATCAATATATATATTAATACCTATTATATAGAAATACATGTTTTATATATATATGGTCTGTGCCATCTCATTAATTTAAAATAAAAATGTATATATGTACATATATACACACACATATATAATAGATTAACGCATATTAAAATATATAATATCGAAATATACTATATATATTTAAAAATATATTTAAATAAAAAATATGGTCATTAATACAATAAGGAGAATAATTGAAATGTTGTGGGAATGATTGTATGAGTGCAAGTGCCTCCCTGAGCCAGTCCAGGGCTGCATTCCATGATAGCCAGCCCAGGGAACAGGGATTTCAGCCCAGCTTTCCTGCCCCACATTCCCTGTGATTCCCCGTGCCCTCCTTTAGACCCAGCCCTGGTCAGGGAGAATCGCTGGAGCGTCACGGCCGCATTGATTGAATTGATTGAGGCTCTGCCCAGAACCTCAGCTCCACTCCCAGGCACTGCTAATCAGAGCCAAAGATAACAGCAGAAGGAATGAAGAGATTTCATCCCTACGACTCCAAAGTGCCTTTGGAGAAGAGGAAATTGCCACAATGTGTTTTCTCTCTGCTGCCCTGGGTTTGCCCGGCGCAGCCTCCGAGGTCCCTCTGGATCAGCTCGGCTGCAAGGAGGCTGCTGGAGCTCCATGGGCTTGGGATTTTATCCACCAAATTTTATTATTTTTATCCAGCTCTACTGTGGAAAATCACAGCTGGGTCTCCAGCCAAGGCAGTGACTGAAATTAGCAGGAAAGACATAAAACCTCATGGTTTAGGGGACTTTGTTCTTTACTTCAACAAAACTCGAGCGTTTCCCAGTGTGTGATGATGACATTATCCATTGCAAATGGATATCCAGGATAAATGGACCCATAAAATTAGGGGAAAGCAGGGCTGCTGCAGCAAGCCTTGAAAACACCCTGAATAATTCACATTCTTGCAGCAGCTCCTCAGCCCAGAGCCACCAACCTCCCCACAGGGTCCCTGTTTCCACCCCATTAAAGAGTGAGGCACAGATGGGTTTGGTCTTCTAAAATCAAATCAGAATAAAGAATCTCTTTTTGCTCCCTCCTTGCTGAGGTGTCCTGAGGTGTATTTTGAGTTTGGGCCAAAAAGAAATCATTATCATGTAGCTGCCTAATGCTGCTTCACTTTGGCTTGAGCCAGGAGGGCACAGCCTCAGCTCAACCCTCTGCAGTCCCTGTTTGGGGTGAGGAAATGCCCAAGGAATTTTCAGAGGATACAGAATTCCATCCAGTCGTGGAACCATTTAGGCTGGGAAAACCCTCTAAGATCGCTGTGACCAACCATCCCCCAGCAGTGCCAAGGCCACCACTACCCCATGTGCCCAAAAGCCACATCCTCGTGGATTTTGAACTCCTCCAGGGATGGGGACTCCAACAAATCCCAGGCAGTTCCAAAGCTTCTCCCTACATCTTTTAGAGATATCCAAAGCAGAGCTGAGAGTGGTCAAGGGCAATTTGGCCATGGCTTCTCCATGGGCATGGGAAGGGTGGGGAGCACATGGATAGGTGATTTGGGAGCAGACAGAGTGGAAACAGATCCTGTGCCTTTCTTTACCTGGATGTGCTTCTGCCCTAAATGAAATGCAGGAGCAAACTCAGGGCAAAAGCTGAATCACTCTCGCTTAATTTAGCAGTGAAATCACAGGCAAGGCACTACAGTACCTGCTGAAGGGTGCAGTGATTTCTAATTATGGATTATGCAGCTAATCAGTACCAATCAACATTTTATGATCTTGACTTAATATTTAATATAATGTTAATTATAATTGCTTTTGCCACAAACTGTGTCAAATCCTAGGTGTGATTTCCCCTCCCGGTGCTCCTCGAGGCACTGGGTGGGCTCTGGGATGGGGGCTGAGCATCCCTTCCCAAAATCCCACCCAGATCCACCTCCCTGCTCCCTCTGCCTTGAGTTGTGATGCTAATTAAGTGCTGGTGAGTCTCAGCGTTATTAGAATGGAGTTTTTATCTCACACAAGTACCTTCCAGCTACAAACAGGGGAAGTTCATTTAATTAAAAATAATTTTAGTGTAAGTTAATGTGAACACAGTTCAATTACTCTGAAATATGTTTAATTTTTTTTCCCCTTTTCTTCTTTCAAAGTCTACCAAGAGGCTGTAGAAAAAACCTCCAAAAACACAAACTAACATCAGATAATCCAGATGATTCATTCAGGCCATTTCTGTGTATTTCGACAGTGGCCAAATTGTCATTAAAAACAGGAGCAGAAATGTGCAACAATGGCAAAGTCACATTCACGGCACAGGCACCGTTCCTGTGATTGTTTATTGAGCATCCTCGGGGTTTCTGTCCTTAAGTGCCTTTGTGCCTTTTCAAAGTGCTTTTTGCCAGCTCTCACCTGATGTCTGTGCATGACAACTCCAAAGTCCTCAGCTCTGCTGTGCACAAACCACCCGGGACCATCTTCACAGGCCTGGTGGTTTTTGATCTAATTTAAACTTTATTTTAAAAAAGAAACCTAAAAAAAGTAAAACCAAATTAAATCCAGAAAGTTTAAGGATGTAATTACCACTCAGGCAATTTTTTAATATGCTAAATGTTCTGTGTGAGCATCAGCAGGATGCTGCTGGCCCACACACCTCCTTTAATTCACCTGCATATTCCCAAAATCCATTTCCAGCTGGGCTTGGGATCTGGTTCCCCACCTCATCTTGTCCTGGGGTCTCCCCTGAGCACGAGCTGGGGTTTCCTTTGCAATTAATAATTGATCAACTTCTGCTTAAACCCAGGCATGTTTGATGCTTTTTTTTGCTTTCACAGCATTCAGAGGAGCTACAGCCCAGTGTCAGCAGCTGGAGCACTACCAGGGGCTGCACAGGGAAAGGAAGGAGTCCTGAAAATTAACAGGAATGGGGACAACATAAGCACAGGAGATATTTTGGGGCTGCAGCCCCCAAAAATTGGCTGCCTGGATGTTTCATCCAAACCCCCAGAGCTGGCACACCCTGGTGGAGTTCAGCACTGACCAAGAAGCTCTTGGAAGTTTTTGTTGAATCTTTATGGCATAAAGATTCAACAAATGGAATAAAATCTGTCTTGAAAGAAATCAAATAAAATAAGGAGAACAAGCAACCCCAGGCTGGTTCCTGCAGCCTGGGAAGGAACCCAGGCTTGGGCAGCAGCTGCAGCCCAAAGGCTCTGGTGGTGAAATCCTTCCTCTCCATCCCTCCCGAAGCCTTTCACTCGAGTTTGACCTCCCTGATTTGGGAAAACAAAGCACCAGATAGGAGAAAAGGTCCTTAGAGTTAATAACAAAGCCCATTGACTTTCAAATGCAATCTTGTTGGTTTTTTTTTAAAGACAAATTTGTTGTGTTGCATCTTGTTTCCTTTCTCTCAGCACCCATTAACTTCAGGGACTATTACCATAAAGGAAATTAATTCCACCCCCACAAACACATGGAAACTCCTCCCATCAGGGCACTTTAACATCATTTTGGTGCTGATGGGAGGTGATTATCCCACCATAACTCTGGTGCCACTACAGCAGGTGAAGTCTTTCCATCCATTAAAGATCCTACAAACTCTTGGTACATGTGAAGTTACATGGGAAGTCCTATTCCCAGGAAAAGTTAATTAAAACCTATAATTCTGATATGAGCTGGATGAGGGGGAGGTCAGGCAGGAATCTCTCCCAGCACAGCCCCTTACTCTCTACTTAAATAAGAACTAAGTTCCAAAAAGGGCTGAGAAGTCCAGCCCAACTTTTCCTTTGGCAAAGGGGCATTTCTCAAAACCCTCTGCATGTACAACAGAGACTTAAAATATCCTTGTAAAACCCTGTTCAGGAGCTGGAGCCCAGCTTGGTGACCTGCTGGGGCAGGGCAAGGGGATGGCATGTTGGAAATGCCATGGGTAATAATTCCTGAAGCTAAGAGGACAATTTAGGGAGAGGGGAGGAGTACAACCTAAGGGTACCCAAATCAACCCTCCCTGCTCATTGAGAGGGTTGAACTGGATGACCTTCAAAAGGTCCCCTCCAGCTCACACTATTCCACAGTTCTACATTCCCAGAATGATCTTCCGAAGGCAAAAGGAGTGATGGTCCCACCACCCACCTTTCCAACCGCATCAGGAGAACCCCTGCACAGAGAGAGCTGGAGGAAAGGGCTTTGTCTGGGCGGCTCTGAGGGGTTCATCTGTCTGCTGCAATTAGGCAATTAGCAGAGAGGGCTAATGAACCTCAGAGACAAACAGCTGAGTGTCCCTTCTAACACCTCCTGCCTCAAACAGCTGCTGTGAGGAAGGTGGGCTCTGAGACCACTACCATGAGGGAGCTGCTTCACTGGGAAGGATCACATCCTTAATTTATTTCAGCAGCCTGAGGAATGAAGGGGAAGGTTATAACCACCTCAGAAATATCTCCACACACAGCCCCTTGTGCTCGTATTTAATAGAAAATAGAGGCATTGGAGGAGACCACCAAGCTCCAAGCTCAGTGTTTGCCACCTTCCCTGTGTGCTGGTGGTGAGGGAATGTGCAGTGCCTGTGATAAAGGCGGCAGTGGGGTAGAACCATCAGTGCTACCTAAAAGCAAATGAAACTGGCATAAATAATTGTGCTGTAGAAAGCCTTTCTGTTGCACCTTGCCTATCACTGACAATTTACATATCTTAGGAAAACCTTTGTCAGCTTCTGTCATTTCTGCACTATTATGTGCCTTTCTGGATAATTACCAGTTAATGTGAAAAAGCAGATGGAAAAAACCTTGAAATTTCTGATAGAGAATCCTCAAACCTCTCCCCTTATCTGTGCACAGCAGCTTCCTGATTTCAAAAGAAGTTTGAAAACCTTTGTTAAAAATGTCCCTGATTCCCAGTTTGAATGAACCAAATGACATTCAGCTAAAATTATTCAGCTTTTTCCACAATTAAATTCCATTATCGTGAACTGCCAAAGTAAAATGGAAGGTCTCTTAACTAATGTGTCGGTTGTTTGCTTGTATTTTTCGTGGTGTGTATTGTATAAAGCTGTGTGAAGTAGAAGGAGGATAAACAATAAGTGTAATTTTGCATCAATGAGTGGGGCATTTTTAGACCCTTTATTATGGGAACACACCAGGGTTGGTGGGTTTTCTCTCTTCTCTATTTCCCCCCCTTCTTTTTTTTTAATTTTTTTTCTTCCTGTTATTTTATTTATTCCTTTTCCTGAAAAACCCACTGAGACTGATTAGATATTTCACCAAACTCAAGGAGCAGTGTCAGGTTGGTTTTTAGCACCAGGAATGATTTTTTCTATGCAATTCCTGCACACCATAAGAGCTCAGCACTGAGCAAGCACACACTTCTCCTGTCCCTCTAATGAAGAGGCAGTGTAGCAGTACACAGGGGAAATAATTTCATTTAAAAAACCCCACATTTCCACATGCAGGGGAATTGTCCTCGTGTTGTCTCAGTTGGTTTTCCCCTTGTTCTTCTGCAAGACTTAAAATTAAGCTGCCCATGAGAAAGGCAGAAAAGTTAATCACAGAATCTTAGAGTGGGTTGGGTTGGAAGGAATTAAAATATCATCTCATTCCAGGGGACACCTTCCTCTAGAGCAGGTTGCTCCAAGCGTGGTTTGCTGCTGTGCAGGATGGGGTGAAGCAAAAATAACCTCTAAAGCCAAGGAGCAGCTGAGCCTGCTGTGCTGCCCAGCTCTGAACTCCACAGGGAAGTTATTTCTGTGAGCCTGCAGTCAAAAAAAGAGAGAAGCTTTCTGAACGCTGATGACAGGGTTTTATGGGGGAATTTTCTGTACAAAATGCTTATAACAGGTTTAATTTTGCTCTGCAAAGCCAAGCCTCATTCGAGGTCTGTGGGTAACATCCCCCTGCAGATGTGCTCTGCAATCACAGAATCATCATTTAAGTTTGATAAAACCCTTAAAATCCTCGATTCTGCTCAGCAGGATTTTTCTAAGCACTGAAAGCTCCGGGCCCTTTGGGCAAATGCACCTGAGCCATCCCTGCCCTGGAACTCCAACCCAGCTGGAGGATGAGGAGGAGCCTTGGGAGGGGGCAGAGGAGAGGAAGGAGAAGTCAAGCTGGCACTGCAAGGCAGGGTGAGAGAAGGGGACATTGAGGAGCCACAGGGACAGTGAGGAACCACAAGGACAATGAGGAACCACAAGGACAATGAGGAGCCACAAGGACAGTGAGGAGCCACAGGGATAGTGAGGAGTCACAAGGACAGTGAGGAACCACAAGGACAGTGAGGGGCCACAGGGACAGTGAGGAGCCACAAGGACAATGAGGAGCCACAAGGACAGAGAGGAGCCACAGGGACAGTGAGGAGCCCCAAGGACAGCAAGGAGCTTCAAGGACACTGAGGAGACCCAAGGACCGTGAGGAACCACAAGGACAATGAGGAGCCAGAAGGACAGTGAGGAGCCACAAGGACAGAGAGGAGCCACAGGGACAGTGAGGAGCCACAAGGACAGACAAGGAGCACCAATGACAGTGAGGAGCCCCAAGGATAGTGAAGAGTCACAGGTGCTGGGATTTATAAAGTTAGAGAGTTTTGAGAAAATGGTTAAAAAGAGTAGGCTTTAAGTAGAAGTTCTGTTAGCATTGCATATACAGCAAAAAAGTTTTTTAAGCAGTAGAGTAGATGTGATAAATAACAATAGTACAATCCTGTTTGTGATTGCATATAAGTGCCAGTGGCAACAGGGACAGTGAGGAGCCCAAGGACATTGAGGAGACCCAAGGACAGCAAGGAGCCACAGGGACAGTGAGGAATCACAAGGACAGTCATGCTCCTGCTGGGACTCCTCCTCTCCCAGGAGAACCAGGAGCAGCACAGGCAGGTTTGCACCAACCCCACTGCAGAGGGGTCACTCCTCTGCTTTAATGTGTACAAAAACACCCAAATACCCTCCTGCAAACCCCATTTCCCTTCAATTGCTTAAACAAAACCAACAAAAGCTCGCTCCACATTGGGTGATCTGTTCTGAAAACAGAGATTTACCAGCAGATACCTCGTGGTTCCTCGTGGAGCCAAAGGTTTGCTCAGTTGAAGCTGTGTCTGTGTTACAAAATAATTCCTTGAGATACAGAGAGAATGAAAGCAAGGTTGTGTTGGTGAGGATCACTGAGATGGGAGCTGAAGGATCCCAGTATCAGGATGTTGTATCAGAGCTCCACACACCGAGGCTGCTTCACTCCGTGGCTGCCCTGCTGGTTTGTGTTGATGGAGCTTCTCTTCAGCACTGGCATTTAACAGCCACATCCCCAGAGAATGACATTTCACAGCCTGATTAAAATCATTGTCTTTCATGGCAGAGAAAGTTTGTTCTTCAAAGCATAGAAGATAAAAAAAAAATGCTGTTGCAAACAGTGCTGAAAACCAGATGAATAAAAACAACTAAAAAAAGGGTTTAATTCCATTATTTTCAATTAGCTCTTTAATTTGATTTAAGTCATTTGCACTTGTTGCTTGTTTTACATCTCTTATTGTCCAGCATTTTATTTCACACATCTAACAGTATTAAATCAAACTGTTTTCTAGTCTTTGCCTTCTTTTGAAGCCTCTTGAAAGTCAAAGGCAGATATTAAAAACAAACTTTCATCTCTCTGCAGGTTATTTGTAATCAGACCTTTCTCATCAAGGGCTCATTTCATATGTGTTTGGGATCTGGGAATTATTAAAAATGCCAATCCATCTTGTGAAAAATATTGTCCAGGCTTCAGTGTTTTGAAACTTCAGCATCATGTGTGAATTCATCAGCAGCAGTGGAGACTTGGTGCTCCTGAACGCTTGTAGGTACTCACACGTAGTAATGGCTCAGAAAGTCTACACAGGGTCCTACTTCATGTTGCAAACTCCTGTTTATTGACCCTTGGTTCTGAATGGCTGGTGGTTTTAATAATAAATTATACAAAAATTTATTATTAAAGGGACAGTGTTGCTCCCCTGTTGCAAATTCACAAATCTCAATGTGTATTTTGGAGAAGCCCATCACAGTCCCACAGCTGAGGTAATTTCTCATCTCAATTTGCTGCTAACCAGCAAGTTCTGCCCAGGAAGATCTTGGTAAACAATCAGGTCAGCATCTCAGCAGCTTCTTAGAAAAAATAAGTAGCTAGGTCTGATGCCAGTTACCACTTAGACCTTTTATTTCCCTCAGATCCTCTTTTGCCATCCATTTTTTGCTGTCTTTTCCCATGTATCCTACTCACTTTTATTATCTCATGTCTACAGGAAAATACACATTTTGTAGGTTGTAGAAAGGAAGTTCCTTCTAAAGAAGTGAATGTAGGAGAGTTAAGCCAAGCTGAGAATCTCCTGAATGAAAGTTTATGAAATTCGATTATAAAGGTCCCTTCTCCAGCAACCCCTTGTTACCTTTTCTCTCCATTCCATTACACCAAGAGAAAGCCTCAGCAGCCAAGTCAGGTCACTTGTTGATTGCCCTACACCACATTCCAAGGCATTTCCATTACTATTAGGACTGATTTTGAAAATATCAAATAAGCTGGATGGAGAGCACTGATGGAAGAGCTGCACCTGCAGAAGCTCTTCCACCTTCTATACAATCAGATTTTACCAAAAGGCCCACAAAAATATTTAAATACTTCCAGTTTTCACCACATTGATGCATCCATAATGGAAGGTAGAATGAGGAAAGCTGGTTATGAACTGCCCCTGGACAAGCCTAGCAGATTGCTGGGTGGAAAATGTCAATTCCCCTTCCTTGGCAAATCAAGATTGGGATCCACATCTTGTGAATAAGAAAGTTTCCAGTGTGGTGTTAAAATTTTCCAGGTTAAAAAATTGCATTGTGGAGTCAATTCTCTGTCCCAGATGGAGACCCATCCCCACTGGGCTCCAAGGCAGGGAGAAGGTCCGGCATGAACCTTCCCTTTGATGGAGACATCCAAAAATTGGAGGTGAAGCTCCCTGGAGCAGGCAGGGGAGGTGCTTTTCTCCTGGTGGGTGTCTCTGAGGAGGAGCTGTGCCAGGGGTGGGTGGACATCCCTGAACAAAGGAGAAACCCTTCAAAGCAGAGCCATCTTTATCTCAAAGGCAGCATTCCCTCTTTGATCTCAGGATGAATCAGGCTGGCTTTGTGCTCCTCAGCTCCTCCTCACGTAGCACCTTTCTCCAGACAGGAAAAGCCTGAATAGATGCAAGGCTTGGGTGGTTTAAGAATCACTTTTTCCTTCCGAGAGCAAAATTGACTGTTCCACACAGTGGGAAGGAACCCTCACATGCCCACCTCCAGACCTTGTAATTCTCCCAGATCCTGCAATTGAATTTTTGCAGGTGTTTTTCCCATGATGGGAGGAACTGGAGCCATCAGAGGATGGGGAGACTTGGTGTGGTCTTGCAGTGGGTTTGCCAAAGTTAATCCACCACGAGCAACACATTGGTGTCACCTTCTTCCAAGACATCCCCGTTCCTGCTCTTCCATTTCTGCTCCATCCATAAAAGAGACCCGATTAAAAGCGTGGCCTCTTGTTTGATGAACCAGGAATCCATACATCCTGTAATTTTCCCCTCCTTCATCCTCTTTCCCTGAGTTTCTCTGTCATATTCAGTAAAGTCTCTTTTATTGAACATCTGTTTGGTGCATAGCAAGCTTATCCGAACTCGGCAGGAAAGCACCTTTACTCCAAAATAAATTAAAACAATGTATGTGCCTCTGGCCAATGGATCATTGGATGGGAGTCATGAATGTACATTTGTGGATATTTGATGGGAAGTTTATCATTTAAATGATGAAAATACAGTACTTCAACATATGGATCATTCTGAGCTGCTCTCTTTCCTTTCCAGTTGAAGAATCATTGTGCATTTAGAGGAATTAGACAAAATTAAGAATTTAAACTGGTCTGCTTGTAAAAGCTATTACCAAAGAGTGGAAATGCAAAAGCAAATGCAGGGGTGGAGTCTGACTCTGAGATATACATGGATTAAGTTGGTTTAGTTTTAGGTGGTGCAAACAAAGAGCAAAACATATTAAATTAGCAAAGAGGGAATTAAAAAGTGAATTAAAGACTTAAAATAGAAATTAAAGTACATAAAACCCCTCTGCAAGGATGGTAGTGATCAAATAAAGCTGAGAACTGAAAGTTTTTGTCTTCTCTGCTGTTTTTATCCTGATTAACCAGAGTCCAGTGTGGTGGTCTGCAGTAGACCTTTCCTACAGCTCTGAAATTGTTTTTTTCCCCTTTTCATACAATATCCATGATAATTTCCATAATGAGAAATGTTTTCTGCCCTGGAGAGTTGTGATAGCAGGGGAGTCATTCCCCTGCTCTCAAAACCATCTCCTAATTCCTGAGGCAATTGAGCAGCAGAAAACTCTTAACACAATTATCAGGAAGTAAAATCAAGAATGCTGAACTCCAAAAGCAGCCTTGGAGTAATCAAGGCATTCAAGATGATGCTGCAGTTTGATTCCCAGCTATTAAGACACCTTTTGGTATTTGGCAGTGTGAAAAAGATCTCCACATCTGGCCAGTTCATGCCACTGTGCAGCGTGACCTTGACACACCAAACCCATCCTACAAAATGACTTTTAAAGCAGACACAACTAAAATTCCCCTGAGTCTACGATATGTTTTCTTGCCTGAATTTTCTGCTGTCCACACTGTACAGACATTGAATCCAGACCGAAACTGTTCAATAAAATGTACTTTCTTTTCAGATTTTGTTTGCCAGTATTTCTCACAGAAAGCTTTGAGATTTCTCAACTACATTTTGCAGCTACTTTTAAACCAGAAATTATCACCTTGTGTTCAATTAGTGAACTCAGTCCATTTACGAAGCAAGAGCATGTGCATAAAGTATAAATAAATACTGATATATAAAACTGTAAGTTCAACTGCTGCCATGGAAAGAGAGGTCACAGTACAACAGGCTCAGAAAATTACACAGGAATGGATTAATGACAAAATCCAGTATCAGAAGTGAAAAATAGACTACAGTGCATTTCTCTACTTAATGTGCGATAATGTCTAAAAGACAGAATGCCAAGTAAGATTTTTGCTATTTTTATGCACCCACTTAAGCCCAGTTCCCTCTCCATGCTTGCCCAGCCCAGCAGGATGGGGTTCCCATGGCTGTGGGAATCAGAGCTGGGAACGCCCAGCACATCCATCCTGGTGGAGATTTCAGTGACTTCTGTTGGTATTTTTGCAGTAATGGATTTTTCCAGCCAAAGCAGTACAACCTCAGGCCACATTGCATTGATATTTCACTGCAGATTCGTGCTTTGCCCTGGCACTGTGGAAAGCTGCCTCTCTGGCAGGGCTTTGCCTTTGTTGTCAGAGGCATGGAAGAGCTACCATCAGTCTTTTAAAGAAGACCTTGCCTGAGAGTCTGTATTCACTTGCCAGAGCAATCTCACCTCTGAGGGGCAGACTCTTAACAATCTATTATGTCCTAATTAAGTTTGGCCGTGTTTACACTGCTTGATGATGATGCATAAAGATTAATTTACCTTTCCAGCCCCTCTGCCAGAATGTGCTGCCACAGAACCCCATTAAAAATGGAAATAGCAGCGAAGTCTCCAATTATTTTATATCACCTTAAGCCTACCCAAATTCATCATTTTATGTGCTGTTACTTTAATTTATTGGCTTATCATCTATTGTGGTAAGTAGCAGTTATTACAAGTCATTCTATATATGTTTCAAATATGGTGGTATCATTTCCTATGGACAAACAACCCTTATTTACAGTTTGTCAATTTAAGGAGGCCAGAGAAAGCCATTTAATTGCTTTTGAATAAAAAAATCTTACAGAGCCACAACTAAAATTGGATTCCTCTGACTGTCATTGGAGTTTAGAATTAAACAAGCCTGAGCTCTTCAGTGTGACCCTGATGAAATTAAGTGCAATCAGGATGAAGGCAGAGCCACGATTATACAGGTTGAGCTTTACACTTTGATTTTCTTGAAATATTGATTAGGGATGTGAATATGAATTAAAGATCTTGGCTCTGTTTCAGCAAATTTGCAATGAGATCTTGAGCACATTCATTTTTTCCTCACTTTGACAGGTTCTGGAGTTTGCAAATCGTGCATTGGGTCACTTGTTCACCCAGGAGCTGTGGCCAGAGAAGGTGATGGTCACATCGTGCTGCCAGGGGCTCCTGATGGAAGAAGTGTTGTTCCAGAGGAATCCTTCAGCCTGGAGCACTAAAAGTTCACCTTGCTGCAATGACACAGCTGGGAAGGTGTTATTTGTGTTTGAGTTTTCTGAATAGTGAAAGAAACTCCTCATGGCAGAGGCTGTCCCTTCCTCCTATAGGGTCTGGAGATCTTTTTGTCTGTGGTCTGGGACATCTCATCAAGGCCTGGCAGGGCTTAGCTTGACAGGGGAGGATGGAGGCTGAGGAGATTTCCACCACCCCAACAGGAGCAGGATTTTCTCTCTTATATCCAATTTCCTAAAGTTGCCAGAAGCACCTTCAAAATTCCTTGAGATAAAGATGCACTGCCAGGCCTGGTACCACAGTCCTGCCACCTAAGTGATAGTGATGAACATTCCCAGGAGTCATGGTCACCAAAGCTGTGCCAGACCTCCAGAGGGATTAAATCAAGGATAAGGATCCTTAGGAAAAAAAGAGCATAATTAGCTCATAAATGTTATTTCTCAGTGGTTATTCCCTTCCACTCTCATCCTCCCTGACAGCACTTGTGCTTCCTCCTCCTGTGACTTCCTACACATCATTCACAGGTTTCTTTACTTATTTTTACTGAGTTGCCCCCCTTTTCAGCCCAGTGATGCCAGAGGAGATTTCAGAGCAGGTCAGGTTATTTAACAAGCAAACAGCCTAACAAACAGCCCGTGTTTCCACACATCCTTGCTGGTTTATGGGGTCATGCACAGCAGAACATGGCCAATAAACCTTTTGACCATTTGTCACAGGTTTTATGAGCCGTGCTTGGCTGGCTCAGATGCACCTTCCCAGGGCCTGGAGAGCCACAGCATCATTTATCCCAACATGGGCAGCACCCAGCACCTCATCACAAGCTGGAGATCATGGAAGGCACCTCTTTTCATCCAATCCTTGCTTTTTTTGCCCCAAAAAGTTAAAGTCTTCACTACCCATTGAGTGTGAGAAGAAACCCAGATCTCGGGGGCCATGGGATGGAAACCTGCCTGATCCCAAGCTCCTGTAGCACCACTGGGTAAATATTGGTGGGGTCATCCCAGCCCAGATCTGTTTGCACCCTCCTGCACGGGGTGGGCTCATGGTGCCACTGCCCAGTGATTACAGCTGGGACCTGGCACTGCATAGCGATTGGGGTAATGGAGGAAATAGGAAATACCAACCATGCCATGCACAGTGGGAAATAAATCCAAGGTGAAATAGTAAATCTCCAAGGAGTTACAGAAATCCTGATAGATACCCTGGTGGAGGTGCATTTATTGTGAAGTGCTACAAGGTTTTTCTCTTATCTCTAATTTTATAGATCTGTGCAGTTGCAGCAGTCCTTGGATAGGGCACATATTTGAAAATGCTATAAATTTCACCTCCTATTTATTTCAGACTCATTGACACTCTCTGTCTTTACTATCTCCTGGTATTTTATGCCTCAGTACTTGGAGAAAAAATGCTTTGTTTGCACTAGATGTAATATGGAAACTCTCTCTGACATTTAAACTTTAGTATCAGTTTGCCTACAGTGTTAATATCACTGAAACTGCTTATATGGATTAAATTGCCTACAGTATATAATGCCAAAATATGAACACAGCACATTTACTGATTTAAGCCCTTGAAAGAATTATTACCATTAAAATATTTAAGGTCACCTTTACAAATGCAATAAATCAGGAGGATGTCCAACAGGGAGCGTTTAAAGCTCCCGGTCTGGAGTAGCCCAGTGGGAAAAGGATGGTTGATTCATTGTCGTGTACAGACAGGGATTTGGGTTTTGTCACCCTTTTGGGGGACAGCCTTGGGGCTCACACCTTTTTGGGGTGCAGCCTGGGGGCTCAGACCCCTCTGGGTGTGGGGGACCAAGGGGACACAGCTGTTCCCACCCAAATTCTGCCATTCTTGCACCAACTCCCAGCCTGTTCCACCAGCTCTGGAGGTCTCACAGGAGGAAAGAGCAGCAAAACCTCATTTCTGTCATTAAAGCCAGACACAGCAGCTCGTGTGCCCTCGGGAGGCAGAACTGATGAGTAAGAAGATGCCATTTTCATGCAGTCACTTTTCTGCACAGAACAGCCTATTCATGCTACGGGTCCAGTTCTGCAAAAACCCTTATTGAGGTCAACACAATTTACTGATAATTGAAGTCAGAGGAAAGTTTTGCTTCAGTGGGAACTGGCAAATCAAGCCTATCAAACAATTTGAAAAAAAAAAGCCATCCTTCATTATGCTTTCATCTTAAATATTAGGATTCAGCAAATTTCCCGAGAACAACCACTGTGTAAAACTTTAATCTTTTGAGAATGGATTGGGACTGTAATTGCAAAACCCAACATCCTCCTCCTGTACTGCATTCCCTCTCTCCAAATGTCAGCATTTACTAGCAAGTTATAAATGGGGGAGAAATTTGCATGTGGTTATTACTCATGCTTTCATTTGTTTCCAGGTGACTGTTTTTAATGTTTAGCACAAACCCCTTATCTACAGTGGCCCATCATAATTTACAGCATGAGGAGACAGACTAATGTTCATTCCCATTGCCTGGGAAAAGTACAGGAGGATGGATAAAATCCTACTAAAGTGGGAGGGTTTTCCCAAAGGGTCTTTCAGAGAAAAAAGAGATTTTTTTTGCTGGTGATTAGAATACACTTGATTTAGTAAAATGCTCTTACATGAAGGTAAGCTGGTGCTTCCTTCAAAACGTGGGGCTTTTGAAAAGCACATAATTTGTTTTCTGCCTCTTCAAAGAGGCTGATTTGGGGAGCACTGTTCCCAGAAACTCCAACTGCACCCGGGGCAACCAAGCAACAACACTTGTGCCTTTCTTTCCAATTTTCTCACAGAAAGAGCCTGAACTCCCTAAAAAAACACAACTAACCCTAAAGAAAGCTGCTGTCAGGGGCCAAGAAGGAGCAGCCCCCAAGCCTGAGCAGATGCTTTGCCGCAGGAGCAGAAACGGAGCCTGACCCTGGACTTTGGACTGCTCCATCCGTGAGATTTAACAGTTGGATAACACATTTGATAATTGAGCGTGTTAATATTTTGCAAGAGAGACTGACAAGCAGATTGTTGTCAAATCAAGGCTCCGTCAGGCTGCGGATATTGAAGTTGGCAGAGCCCAATAATTTACGGCTTTCTCCTTCAGCTTCTCATAATTTACTTCCCAGCCACTGAAGGGAAACCTGCAGCCAAAGAAAATTGATGGACTCATCATGCAGACATGACACTCCTGAAACCTCAAATTGCTATTTTATACACATGGTGCAAAGAGGAATGATCAATGGGAGCTGGAAACCCCTCATTTACAGGAATCCTGGGGAAGTTGCACTGGACCTTTCTGCTCTCCCACTTTCCTGGGACTTGCTGGTATATTCCAAATTATTTCCATTTAGCATTTTCTTCTACCCAATGACCTAATAATAGTGAAACCACTGACTCTAAGCTATTAGTTTATATTGGTACAGGGTCTTAGGCTTTGCTAAAAACATGACCCAAAGTCACTCCAACTCAGCCCAACTCCTGCTGACTGTGTGATCTCACCAAATGGAACAACCCAGCTGCTCATTTTCAAGCTCAGGTTTATGTTTGTTACTAAATTCATGCCCTGACAAAGTTTTTGGGAGTTTCTCATTGCACATCACAACCCCGAATGGTCTCCATCAGCCATAAATACATGGCAGTAATTTCCTTTCCAGTGCCATTATACACACCTGCAATCGTGGGAACACAAAGTTTAAAAATTTCTCCATTCCTTCCAGACAAAATGGAAAATCAAGAACTGTTTGTATCAATAAAACCACAGAAGTTTCCAGATGTAAAATGAAATTTCTGGGACATAACAACAGTTACTGAAAACAGGACAGGGCTGGGGGCTGATGTTTCCCAACTGAGTAAAGTCAATTTTTGAAGGCATTATGCGCACGCTTTTTTAGAATCTGTGCACCCAAATTCATCACTGCTGTCTGCAGATTTATCTGAGTAGAAACCTACCTCAGGCTCCAGGGAACTTGGTGTTGTCAGTGGGAAGGAATCCAGGCTGGTGCAAAGGCAGCTGAGCTCTCCCAAAGCATCATCAGCTGCTTGGAGAGAGGCTCGGGCAGCATCACCACGGGGAAGGGTGGGGAACTCACTGAAACTCCACAAACACATCCAGAACCTGCAGAAAAGCAACACTGAGTGTGTTTTCACAAGGAAGGAAGTCCAGGGAGAGGCAGAAAAATTTGCTTCAGCAGGGAAATAAAGAGAATGAAATAAAGGCTTGGCTTTGCTCGCCAGGACAAAGAGCTTTTACACCCATAAATGTGCATGGATGTGAACAAACCTGTGGATTCAGGAGGGCCACAGGACATCTCAGTAACCTCAGGCTGAGGTACCTGGCTGAACTGAGCTTCAATGTGTATTTAGGTTTGTTTATGTTGCTTGCAGCCTGTATGGAGGTATTTGTATTTGTGCTCCTTAGAAACTTGTTGAAATGGGGTCTTTTACAAGTTTGCCCTATTTTAGCTGCGCTGTTCCTTCGCTGGATCTGTGGCAAAATTATCAAATTTTCTTGGGCCTTTTCATCCCTAGTAAAGATGCTGTAGGATAAAAAGCACAGCTCATGCCATAGAAGAGAAAAAACATTCTTACAGTCCAAACACATAAGGCAGAAAAAAAAAAAAAAATAAAACAAAAACCACTTCTCTGAAAATGCAGAATCACTCCCAGTCTGACCTCACAACCTTGTACCCACTGTATGTTGTAAAAACAAAAGTAGGAGTTTCGGAATGACACAACACACTTGGAAATAACAGATATTTAACCCCTAATTGACCAAGCAGAATTCGTTTTACTGTAGTAGTCTGTGCCAACAGCCAAACTGAGTCTGACCAACACAAACTTATAACCATGCACATTTAAAACATATTTTTAACCATCATAGAATAGTTCTGCACAAGCCCCAAAATCATGCCATGTTAAAAAACACTACCTTGTATTTTTGCAGTGGTTCAAATGGAATAAATATACTTCTCTTTTTTTTAAGGTTTCAGAGATCAGCTGAGGTGAATCTGCTTGAAAAACATGGTAAGCTTCAGATCAAATACCACAGTTCTAAGAAATCCATTAACCATTCACATCTAAACCTCAGCTTCTACGCTTCACCCTATAATGCACATTGTTGTCAATTTTTGTCTTATTTACCCCCTGCTAATATCTGGGCTCCATTCCAAAAAACTCAAGACAATTGTGGAGAGATGCAGATCTAACATTCTTCAAGTTGACAGCCAATAGTTCTGAGCATTTAATTCCCGAGACGGAAGAATCTCCAAATCCTGCTTTTGTAATTCGCCCGGGAAAACACATCAGAGCCAAACTGTGTCTGTGCAGCCTGAGTGAAAACGCTATTGTTTGATCCAAGTTGTATCTTTCTTGGCAGATTTGTAGGGATTGATCCTGCCTGGCTGGGCTGTTTTAATAGGAAGCTGAGCACTAAACTCCTGATGAATTATCATTGCATTGTAACCATCGGCACAGCTGAGGTAAAGGTTCATCCCTTCGCCCTCGTTAAACTTTAAGCAGCTCTGCCAAATTCCACCAGACTTGGCATGTGTGACGTGACTAATGACTCCTCTAAACTTGGAGTCAAAAGCCTCCAGTGGGAAATTCTCCATCTTCATGTGTTTGCCCCCAAGCAGCGGTGCAGGGATAAATAAATAAACAAATAAACAAACAAACAAATAAATAAATAAATAACATTATTCTTTTTGCTCAGGTTGGAAATTTAAGCAGCTAAACTCTGAAAGTTGCACAATGTTTTTGCGTGGTTTTGATAAGGGGGTTTATGCTTAAAACAGAGAACATGAAGGGTCAAGGATCTCCCTCCTCCCTTTAAGGAGATAACTCCAATGAACAGCCCCAAAACATTTGCTTGGATCATCAGGGCTGTGGTGCAAAAACACATTCTGGGGCTGAGCTTCAGCCAGTGGGGGTCAGGTGGGTTTGCCTGAACCTCACATGGTCCTTCTGCTCTCCTTGCTTCTCTCCTATGTAGCCACCTACTCTGGTATTCAATGCGATTTAAAGGGAATTATTAATTTCCTTCCCCAGGTTGATTAGAGTTATGAGTACCTAAACATTGTGGAAAATACCACCACACTATTTGCCTTTTCATTCCTCAGCCTATTTTTAAGCAATACTCACTTTACATCCACTTGCAAATCTCCCTGTGTTTACGCCTCCAGGCTATGCTGAAGTACCAGATTTTTTTTTCCCTCTGTGATACAACTAAAACATGCCCTTCTTTGTTCATCCATCAGCAAACCATCAGCATTTTGTGTCTCCTCAGGACCCCTCTGGACCCCCAGGTGCCACCCAGGCCCATCTGCTGCTCACAGCCAGAGCAGGATGCTGAGGATCCGGTCCAGTCAAGTTCTGAACTTTTCTACCTCACCCAGTTCAATGTTGGGATGCCAGTAGCTTCAAGAAACCTATTTTCTCCATTTATCCAAATAACCCTACACATGTAGGAAGAGTGATTGGATCCTTCTTTAACTCCAGCTGTGAAATTTTCCTTCCGTGGCATGGCCACAGAATGATTTGATGTGGGTCAAATTTATGATGTGTAGGCAATTAATATTTTGCTCGGTATTTTCTTGTACAATGCTAATTACAGCCCAGTCTCTCATCCTCGATTGGAGTTTGCTGTCATGAAGCACCAACACAGATCCATCCCAGGCCACAGCTAAAGCATCCACGGGTGGTCACACAGAAAAATAATTAATCACCCCATTCTGCAAGTGAGTCATTAACTGCTGACACAGGTTTTTGTCCAAATCCTGGGATTCTGGGACACTCCATATTATCATAACTTTGACTGGCATTTTCCTTATTTCAGTATCATGAGCCGTATTAATTTTGTGTGTTTTTCTCCTTGTACAATTCAGTATCTAGAGAGATTGGACAGGGTTTTTTCCTGTGTTTATGCAGGTCCACCCTTGTCTGGAACATCTGTGCAGTGCTGTTCTCATGTTTGCCAGCACAGAGGTTTAGTTTCTCCTGGAGGAGCCCCAAATTCCAGCTTCCATTCCTGGCCTACTGTAAAAATAAACTATTGGGAAAATTTACCTTAATTAGGTAAAGATTCTCCAATGAAATATTCAGGAGCCCACAAAATGCTTTGCTCTTACTGGAAACAAATGTTTTGCTTTGCCTTATACTGAAATCAAACCCTTGGTCAGGGGGAGAAGAAAATGAGGATGAATCCTTTCTAGAGCAGAATATGCCCCATCGTGTTTATCCATGAGAAATGTGCCCTTTGCAGGAGACCTTGTCTTCAACAGCTCCTGACTCCTGCTGACTGCACAGCTTGGAAAAGGGTGTACAAAAAATTAATATATTGTTGAAAAGCCGCCAGCTGGATGCCTTGGCCACCTCTGGGAATCCCTTCCTTTGATGGAAAATAAATATTTACAGTTAAATAAAACCTTGAATGATTTTGGAATAATTCTGTCAAACAGCAGTGCTACTGTACAGTGTGAAAGGACTCAAAAAAACCCAGCTGGTTCATTTTTTAACTTCAAAGTTTGATGGATACACTCTAAATCCAAGATAAAGTACATTTAGGCCAAAAGGTTTGAAAAGTGATCTCTGATCTTGGTGTGGTTCTCCATCATCAGTTCATAAAAATGCTTGGCAAGGTGTTCAGTATCTGTGGGTCTGTTCCTTTCCAGGTAACTTTATGGAGCTGATCCAGTTCCCTGTAAAACCATCAGGGAATTGGGCACTGCCCTTACTGCAAATTTTGAGAGAGAAAGGGCTGAAAGTTTCAACTGGTGCAAATCAGCTCTGTTCTGGTAAAGTCAGCATTTAGAGTCTGTTCATGGATATTTGGGATATATCAAATAAACTCTTCATTTCCTTGAGAAATTCCAGGGCTTCAGAACTAAAAGAAAATAAACCTGATTTCTGCTGAAAACCAGCATTTCGTCAATATAATATCTCAAATCCAGTATTGCAAGGTGCAAAGATATTTAAGTACCATCAATTATGCCTTGACTTATTTTATACCATGGAAAGAATCAGCCATCTAATTGATATTAATATCTCAATTTAACAAAATACACTGTTGAAAGAGTGGTTAAATTTGCCCTTCAGCTCTAGGTACGGTGGCACAAAAATCAAGAAGATTAACTTCTCTATAAACATCTCATTTAGGATCTTAAACCCCTCCATAAACCTGACAATAATGAAGAGTTTTTGTGTCTTTCAGTAGCTCACAAGATCAAAAGTCAATTGAACATGTCCCAAGCTGGCTGTGCTGAGTGAATGAGCAGGATGTCCCTTGGCTTTGGTGACAAACAGTGTAAAGGACTTTCTGCCACCACAGTCAGACGACTCAAGGAATCAGGTGCCCCAAGAACTGCCATATCTACTATTTTGCCCCCAAACCAGCTGTATCAGGAGTATACTTTCATGGATCTTGCTACCACAGCATGTTTGTGGTGGTTGGGCACATAGTCCCATCAAAAAACCTTTGGTTCTAACAAGTCTTGATTAAAATAATGACAGTTTTTCTCTTTCAGAACATAATTGGTAAAATTGGAAATATTTCTTACTGTAACAGCCAGGCTGCCCCTCCTTATCTCAGGGTAGTGTGTTCTCCTAGCAGAATCATTATTAAATAAAGCTTGGAGATGAACCATGAGGAAAAGGTAAAATTTCAGATTTGGAGGACTAACCCTAGAGTAAAAGAAGGGTAAAGTTGGGGAGATTTTATAGAGGAGGTTCCTGAACAGCATTTATGGATCTCTGAAAGGTCATCAGACTCACAGCTTGGTGGGTGTATGGATTGTGAATTAATTGCCAGTTTGAAGAATTTGTAGAGCTCCTGCCCAAAAACAGAACCAGGCTGTGGGAATGGTGGGTATTTATGGCTGTGGGAATCTCCAGCAGAACTGGATCTACCAGGAATGCTGACCAAAGGGGTCCTGGTTTGGGTCTCTCTCCATTCCCAACATCAGGGAATTTGTGCCTCTGTTGGACAGTGGAGGCCTCACCCCAAACAGTGTCCATCATCCTGGTGCTACCACACAGATTGGTTCTTATTACCATGGAATATCTCCTTATTTAATGCCATTTGTTAAATCCTCACCATGGGATGTGAAAAGAACACTGTCAACACTTGGTCTGGGATGAGCACAGCAATCTCGGATCAGCTCTGATGTTCCACCTGTGGCAGGGCACAGTGTGGGTGGGCATGGCTTTGCCCTCACCCTGACACTTGTCACAGCTTGGTGTCACCCACGGGCTGCACCAGGGACAGGGATCAACTCACCAGCAACAGCACCTGGCAGCAGAATAACAAATACTGGGTGGTTTCAGCTGGTATTTTTCAGCTGAAGGAGTGAAAGGAGAGAGCTGACCGCTGACTTGTTGTGTCAACATGTCATGGCAGCAGAGTCTGTCCAGGAGAGAGCCCTGCAGGTGACAAACAGCTTTCCTGGTAAACACCAGCTGGGAATCTCCTCCACAATGCTCATGGTTTAGGTTTCTTTACATCCATCCTTATGTGCTGGCAGTTTAAGCCCTAAGGGTTTTGCTGTAGTTTTTTCTCCTCAGGTTCAAGCAACCAGATTAAACACATGTAAACTCATTTAAAATTCCCATTCAGGTTGGTACATATTGCATTGTATACATGTATGTACAATGTATAAAATAAATGTGTGTGCACTGGAGACAAAAGCCACTTGCAAAATCAGCGTGGAGTTCAATGGTCTCTTGCACACAAAAAAAGAAATTTCCTGAAACAACACATCTGAAATACCCTTACAGATGTTTCTCTGCATTACCAAAAAAAACCCGTCCCCTGAGCTAAAATGAAAATTGATTTTGAAAAAAAAAAAGCTGAAGGATATGAGTGGATCATCATAATTGGATCAACATGCTCCAAAAGCTTCAGGCTACTTCAACTTCATTTCTTAGCTGACAGCTTTCTTTTGGAATTCTTCAAACCAAACACAAATGGTTTGATTGCAATATGTGAAACATTTGACCATCATATCCTTGACAGTCAATCTGCTGCAGGGGAGATTTGATAACTGTTGTCAAATTCATAACAGCCAGTCTAATCCAGAGAACCAACAAAAAAACACAGGAGCTGCTTCCACAAAACCAGAGATGATATTAATGTAAAATGACACCATTTACAGGGAAAATATAGGAAAAGGCTGTATTGGGTCTTTTCCAAATAATGCTGCAACCACATCAACTGATCTTACTGGTTCTTAACTGGGAAATACAAATTGGAGCTGTTTAAAATCCACTTGGTTTTCTGTTCAAGTGTCACGTGAGAAATGAATGCAGCAAGATCAAGTCCCTCAAACTGAGCCTGCTTTAATTTATGGACAGCATCATCTGGGGAGATCAGAGCTGAATTGTTCCTCCCCAGAACAAGAGGTGTTGCAGGGTAGATGTCGGGGCAATTGGCAAATTTCCACATCTTCCAGCATTAAATGGATGAAAAAGAAATGGGCAAACCACCATAAAAAGAAAAAAAAAGGTAATAGAATAAAATCTAATGGATACCTTCTCTGTTTATTTCTATGCCAGGCAAAAGTGAAAACTGCAGCACTAATTGGCAGAAAAGAACTGAAGGATATCATGGATGAACTAATTACTGGGTGTCAATATTGTACTAAACATCGAGTTGGAGGAGTTTTAATAAGTACATGCTCTCTAAAGTTGAAGCTGCAAGATCTTTATCAAAATTTTATGGAGGATTTAATTCACAGTCCTGGATTTTAGGAGAAAATATCCTTGATTCTCACTGTAGCTATGCAGGGTTAGGGAGGATGACGAGTCAGGAGCTCGTCTTCAGCAAGTAAAGATTAATTTTAACAGCAAACCCCTTTTTCCTGACAGATCTCAAGCTCTCAGTCTCCATCAGAGCCAGTTTTAGGGAGGTGATAACTGTCAAACAAATCCCTCTCTGCAGGGAGGTTTCCAACACTTGACTTTCCCAGCGCAGCCAGGACTGGGATTGATCCCATTCTCCTGGACAGTGACTGAGCTTCCAAGCCTTGCCCTTGCACTTTGCTCCTTTTCTCTTTTCCATACCCACAATAAACACATTTACTCCAGAGTTTTCCTCTGCACAATTATCCCTTGGCAGCGGTTTGGGTTTTGTTTTTCCCCCCATTCTTTTATCTGTTTCTGTCTTGGAAAACTCAGGAAGCAAAAGGGATAAAGTTTAACGACTGTTCACAGTTCAGTGTCCTGCAAAATTAGAGAAACATCTGGAAGTTGTTTTTGCTTTGGGACGGCTTTTAGCTGACTAAATGATCTCATCTGCAGAGCTGGGCAGGCTGGTGGAGAATGGAGAGCAAGAGTTGCTCCCTCCTACCTGAAATGCACCACAAATCACATTCCAAGAGCTTTTCTAGCTCCCTAAATCCTCTGGATTCTGTTCTACCATTTAGGAGCAGCCTTCATTAAACAGCCATAAAAGTAAATTAAGAGAAAGCAATAACATCTGATTAGAGCCAAGAAAAAAAATCAATTGCTCAGCATGAGCAACTAAGTAATAGCAAAATATTCCAGACACTTCCAAAAGAGGAATTTTAGCATAAAAACTTTGCTCATGGGAAAAGAGCTGTTATGTGAGCTGGAATTTGAACAACTGGGATTAATAAATCTGCATTCTTTAATTCCTTCTCTAACTCTAACAGCCAAGAATTTTAATTTCTAGTAGGAAAGTGCTGTGATGCAACGTTACCCAGTTTGTTTCTCCTCATCCCATTTTTGGGATGCCACCTGTGAGGAAAGGATGTGTTTCCTGTTGGAGTTGCAC
This sequence comes from Zonotrichia albicollis, assembly GCF_047830755.1. Lineage (NCBI taxonomy): Eukaryota > Metazoa > Chordata > Aves > Passeriformes > Passerellidae > Zonotrichia > Zonotrichia albicollis. The sequence continues at coordinate 16,185,013 of NC_133832.1, forward strand.
AGGTGTTGGGCAGACCCAGCAGAGGATCTGGCATCACAGCTGGACTCTTTCAGAGGGAAGTTTGGGAATGACAAAGGTAAATGCTACTAAATTGTGACATTCTTTGGGAATTTCAGCCAAGAATATCACCCAGGATAAAGGATGGGAAGGAAAAAAGCACTATGAAAACTGGTTTTGTTGAGAAAGCTGCCTCTAATTTATTTTAGAAAGTAGTTTTTATGTACTATTTATGTATGTAAATATATATAAATATTTACATTTTTTTCTTCAAGTAGCATTTAAAAGCAGAAAAATTTGGACTGGAATATTAAGCATTTGGGAATGCATCTATGAAATGACTATTTCTGATATGATAATACTGAGTAATAATTTTATTTAGGGAGTAAATAATATGATATATATATATTATATATTCACTATTATCATATCAATATAAATTGATATGATATCATATCAATATAAATTGATATGATAATACTGAGTAATAATTTTATTTGGGGAGTAAAAATATTTATGGGAGGAGCCAATTCTTATACCACTGAGCCAGGAGGAGATTCAAGTCTAGTATTTTCATAATCCATCTTCATCTGCTCTCCTGGATATATTTTCCCTCTTTTCTCATACTCCTGTTAGCAAGACAACCTTCCCTCTCTGTTGGATTCCCTCGCTCTTTGCTCAAGCTAGCCTGGAATCAAAACAGCACATACAGCTCCTCTGCACATGTTGGGAATCCATTTGATGGCCATTGCAGGAGACACGTTTTCAGGTGGAATAACTTGGGAATTCTGCCTGGATGCATAGAGACAACAGAATTACCCTGCTGCACCACTTATTCTTCCCAGATGGCACGGGAAGGGCTGCTGGGGTGTTTCTGCTGGGGAGGAAAGGAACTTTCTTGCTAAGCAGATGTGATGGCTGTGTGAAAAGCCCCCATTTGGGCCATGTGCAGCACACATTGTCCCAGCAGCTGGAAGCTGTTAGTGCTCAGGAGCTCGGTGAGGATGGAGACTCCAGGGAGCATGGCTGGGATTGCCCACAGAACCTGGATCAGTTTCCTGATAAACAGAGAGCACCAAAGGCTACCTGGAGGAAACCTCAAATTCAGGAGAGCAAATGAAAAGCAGAGGTTGTTTTTTCCCCCGCAAAACTTCCTGAGGGAAAGTGCTGAAGCTGGGTGAGCTCGGCCTTTGGAACAGCAGGAATGGTGCATTTGGGTGGGTTCAGCCTTCGCAGGCTTGGGCTGCAGATGAAGCAGCTCATTTGCATTTCAAAGCTGGCCTACATTCTGCTGATTGAGAGTAAATAATGCTCCATAAATATGTATTCCCTGCTCCGAGGTAGCACACATCACAGCAAGGGAGCTCTGCTGTGATGGCTCCAACTGCCCCAGGTAGTTTTCCCCTGGTTGGAGACATCCCAGTGTCCAGCCAGGTGTGGGAGCACCTGCCTGGAGCAGCCAGATGTGCCAGGTGGCAGCAGGAAGAACATCTGCATGCAGGAAGAGCCTAGGATTATTAAGGTTGGAAAGGCCTCCAAAGTCATCAAATCCAGCCTCCAATGAATCCCACCATGGCCACTAAAGTCATCAGGAAGCTGTGCCACAAGAAGTGTCCACTCATTTTTGAGCCCCTCCAGGGACAGACACTGCACTGCTGCCCTGGGTAGCCCCTTCCAATGCCTGACCATTCTTTCAGTGAAAAAGCTTTTCCTAATGCCCAACCTGAACCTCCCATGGCCATTTTTCCTTGTCTTTCGTTATCCCTTGTCCCCTGGGAGCAGAGCCTGATGCACCCTTCTTGTCAGGAGTTGTGAAGAGTGAGAAAATTCCCCCTGAGCCTCCTTTCCTCCACAGCAAACACTTCCAGCTCCCTCAGCTGCTCCTGATGCTCCAGACCCTTTGCCAGCTCCATTCCCTTCTCTGGACACAAGATTCCCAATTCCTCAAAGCCCAGCTCAGGACTGTTCTCTCAACAATGGCATAGATGGATGATTATTTATCCAGAACAATTTATCACTTGCATTCTGATGAAAATTAATGAATTTGATGATAAACTTTGTTATGAAATTAATGATGCTACATTCCGGATATTAAATATAGACCTCGAGAATCCATTATTAAAAAGCTGTGAGATCTCTTTTATTTTTGGGGCGTAACAAAGCCACACAGTTATCTGTATTTCTTCCAGCTTCAGTTTGTTCTCTTCCTACTCAAAATGTAAAATTAATTTGTTGCATTGGGAAATAAACAACAAAAAAAAGATGCTTATCTCAGTTCAGTGATATGGCCATGATAAAAATTAATTGGTCACCATAAATTAGTATTCAAAGTAAGGAACACTCAGTATGAAAAAGAGAAGACTACTAAAACAGCCACCAAAAATGTAGATTTGGAAATGTTGTTCTAGAAATGCAATTCAAGTCCTCCAAGCTATCAATGAGGTGATGGAGATGGATGGGAGCTCAGGAATCAAAAATTTTGGGCAGGGATTTAACAAAAGGACTTCAGGTATGAGCAGAACATGGTGGGTTTTTTGCTTAACCTGTTTTATTTCTCGTGTCAGAAAGGGCTTTGGGTCATTAGGATGTTTCAGAACAAGGCACAGACTCCTCCATTCTGTTCCCAACCCTCAGAAGGAATTTGGTCCCTGCAGCTCCCTGCTCAGTGTATATATTTAAATATATATTTATGAAATATCCAGAAGAAAAAGTCTGAAAAATCATCATGAGGGAAATGAAGACAAATAAAATAGTTCCTCTGAAATATTAATACAGAATATTTTTATACTCGTGTAGACATTTTTTTCCCCAAAACTAAACCAATATTTAAATCTTATATAAAACATCCACAGTTTTGGATTTTATGAACTAAAAAAACAGACATTATTTGAGGGGTGAAAAAAAAAAAGGGAAATATCCAGAGACTGGTGTAGACTTTGACCAATCCTGCAGCCCTTGAGGGAAATTATTACAATAGACATCAAAGATCTTTCCCTCCAATTACACTTAAAATGTGTTACAATGTGCTCTGTAAACATGGGGAGAACATCCTGTGTCCTTAAATAACAAATAGACTTTTGAAGTCAAGAAAATTTGAGCTCTCCAGAGAAAGCTGTGGTGGCTCCAGAGGAGTTCCTGCCTTGCAGAAGGACTCAGGGACATTCCACGTGGGACTGCCACAAGAATAGCTCAGTTCTGGAAGAGGGAAGGGACTGACTAAAAACCATCTCAGTGGAAAACGATGGACAATTGTGTATTAGCCTGAAGTGGGTTTTGTAATCCAGCATCACTTGTTATGGAATGTGAACAAAAACAAAGGCACAGAAAATAAGGACGGGATAATCCCAGCTGAGTCTCTTGAAAGGGCAAGAAAAAGAAATGCTAGATCCTGGGGAAAAAAAAATAAATTCTGTGAAATGTTCAGGCACACGAATAATTGCAATTAAAGCCAGAAAAGGCATCAATCACACTGAATCTCTGAGACCCAGCTCCAGTGGGACAGACTGGTGTAGACTCAGCAGCCACCAAGGAAATTATTTCCCTATCCACAGATGTTGTGGGGTTTTATTCTTAAAAGTCAGAGGAAGCCAGAAACAACAGATTCCAGCGGAAAACCCCCTATAAATCAAGAATCCCCACTCCTCTGTAACTTTCTATCTCTTAAAAAATCTGATAAATTGATTATTCTTCCTTTTGCCTGTGGCTCATTCATCCACACTGCACTCACCCCGTCCATCCCACCACCAGGAGCATCCCCACAGGGAGACACCAGGGCTTCACTTCAGGGGAGGAAGGATCTTATCCATGAGGAAAGAGGCACAGAAGGGAGTCAAAGCCACGGGAAGCAGTGGAAGAGCTGCCTGTGTCAGCTGGGAAGGCTGCAGGAGCTGGAAGCTGCTCCCAGATGGGAATAGCTGAGAGAGCGGATGCATCTGGATAGATTTGCCTGTAGGAGCAGCCATGAATAAACTGGGGTGAGTTCAGAGGTGTTCCAATGCCTGTAGGCCTCACAAGGTGACTGTGGCCAATGGCCACCCTTTGCCAGCAGTCCAGGACCCTCAGGCTGAATTTCAGTCTTTGCAAAGAATTCAGTGCTGGACTTTAAATGGACTTAAAAAAATTGAAGTAACAGTATCTAAATCCAGCATTGTTGCCCTCCAACAGCAGCTCAGCAACCCCAGTTATATTTATTAACCTTCTCCAATTACTGATTTTGCAAGCTTGTGACAATGTAGTTGAGGTTTAATTATTCTCATAGGGTATTAAGGGAAGATTATCCAAAATTTGGTCTTCTTCTTAAGTATATCCATTAAAAATTAATATAACAGATCATGAATTAATATGTATTACTAATACAAAGCAAACAAGTTAATCTTTCCACCTTGAACCTCACTTCCATCCACGTATACATTCCAAAATAACTAATTTTTCATTCAAATCTTGTCATTTAAACCTTTTGACCCCCTTGCTGATCCACAAGCCACACAGCAAAGCATTGTTGAGAGTTGCAATGACCCAGCATGAGGGACAGCAGATTCTTGATCCAAGAACACCTCAAAATCATACACAAATATATGTAGATATGCACACACAAAAATAGGAAAATTGAAGGAACAAAAGAGGAAAGAAGAAAAATTATGGATTGGAGCAAAGCCACCAGCACTGGGACCCATTGGAATTCACTGCCTCTGCCTTGTTCCATTCCTCCATGTCCCTGCTCTCCTCCTGCCACACAGTTGGGAATAAAAGTTTTGACTGAGAAATACTTTCCAAGTGCTGAGAAGAGTCATGATGAGAGTGGAATTCAGAAATCTGCAAACATTTTTACTGCAAAGATTTTTACTTATTTCTATTTCCCCCACTACTTCCCTCTCCATACAAGAAATTTAATTGGGTGAGAAGGTTCATGATTGCAAAGGTGCAGACACACACAATATATATTATAGTTTTACAGATGTGATTCTTGGGCACTTATTTTACTAAGAATTTCCAAATCCACTTTAACCCAAATTAAGAATTCCCCAATCCAGATTAGTGCTGAAAAGCAAAAGTAACCCTGAGCTGTAATTTGAGATGTAATTTGCCAAAGTGAAGGCCCCACTGCACTGAGAGAGTGAAGTAAAGGGCTTCCCTGTAAATGAGAAAGGATTAGGCCCACGGAAAAGTATTGCTATAGCAACAAAATAATTCATGGGAATATGGATAACAAAGCCAGAGCCCCGGAGATGGGAGGGAAGAAGGTTTAATCACATCCTGCTCCCCTTGGCCCTACAACACACGGAAAGAAATGAGCGCCTGGTTGGTTTGTGGGGTTGGTTTTGAGTTCATTTTATCGACACCAATGGGCAGCTCTCAGCCTCTGACAGAACACCCTGGCTGAAGGGGAGATGGGTGACAGAATGTCCTGGCCGAAGGGGAGATGGGTGACAGACCATCCTGGATGAAGGGAGGACGAGCAGCCACAGAATCGATGGGAGCCGCGGCTGGGCCAAGCTTGTGCGGACACCTCACAACCAGCCCCGCTCACCCCCTGGGCAGGATTGGGACTGTGGTGTGCCCAACCCTCCATCCCACCCAGCGGAAACCTCCCATCCTGGCAGGCAGCTCTTTCCCAGTAAGTTTTGCTAACTGGGAGTTCCAACAGGGTCTGCAGTCCCAGCTCTTCCCGCTCCACAACCGTGCAGGAAAAGCTTTCTGCACCTTCCACTGGAAGATGGCTTTAAAAGTTAGCAAAATTTATTATCAGCACCATTTATCCTTTCAGGCTGTAAAATGCTGCCAGTGAAACCCCCCCAAAAGGCTTAATGCATTACCAAAGCACTAATTTTATTCTTCATTATTCCCCCAAACCTGCATTCGGAGCTGGAGCTCCTGCTCTGCAGAGGGCTCCTGGTTAATGTATTTCTGTGTGTAGATCCTTGACAGAGACCATTTTTCTTGCCCCTCAGGTGGCTCGTAGAGCGAGATTTATGTCCATTATGCATAAATTCCTTGCAATATTGCTCCAGCATAATCAGCAGAAAATCTGAGCCAGCACCCACAGCAGCCACAAAACACTGCCAGAGACAGCTGAACTCAGGCCACCTTCCTCAGGTCCCAGGGACTCTGCTCCCATTGAAACCAGAGGCTGATTTTGTCCCTGATGGGTCTAAGGGACCACAAGGGTCCCCTTGCCATGCTGGCACCCAGCTCTGTCCTTGTGTGGCCTCAATGCAAATGTCACCATCAGATGGGACAGCCCAGCTTAGGTACCAAACCTTTCATTAGATCTGACCCTGAATTTCTGTAACTAAACATAAGAATTTAAAACCATTTAAAATCACTTTGCATCCCTAAAGCAATTATTAGCATCCTTCTCTCCGGCTTGTGTTTATTATCCTTTTGCACATCCCCAAATCTGACCGTGTGAATATCCTCAAACCCAAATCACCCAAATCCTTCAGTTTCATTTTGAGTAGGAAGGGACCTTAAAATCATCTAGCTCTTACCCCTAATTAGGTTTAATTAAGCAACCAACTACTAATTATATATGTGTATCTGACTTATCCTGGTTTCATCAGTGATTTCATCCTGCAAGAGGCAAAGGCTTATCAGTGTTACACAAACTGCAGTCAAACCTTTGGTACCCGAGCTGGGGGTTCAGGAGCTCTTCCTGATTTACACTGCAGTGCAGCAAAGAAAAATTGTATTCAAATTGGTCTGGGCTCTTTCAGAAGATTTTCAGATTATTTCTCAGCAACACTGCCATGAAATCTTTATAGAGATCATTGGTTTTGCTGAGTGAAGAGCCATAATTTCAAAGAGATGAGTTAGTTTTGGGCAATGGGAAATCATCACAATGTAAATAATTGCTGGGGTAAAGAGGATTCTTTGTTCCCCTTGGGGGGAGGCTGCAGCAGCCCACGAAGGGAGGGATGAGATGAACTGCTCCTAACTTGGGCCAGCTCAAAATTGGGCACTGACGTCCCATGCGATGATGTAGTGCCTCTAATGAACACCCTCCCCCAGAACATGACTCATCCCAGCTCTCAGCTGACTGTGAGGAAGCCTCAGCCTAAATTTTGGATTGTTGAAATCGGTGAAATGAATCTCTGTGTCCCCAAAGTTAAACGAGATCTTTGAGAGCTGTACTTGAGTCCTCACACAGAGCCAGCCAAGTCATTCAAATTACATGGGCTGCCTTTCAATTCCTGCAATTCCCACTCATGCCTCTTGGAAGACTGTCCTTTATATTTTGATTGAATTTATTGATTTATATTTATTTATTAGACTTCTTTTCTTCCCAGACTCTCAGATCAATACCAGGTCAACAGTGGCACAGGATGATTATCATGGCTGCCTGGCCACTAAACAGGGGCAAATTCCCACTGCTCTTGTTACTGGAAAAACAGAAAACACAAACTACCCTGAAAGTCCACAAAGGCATCAAATTAAACTGCAAACTCAAAATTCATGAGTTATGTTTAGATGCTGCATTATGGCCATTAAACACTTCTGGTTTCCCATTTCAGCTAACATTGAAATAAAAGCCTGATGTTCCACAGGGTTTTCTTCTTTGCTGTCAGCTCTGGGGACCATGCCTGTGTCCCCATCCCTGCCATTGCTCTACAGCTGCATCAGAGACCCAGCAGCACCTCTGGAAGAGCATCTGTGCCCAGCTGGCAGCATCAGCCACCTCCAAAACTCCTGAGGATGCTGCAGAGGAGAGGGATGGACACCCAGTGAGGGAGAAGTGTCACCCTGCCAGGCTGGGGACAAAGACACAACCACCTTCATCCTTCATCCACACAGCAAAACCACACAGACTTAGCGCTCAGCCTCCTCCTCGCCCGGAGAAGAGGCAGGAAGCAAATTTCTTCCAGAAAATGTTATTAAAATATAACTTTTAAGCCTCATTTTCCACGGGCACACGGGGTCTGTGTCGCGTCCCAGCCCCTAGGAGCTGGAACACCTTGATTCAGCACTCGGGAGCAGGGGAAGGGGGGGGTTCATCCTCCTCGAGAGCCCCTAGAGGGAGACATGACCCCGATTTTGGGAGGAGGCTCTGCCCGCATCCAGGAGGGACCGGCCGGGAGAGACATGGGAAAGGGATGGAGGAAAAGGGATGGATGGGGGAAAAAGGGGATGGGAAAAAAGGGATGGGGAAAAAGGGGATGGATGGGGGAAAAAGGGGATGGATGGGGGAAAAAAGGGGGTGGATGGGGGAAAAAAGGGGGTGGATGGGGGAAAAAAGGGGGTGGATGGGGGAAAAAAGGGGGTGGATGGGGGAAAAAAGGGGGTGGATGGAGGAAAAAAGGGGGTGGATGGGGGAAAAAAGGGGGTGGATGGGGGAAAAAAGGGGGTGGATGGGGGAAAAAGGAGATGGATGGGGGAAAAAGGAGATGGATGGGGGAAAAGGGATGAGAGGAAAAAGGGGATGGATGGGGGAAAAGGAGATGGGGAAAAAGGGGATGGATGGGGGAAAAAGGAGATGGATGGGGGAAAAAGGGGATGGATGGCGAAAAAAGGGGATGGATGGAGGAAAAGGGATGAGAGGAAAAAGGGGATGGATGGGGAAAAAGGGACCGGGGGAAAGAATGGAAAAAGGGATGGGGGGAAAGGGAAGCTCCAGGTCTCAGCTCTGGCTCCTCGCCCCATGGGGGATACAGGATGCTGGAAGAGAGAATCCACCTGGGGAAGCCCTGCCTGACCCAGGGATGCAGGAGCAGCCCTTGGGATGCAGGAGCACACCCCAGGGTGCTGGAGGGGATGGATGCTGCCAAGAGCAGCTCCCAGCCGAGCTGGGGATGTGGCAGCTCCAACTTCTCCCTCTGGGAGAAGCGTGGCTGTAGCAGCGCTCCGTGTGCCTCTTTGTCAGTTCAGCGCATGACGGGTCTCTTTATCCCCTTGTTCATGGCCACAGTCGCACCCCAACTCCAATAAAGAAAAATGATTTCTCCAAACACCACAAGAAGAGCAGGACTAGATTATCAGCACATTTGCATGGACAATAAAATATCGCCAATTTGCCAAGATAAACTACGTGGAAGATTAGTCTGAACTGCCAATTTCTTAAAATGTTTCTCATTTCTTGGTTATGGCTATTTTTTGCAAATTTCCCTTTTAGAAATCACATTTCTTTCAAATCAGCTCATTGCCCTAGGGTTGTTGACCTTTATTTCGCCCATCTGGAAAACAAATGAAGCAGGAAGGATAACAATATGAGATCCTAATCAGAAGTGCTGTTTGTTTTTTGGAAGCTTGATTTCAAACTTATATATTTCCCCCTAAAGGCACTGCCAGCAATATACTGGATTACCCTGCTGCAAGGAAAACCAGCAGCTTGGCCAAAAAGTGTTTGTGGGCATCTTATCAGTGGTGAAATGAAGACCAAAAAAAGCCAAATTATCAGTAAAAATGAACACAGATGTAGCTGCAACAGCAGAGCTCAAGGACAAGGTAAAGAGCTTTGATATTCTATCTAAAGACTTGGCAGCTCAGATTTGACCTAAAAAGTTTAATCTGAGGTTAACTGAAGAGATAGGCAAGGATAAAACAAATTATTACTGCTAATTTGGGTAAAAAATATTTATAAATTGAGTTATAAAAAAATGAATATGCATAGGGAGGGGTTCATTGAGGTGGCTGAGCCAGAGAGAAAAGGAAAAACAGCAGAACATCAAGACAAACCAGTTTTGGGTTTTTTCACCAAACAGTGCCTGCTCCCAGGATAAGGATGCAGATGAACACAACAATTTGTTAGATTCGAAGAGGAATTTGTTAATTTAGAGGATCCAATTCCCATAGTTCTAACTGGAGAATTTCTGAGTTCACTCATGCTGGAAATAAACCTGATTTGGGGGAATGATAGCAAGGCTTTAAATTTTTTATTATTAGAAATCTGTGGGCCGCAAAATCAATAGTTTTTAGGCAGCTCTGTTAAAAAGGGAATAATACATTTCAGTGCTCATTAAATGCAATTCTTTTCTCAACAATCTCATTGTTTTTCTCACCACTACCTGTCACCCAGGTATTGAATTAGCCTTAAAATCAGCCAGGTGTTGGACTCCTTGGTCCCTGAGGGTCTCAGCTCAGGATATTCTCTGATTCTGTGATTCTAAAACTCTGCGAGGCTTTGTAGAAATACATCACAAAAACCCAGGTTGGTCTTTAAGGTGCCTTCCAACCCAAACCAGTGATTCTGTAATTCCACGGGAAGCTCTTGCTGCAGATCCATGAAAGATCTGTGGCTGAGCAAGTGGTGCCTGACCATGGATGGAGAGAGGTGGGATGTTTAAAAATAATAATATTGAAGCAAGGAGAAGAATCTGGGGAGAGCAGCAGCAGCTGGGGCAGAGCCAGTTTGGTGGCACTGATGGGGACCTGCCCAAGCCCAGTTTCTCCAGGAGCAGAACCATTCCATGTGCAGCCCCTGTGCCTGCTCCCAGCCTGCAGAGGACCTTCGTGGGTGATAAATTGTACAAAAGGTGGTTGTGACCCCCAAATTCCAGGGGATCACCAGCGTCCCCTCTACACCCCACCAGGAACGAGCACAAGGGCTGCTGGAGCAGAGTCCCCTCTGAAGGACAGGCTCCTTGTGTCCCATAATAGCAGATTCCATTTAAAAATAGCAAATGACAGTCAGAGGAATAATAAAAACTAGAAAATCATCCAAAACCCCAGCAATACATCAAAGCCAGTTTAATAGCCCTTAATACTGTCACTGACACAGCTCCTGTGCTTGCAGGGCTGCATGATGGAATGGGCAGAGGTTCCTGGGTTTGGAGCCATTTCACCCTAAAACTTTGTTGCTTCCTGCATGTAAATTATAGATAATGGTTCTGCTGACAAGGGGTTGCACTTAGCTGACACTGCTGCGAGGTAAAATTGGAAGAAAATACCTGGTTAAAGAACTTTTCTCATTCTTTCCCCTTGGAAAAAAGAAAAAATAAAAACCCAAAAACCCAAACTGCAAAGAGTTAATTGCAGAGGGCTTCTTCCATCTCCTGGCTGGCTACTGAGCCAGAGCTATAACTGAGGGCTTTGGGATGCTCAGAGAGGAAACATGATTTGATGTAGTAGGGGCAATCCCATGCTTATCAAATCATCTTGCTTGCCTGTAAAGCTAAGCTCCAATTTATGGTGTTTTATGAAGCCCCAGATCGAGCTAAGGCTGTAAAAATTGGGACTTAATATTCAGGAATAAAAATGCAGAGAGCACCACTGAAGTGATTTTTTTTTTTTAAAGTGCTTGTATCCTCCTCACAATAAACATAACCAGGAGTGTGACAATAATGGGATGCTGCCCACCAGAGAGACCAGGACAAGCAGCCCAGGTCTGTGATTCCTCAGCCACAGGAACTTGCTGCTCTGCATGGATAAAGGCAGAATGTTGGCTCATCCACCAGAACAATGGCTAATAAACCACCACTCATCATATAGCCCTCAGCAAGCTTATTCTTATTTTTAAACTTTTTCCCCTCTGAGAAAGCTTAGAAAAGTCTCTCAAACATCTGCCCACCAGATAAGGTTTTTTTTTCTAGTGACCAAATGCCCAGAAAGAAGCTGAACATTTGTGTGCAGCTGTTTGGAGAGCAGCCCTTTTCATTTACTCACCTGAGGAAATGGGTGAAATTCCCTTTTTATGTGCATGAAAAAGGAAAATAAGAGAGATGGGAAATTTCTAATCCATCCCTGCACTCTGCAGAGCCATCACTGCATCTGACACACTTTGCCACTGCCTTCCCTCCCTGATCTTATCACGGTCATTAGGGGGAACACCCATCTACTTAAATTACATTTTAAGGCTTATGCTACCTGTTTGATGATAGATCTCTGTTGAGCAAACCTTTAAACACTCACCTCATTTCCTAAAGCGTTCCTATGATTTAACAGCTGCCTAAATTATTGCCGTGCAGAGATAAAGTTATTTACACATTTATATTAAGTGTGCAACTGATTTAATCTCCTAAATCCAGGTCGAAAATCCTCCAGAAAAAAAAAAAAATTAACCAAGACAGCAACTATACAAGAATTGGTTAAAGCATCACTTGATTTTTACTTGGAGATTTTGGGATCTAATTAAGCAGCAGGACTGATGCGTTCAGCTCTGTCCTGCTGGCTTCCCAAAGGGACCCAAACCCTGCCTCGTTTGAACGGTCCAGCCTTGATGATGAAAGGATGTGCTAATGACGGGCGTGGGCAGCACCGGGCTGCAGGAACCGAACGAATTCAAGCGCTGCAACACCTGAAGTCACTTTCCCTGTGATTTAAGGATGGGAAAATGCGCAGTCTTTTCAAACGTCTTAAGGATATGCATGGATAGGCTCTTTAGGAGCAGCCTGTGCCAGGAAGGAGTCGCTCCCCCAGCTGCTCATTAAAAGCTGCTTGCTGCAGGTTTTGAACAGATCTGTTGGCAAAGCAGTTCAAATGAGCACTTTAATTCTCTCCAGGCAGGGGAAAAAAAATAATACTAAAAAAAAAAAAAATCAGCTGGGGTAGCTGGGACCAGTAATACAAACAGTTTAAACCAACCTGGCTGAGAGGAATTAGGAGCCTGAGCACACAGCCCTGGACTGGCAGAGGGGGATGCCATCAGCTCATCCCACTGGATTTTCCCTCAGCTGGCTCACAAACCGTGTTCCCATTCCTGCCCCATGTGAATTGATTGTTTGTGTTCTTAAATAAAAATACTTGCTGCAAAAAAGGTCCAAAGCCAGTCATGGCATTATTTTAAATATTTTTTCCTCGTTAATATGGATTTCTAAATTTCTTTTTCTGAGCCTTTTTTTCCCCCTGAATGATGGATTTCTGCAATTTCCGCATTGCACCTGACTCAGAGGACACAGCACAGGGCTCAGGAGACAGGACCCTTTAGATGCAGCATCTCTGCCCATGACTATTTATGTGATCCCAGCAAAACTGAACAGATTCCTTGAAGCATCATTATGAATCTGCAATAAATTCCTGGGTAACACTGCAGGGTACAAAACATGTCTGGCATTGCCATTCCCTGGATGAGTCCCTGGCTCTGCTCACAAATTCCTTTGCACCAGGTTGGAATTCCACCTGTGGGTGCAGGATCTGGGAATGGCAAGAGGTGTTTGAGGCCCAAGGTTATTTCTGACCACAGACAGAGGACATTGTAGGTAATGCACCAATAATAATAACACCAAAGGTGCATTGTAGGTAATATTTTTGTTTCCTACAGTTTAAGATTCACAATACAGCTGTGTAGTCAGCATTTAAAATCCAGGATTTTCTTCACACTCTCTCCATGCACTGGGAGGGGAAAAAAATTCTAATCCATGCTGAGGCAGAAAAACAACTCACTAAAACACCATCTAAAACAGGAGGTTTGAACTCCTTGAAACTCTATTATATGCTTGAGTAACTCCTGGAACAATAGAAAGCTGTGCACGATTATGCAGGCAGGCAGAAATATTCCAGGCAGATATTGTCCTGACTGCCACTTCTGGAGTCTCAGCCCTGCCCTGGACACCACTGTCCCTACAATTGTCCCTTTGGGGTGGCCACACCAGGAGAAGATGGCAATGGTGCATCTCTAAGCCAGGTACTGAAGTTTCTTTAGGGTATCTATATGATCTCCATTGATCTCAGCTCTCTTTTACAAAATAATAAATATGTGGCTGTCAAGTTTTGAGGGAAAAGGTTTAAAATAAGGACCTTTGAGGAGGTGCCATAAAAGACAAGTAATTGGTTTTTGTTTTTATCAGGGGACACCTAACCGATCATTTCCAAGCTCTTGGTGATGGGGAATTGTTAAAAGTGTAGTGTTGGAAAGGCAAACGGGCAAAGGGAAATCCATCAGTAATAATGTCCCTAAATTCCCAAACAAATTTACATGGGTGCTGTTGGAGAGGTCACAACTCTGTCATAATTCAGTTTTTATTTAGTTCACACATTTGCACCTGCAAGCCACACAACCCCTGCCTGACCTCTCCACCTGGACATGGAAATGCCAATGGCACAAGCACACAAACTCTGTAAGGAATCAGACTTTCCAACTCCCTCTGCTCTCCTGTCACCCCATAAAGAGGTGACTGATGGCCACACCATCAGTGTCACCCTCAGGGTGACAATGTGGGTGCATTGCCTTGCCTGGGTGCTTTCATCCTGTGCAAAAAGCCCTGTGGAAGCCCTGAGCATGGCACAGTGCCTGGGACACCTTGTTGTGGTTGCACCTTGCAAGAGAAGAAGCAGGACCTGCAGAGAGCGAGGCTGAGCACAGACCGTGCACAGGCTCATCCCAGGTTAGAAGCTCAGCTTGTTCTGCCCTTGGGTAGAAAACCCTGAGCAGGGAGGAGGCCCTGGTGTGGTTTTGGTTTTATTCTCCTGTTTTATTTCAGCAAAGGGATGAAGTGCTGGCTTAGAGATGCTCAGCAGCACAAGGTTCACAAGCAGCCCTGGTTCCCCAAACGCCGCCTGCTCAGCCAGGCAAGCACCACCTCCAGTCAGGTAGTCCATCACGTGAGAAACCCAAAGAGTTTACAGAAATGATTGTCAAAGACCCCATCATTTTGCAGTTAGGATAATTAATAAGGTGTGCACAAAATCCAGGAGTGTTTTACCACACGTTTGCAGCTGAATTGCATTATTGTTGTTATAATAAAAGAGAGCCACATGGTAACGGAGCACCAGGGACCCAGCCTGATGCTACTGTTAAACATCAATAGGAAAATCAGAGGCGAAACATCAAGTTTTCCTTTAAAATCAGTTTGGTTTTCAAGAGCTGTGACTTTTATTTAGTAGATTTTGTGAAAGAGCTTCTGTTTATAAAAATTATTGGGTAGTGTTGGCTGTCAGAAAACATAAACAGGCAATTAGAGCAATAAGAAGAATGATGGAATGAACTCCTCTGGCAGCCTCCTATTTGGAGCCAAGCAAGGCCCCAGTTCCACAAAAAAATAGGCATGTGTTTAAGTCCACAAGATCACCCAAGGAGCCTATGGGGACTACTCACACATTAAAGTGTGTGTGAGGGGTTTGTGAAAGCTCAGAGATACCTTGGGGAAATTGGATTGCAGGGACAGTCAGTGGTTCTGCTGGGATGTGGCACTACCTAGAACTCATTCCAAAACGTCCCCTGGCTGTGTTAAATGTTCTGCACAGTTTGGATTACCTTTAATGGATATCACCTCCCTGGTGACCATGGAAGGGCTGTTTAATTCTCTGTCTCTCTATTCCACACTCATATTCTACACTGTGTTTTCCTGCTGAGTCTCAGTGGTGGAAATAGCTGGATCTGCCATGAAATAATAAGGACTTTTGGCTTTTGAGGTGACTATGAGCTTATGGACTGTGGAATTGTGTGAAGAACAGAACAGCCCTGACAAGAGAAATGTGAATAAGTGCACAACACCACTTAATTATCCTTGTTTCTTTCACTCCATAAAAATCCATTGAACCCAATTTCCTGCATGAGAACCTGACCATTGGTGTGCCTGAAACTGCTCTCAGTAGCTTTGCCCCAGATCTGCCCATTGTCTCCTGCACAAGATCCATCCTTAAAGTTATTCTGATGGATCCAAAGGAAGCAAAAACCTGCTAAAATAAATTTCTGTGATGCTTTAACATGTTTTTGAAATAATCTTGAGGACGACTGGGCAGGACCAACACATGTGGCACTCTGGATGCCTTCCCCAAGATTGCTTCCAAGGGAAGCTTTTCCTGAGCTCGTTTTCAGACACAGGAATTGTTGTAGGGATACTGAACAGGGGAGGCTGAACCAGATTTCTGGGTGGATAATTCTGAAACAGCTGTTCCTGAAGAGTTCTCACAATGGGGAAATGTTCTGGAGGAAACTTCTCAGCTATTGAAAAAGTGGGCCAAAAAAAAAAAAAAAAAAGTGGGCAAAACCGATCAACAGGGGAATAAAAGCTGTCAAGAAGGATGTCATGTCTTCCTCCCTCTCAAAAAAATACATGAAGCCAGGCCAGGTACAATTATATAATACAATTCCCCCAGAGTTAGGGCTATTATCCTACTGGCACCATGTGTTGTGGGTTTTGTCTGAGTTAGGGGCAGCACTGAGACCTGACAACAGCAGCCACTCTTTGCTTCAGTGACTTCTTAGGAAGTTGAACACTGAAGAAACACCTGTCCTGAGACAGCTGCACTTCCTAAAGAGGTCAGTCTATGGGGAAGGACTTCCTAAAGGGTCTGCATGATCTCTGCCAGCCAGGAGACAGGAGTGGGCTGACTCACCCACTCCTTCCCATCCCTCTGTGCTTTGTTCACACCCAAACTTGACCTAAACTGGTTCACCCCCATCCCAACTGAAGCTTTTCTGTTAAACCCAGCAGTGCCTGCACTCAGGAAGGGTTCAAGTCAGGCAGTGAGGCACCACACAAACCCTGCTCATCCCTCAGCTCCCTTCCCAGCACAGGGAGCACGGCCAGTGTCAGCTGAAACAGGCAATTAGTGCCCCTCTAGCACGAGCAGCTCAAACTGTAACATCATGCCAGCCGTGATTAAGAGTGATACAGCACATCATCATTGTCAACACTATTCAACCAATGTAAACCTTAGTTAGAAATGTACTTGTCAGAGAAAAATGCGCCTTTGATTTCTATTACACTTTCCCCAGTAATTGCTGTCATCAGTGGCAGGTTATTATTACAGTTGAATAGAGTTTCAGTAATTACTTTTGCACAGATTCTAACAGCTTTTAGATTGAATGATATTCTGACAGTTTGAATACTCTTGACAACAATTACCTTTTTCCTGGTTAACACTGATTCAGGAAAATTAAAAATTAAATCTGTTCAGAGGAAACACTTATGTATGGCACTAGTAAGTGGGCTGATACAAAAATGTGTAAATTACAGAATGACTTAGAATAAAAAGTTCTTTTGCTCTTCCTCTTATGCTTTTTAAAAAATCAGCACTTAGGGTACATGCAGTTCATGCTGGTTAGATTACCAGTAAATGATGTGAAATGATTTAAAGCACTTCTAAATCCACTTCCTACTGATCAGCTTGAAATGAAGAAAACACTATTATGAAGGAAGCCTTGTTGCTCCCACCCTAATTTTTGTCTTTGGTAACAGTCAGATAATGGCTTTTGGCTTTCAGGCCATTATTGTTAATCTCACATCATCAGATTATTTAAAAAACAACAAACAAGCAAACTGCTTTACAGTGGTAGCCTAGAAAAAAAAAAGCCCAGCATGTTTGTTATTCCTGAAAAATTTATCTAATATTGCAGGGGTCATAACTCAAATGGTTTGATTAAAAGAAGTCACTGGCATAGAGCTCTCCAATTTAATTTTGACAGGATAACTGGCCTTGTGGATAAGGGAGACAGAGTTGATGTGATACATCTTCTTATTAGTAAGCTTTCTGATACTGTTCCACATGACATTCTTATAATAAAACTAAGAAAATATGGTCTAGAACTAGATAAAATTACCATGAGGTGGAGGGAACAATTGGCTGAAAAACTGCTTTCAAGGAGTAGCTATCAATGGTTCACTGTCAAAGCAGGAAGGAGTTTCAGGTGAGATTCCTCAGGGATCTGTCCTTGCTCCAGCTCTGTTCAATATTTTCATAATGACTCAGTTAAAGGGAAAAGAGATTACATTTATAAAATTTGCAATGTTGAGGAGCTGGGATGGTGGGAACCCTTGGGAGGTCTGGATCAAAATCTGAAAAGATATTAACAGTTTGGAGTGATGGCCTGAAATTAAGATGAAATTCAATAAAGGCAAGTGTAAAATGTTACACTTAGAGAGGAGAAATCAGATGCAAATGGGAAATTGCCAGTGAGGGAACTCCATTACACATTCAAATTTATAGTGGCCTAGGAGCTCCATATCAAACAAAGGAGTAAAACTGCCCCAGAAAAGGTAATTTCAGGGATTTGTTAACAGGGGCACTGTGGTGATTCTCCCACCATTGTCGAGCTGGGATGTTGCGCCCTGTCCTGAGCTCATGGCTCAAAAAAGGTGCAAAGAAACTAGAAAGAATTTAACAAAGTCCAGCTGGGAGCAGCAAAGATGGTGAGGGATGAAGTAAGACTCATGGAAATACAGAGTCATGGGATGGTTTGTGATGGAAGGGATGATAAAGCCCATCCTATTCCACAACTGCCATGGGCACGGACACCTCCCACTGTCCCAGGCTGCTCCAAGCCCCATCCAGCCTGGCCTTGGACACTTCCAGGGATCCAGGGGCAGCCACAGCTGCTCTGGGCACCTGTGCCAGGGCCTCAGCACCCTCACAGGGCAGAATTCCTTGCCAATATTCCACCTAAACCTCCCTTCCTTCAGCTTAAAGCCTTTCCCTCCCTACACTGCCCTGCCTGTGGAGTCTGTTGCAAAGCTGAGATTGAGCCTTTAGTTTCTGACACCACTTCCCACCTCTGCTCCACTTGTGTATTAAAATATCATCGTCCTTTTTTTTCTCCTGCACATTAGAATTATAGATATAGTTTATTGTTATACTTTCCATAGAGCCTTCTCTTTTTATTAGCATTGTACAATCTGTACAAAAGCAAAATTTAGTCCTTTCAGGGAGCTGAAAGGAAGCAATCGTTTACATGACAAATCCAACATTATCATATGTAAACCTCATTTACTATGTAATGTCTTCCTGTTTCCAGTTCATTAATTGAATGAAACCTATTTTCACATTCTGGTAGGCAGCAGGATTCTCCAACTAACAGAAATAGTACTTTTAGGGAAAAAATAAATGTAATGCTAGAAAATATTTCACTTACTGGCTGGTCGAAAGCAATATGGATTTCTGAAAAATAAAATTCTTTGCTATATATTTGTCAAAAATAAAAATAATGGAATTTACCCAAGTCAGGCTTGTGCAGCAAATTTGAATGGAGACCTGCCTGGTGAAGTACCACTCTTTAACCCTCACTGTGTATTAAAATGACACTTGGGACACCCAACCATGTTCCTATGAATACAATCAGATAAACACAGCCAAATTATAGCCTAATTTATGGTACACAACACTTGGGAGATTCAAGACTGATGGTTGTAGTGGAAAGATGCTGACAAATATTTTGTTGCATTTCCTCCCAAGAAACTCTATAGCCTTGAAAGAGCAAAGGCAATAAAGCTCCTCAAAGGTTCCAGACCTTTAAAAAATACCTATTCTTGGAGTTCTATTTAGGTTCAAGAGGAAAAAAAGACGAAACCAAAAAATACTCAACTAGAAGGGGGCTTGCTAAAACCAACTATTGCTCAGTATTTGTATTAATACGGCACAAAAACTAAGAAAACACTGATGATGTTTCAGAAAATGGTGACATTTTTTATGGCACAAACTAAAGCAGCATCACCAGCACATCATGCTCAGGCAAACCAGAGAAACAGAAAAAGAAGGAAATTATGAAATGTCTTTCCCTCAGCCTATTAGAGAAAGCCCTGGGCTGGATCCTGGGATTTTGGACACTCACAGGGTTTTGGGCTCTGGTAGCACAGCTCCATCTGCATAATGTGAACAAGCCAAACAAATCTGATATTAAAATGAGAAAAATTGGCAATTTAAAATTGCCTATTCCATTCCTTTTCTTTTTGACCTCAATCCAAAGCCTTTCTAAGCCAAAGAAAAGACAAGCTCACAATTAGTGACTATGACCAGTTAATGGGTCTGTTCTGAACAAGCTTTTAAATAAAACAATAAGCAAGCCTGGGAAAAAGCAACTTACTGGGCTATCTGAGGCCAATTTCTTTTAAGCACAGGTCACATTATTATAAAATAAATTCCTTTTTGCAATTGTTCCATCAAGATTATGTCAGTCCAAAGGGAATAGACTCAAAATCCCTTGTTGCCAAATAACTTCATCTTGGTGCATCTGTAACTCTATTTTCTCCAAAGAAAACTGGTTCATAATATGGGTGGATTTGTTGTTTTTCTGAACAAAGTTGTTCCCTGGCAACTTCAAAAGCAAATTACGTATAAAAAACTCACAAAACAAAAAACCTCCAATGTTCAATTACAAAGGTTGGTAAAAAAATCCATGGAGCCATAACAACCAAATGACTTGGTAAGAAAATCAAAGTGCAGCCGACTGGAAGGGGGGAAAAAAAGAGAAATAGACAACTCCAAAATGCTTCTGAACAACCAGGTTGCCTAACATTGGAAACTGGCAGAGAGGACAACAATACAGTAAAGTAGCTCCTGATGCCCCTCTCACTACCTCCTTGCCTCATCATAATTCACATCACAGCTCCAGTTCCAGAAGCATTTTCAGTTCTATGCCTACCAAACAAAACACCAAGGTGATGAACAGGGGTGATGGGAGCACCCTTAGCTCAGCCTTGCTGTCCTCCCAAGCCCCAGGTAGGCACCAGAGCAGCCCAGTGACCCCACACTCACCTGCCGTGCCCAGCAGAGCTCCTCTCATCCCTCTCCTCCTGCTCCCCTGCACTGGCACTTCCCTCTCCCCTTCCCACAGCTGACCCAACCTGGGCTCTCCCAGGTGTTTGCCATGAGATTGAATACTCAGGTTGCATTTGTTACCCTCTAACAGGCACTAGAAGTGAGCAGGGAGAATCCTAACAGCCCCCAGTTATCCTCCAGGATTCCTGAGTGCTAAAATCACCCCTTCGCCCTTGGCAAGGTTGGAGGGAAGTGTGCTGATGGTTTTGTTTTGCCATCCAGCATGCCAGGAGTGTCTGATTAAGAGTTTTCCATCCCTATTCAGGCATCTTTGTTAGGAGTAAGTCTTTGCTCTTTTAGATCCTGGTCCAAAGCCTTTCAAGGAAATTGAAAAGTCTCCCATTGATGAGAAGGGGGTGAGCCCTTGCTAATTGTTCCTTTCACATCAGAGTGAAAACAAATTCTTCAGCTTCCATTTGAAACCCATGAAGTTCAATCCCTTGATATATTGGACCCTTATTTTAAGGAGGCTGGAGAGGAGAGGAGGGGAAGGAGGACAAAGCCCAGGCTGAGGGCTGAGTGTAGGCTCCAAGTGTGCCTTGCACAGCCCACGCTGTGACACACCACAGGCCTTGGATTCTGCTTCCAGAAAGGCTCCACATCTTTTAGAGCTCACAAGCTCATAAAATGCTGCATTTAAAGAACTCATTGCTCACCAGCAAACTTGAGATCAGAAAGCCACTCTGATGCTCCCCATTTGCTGCTCACTGGGAATAATTTCTCTTCAGGAAGAAAGTTTTAGTTTGTTTTTCTTCAGAGTGAGGTGTCGTCTCTGGTTAGGGTAAAGGTGTGGATGGAGAAAAGTGGGATGTCTAAAGAGCATGGGATATCTGGTTTGGGCCATCTCAGTGCCAAAATGATATTGAGAAATCAAAGATGTCTATTCCAGACTGAGAAATGTGGCTGGTGAACGGAAATGAAAATTCTGAGGGAAATCAAAAGTTAATCACACACATGTTAGTGATAATGGAATTTTACAAACACCTTAAACACAAATCAGCAAACCATAATTAATGTAATTATTTAGAAAGCTGGGTTTAACTGGTTACATAGGTGATGTCCTCTCCCAGCACAGGAAAACTAGAAGAGCTCCATGATGGGATAACTAAAGGTTGCTTTTAAAACAACCCTTTGCTTCAAGAAGGAGATACACTGGATGGAATTGTCCATCTATAGGTAAAAAATAAAAAAAATCCTTAAACATAATGACATAAATGAATGAATACAGATTTATAAAAAGAAGGAAGCAGCAGTAGCACATGGCTGATGATTTGGGAATCCATGAGAGATCCTGGTCAGCCTAAGTATTCCCCAAGCTGCGCGTTGGAAGACAACAGACTGATCTGAACAAACCACCCATCCCATCAGTGCTGCTATTTCAGCAGAAGAAAGAGAATTTTAAAAGAGACAAATATATAAAGCGCAATATAACCTGGTAAAACACCTTTCAAAAACTGTCTTACAATGAAATAATTTTTCTTCCCTCCACCAAGAGGGATTTCACCCTGGAGTTGTTTCTAAAAGACAGTAAAACATAACAGATGAATGTTGCCTTGCATAAGGAACACACACATGCATTTAAATCACTTATATTTTACTTTTTTATGATGCAATTGCGAATTGTGTTATTTTGCATTTGTAATTAGAGGTTGAAACAGATGGCAGAGGCTCTGTTTAAAGGGATGTGCTGGATGATCAGGTCTCCTGCTCCACCGAGGACTGAGCATGGAAACTCTTCCATGAGCTGGTCAAACAGCAAAATGCTTCCTGCACATCAAAAAACCTTGGAAAGGACCAAACTGGACTTTCTAAAAGCTGAATAAGCACTGGTGATTTTTTTTTCCCAAAGTGATCTTAGAACACTTCCAGTACCATGCTCTGGCTGTTGGGTTGGGTGACATTTGACTTCTCAACAAAAGCAGCAGGATTTTGCTGCAGCCTCCAAAGAGAAAAAGACCCAAGAGTCTTTTCCAAAGGAGAAAAGCTTGAAGAACTCTTCAAGAAAATCCCCAGAGGAGCAGTGACCCCAGGAACATCAGAATATGTAAGCATGGAGCACCAACCATTAATGAGGGATGGCTTTTCCAGCTCTTTCCTCAAGGAACAAAGCTGTGGCTACAAGGGGGCTCATCATTCCTTTCCCATCATATGCAATTTGAGACACAACCACTTCATTCCATAGGTATTCCAGCCTGGATGAGCCCTCAAACTGAGAGTCAAGGAGCAGAGAAACCTTTTACCAATTTTGGATGAGTCCAATTGGAGTTCTCCTTAATTACAGCTCAATATTCATTTATAAATTTGTATAGATGTGTCCATTAGATATAAACCATTGTCCAAGTCTGCACTAAGGTTAGGCCTGGCTGCACCTAAACTCCTTCAATTTACTGGTTGCTCATTTTCTACCAAAAATGGAGCAAATCCTTTAGGTGCACATGTACCTTACCAAAAATAAATATCATAGACTTTTAAGTCCCAGGGTATTAATAAAGCAGCCCCAAAGTGGAATCTAGAGCTACAACCCTCAGGGATCCAGCCAAGAATCCTTTCACCCACAAAAATCCAAATCCAGCTCCAAATCAGCATTTTAAATCACTGCAGAGCCTGGATCCCTATGGGAATATGGAAAAGTCATGCTGATATTACATGGTTTCTATATGTTATTAGAAACATTAATTAAAACTGCTTTTGCAATAACTACCAATATTATCTATGCTACTAGGCTGTTATCAGAATGATTTTTAATATTTTATTTTAATGATTTTAAAAATATTTTTCAATTTGACTTTTTCATTCTAGCAGAGCAATATTCACTGAATGCCTAGACTGAAAAAGGCACCTCTAGCTGCTGCTTTATCACTTAGTTTGGTTTCTCTGCGTTTTTTATAAATACAAAAAAGGATCTGAAGTAAACAGGTCGTAAAATCTCCCTATAAATATTATCTGTTTACTATCTTTGGGGATGGGCATGGACAAAGAAATTGAACCAGAATGCTGTAAGAGCAAATTTTCTTTGGGGAATTCATTCACATCTGTTCCTGTACGACAACAGGAGGAACAGAAATTATTAAGAAAAAAAGACAGAAAAGATGGGAAATGTAACTTTCAAAAGGAAAAATGGCTTCCTCTGATCTTTGGCTGATGGTTCTGATGAGTTTTTATTCTGCCTGACCTGATTAGCCCAACGCTAATAAAGAGCTAATGAAGAAGAAAAGACTTATCCTGAAAGTTAACTCCTTTCTGGAAAGGAGATGGATGGGTTTCTGAATACAGGGGTGGCTGGAAAATACACTTTTGTGATCTATTGCTTCCAAATTTTAATGCATCCCCTTTCAAAAGTCGTGAAATTTAGTAAATCTTTAATTTAATTTATTTAAATATTGACAAACTAACTTAATTTAGCAAATAATGTATGAAATAGAAGAAATACCTCTTTCCCCTTTATGTCACTGGGGACCTGGCATTGCCCTCTCTGCTGCGGGGAAAGGAGCACTGGGGTTCTGCAGGAGCCCATGCCAGCTCTTCCTCCTCATTTCCTGTGGGAAATGGGCCTGGAGGAGAATGAGATGGGCTGGATTATTCTATTTGCAGGCCCCCTTTGCACCCCAAGTATCCCCTCAACTCTCCCTTTGGAATTTCCATCAATGTTGCCAACATTGGATCCATCCTCCCAAGCCATGGAGAAAAATTGGGCTCTGCACCTGTGCCTTCAACACAACACACTGTAAATTCTGCATAAATACAGTATATTGGTGGTGAAAAATCATGGGGACTCCTTGGATTGATAAGCAAATGCAACAAGGTATGAAATGCAAATAATTACTATAATGCCTTTAATAATTTATAATTAATCTATCCTGCAACAACCTAAATATTTTTTCTGCTTGTGCAAGAACAGGCCTGATCCAGAACCAAAGGAAATGACTAGGGGCTGGTTTTGACCAACATATAACTCCAATCATACCATTCAGTTAAAAAAAAAATTAAAAAAAATAGTTATATCTATCTATCTATCTATCTATCTATCTATCTATCTATCTATTTATTTTTATATATATATGCGTATGTATACATATGGATAAAGGGACTCAGAAGTGATATCAAAATTTTTATAATAAAATGATTTTTATTAATTGATCTGATTTTTCTCTTTCTGGTCTTTCTGCAGTGGGAAATGGTGACGTAATTGTGTGATGAAGAAAAAACAACCTCTATTAAATAGGCAAAGATCATAAAGTCTATTTTGCTTGAATTTCTACAGCTTCAGTGCACACAACTGAAGGTCTGGCAAGTACTGAATTCTTTCAAGAACTATTTATTTCAAAGTTACAAGGCTGATGAAGGCTTTGGAGTTACAAATTCCTGTTTTTCTTGGAGCAACATCTTTAAAGATATGCAAAGAGGGATTTCTCAGCACTATTCAGAAACTAGTCTCAAGTGATTTGCCACTTCGGAGTACAGAGATTGTTTTCTAATTCAAGCAAACATTTTGAAAAAAAAAACCACAACAGAAAAGGATGTGAGAAAATGCTCATTAGGAAAACAACAGCGAGAATCTCAGCAGAAATATTTAACCAACTTACCTGATTTCACAGTTCTGCTTTTAAGTCCTGGAGCAAGAGCAATGCACAGGTTTTTGATATAAGGAGAAATGCAAAAGTCACCAATGAAAAAAATGAGGTTTTCAAGGGTTTGAGGCAGGCTTGGAAGAAAACCCCAACCAAAGGTCCACTAAGACCATATCCCCAAGCTGAAGTTACTGCTGGATCTTAAATTGGTTTTTTTTTTTTTTTTTTTTTTTTTTTTTTTTTTTTGAGGTGCTATTTTGGGTGCAGCATGCTGTGAAAATATATAGGTTACCTCACACAAACAGATATTTAGAACAAGACTATTTACACAATAGATGGACATTTTCACAGGAAACATTTGATAGATAGATGCAGAGATCCAAATTCTCTGGCTTGCTGGTAGAAGAGCTCTGTGCTATGCATAGAAAATTCCCTCTGTGTGGGTAATGTATATTTGACTTCACCTTTTGCATATTGATCACTCCCTGACTTGCAAATCCTGAACCATGTGCTAGTGTGCGTAATATGAATAACTTTATTCCAAACTTGCATGTCTTAAGCCATATGTTCACCGAAATCTGAGCATAAATCTACTAAAATTTACTGTCCTACACTGCAGATCAATAAACCCTACAGTATTTCAGGAGTGCTGGATGTATATTTTGTTTGATGGCTTTGAAAATGCATATTTCCAGCTATAATTATTTACATATAGGGTCCAGGACCAGGAGATAACCTTCAGCTTTGGTAACATTAACACTTGCAAATAATCATCACTACTCTATCACTCTCACACCCCATAATCTGCTAACATATGTCTACATTTTCTATGTGTTTATGTAGTACTTTATATGGAAATGTTTCATTACTGCCCGCAGCAACATGTGGCATTTCTTCAAGAACATTTCAGCACCTTTTAACATGGTTTCTTCAAACGTCTCTCTAATTGTGAGGATTTCATTCTGCAAATGTTATCACTGCTCAAGCAGATAAATTTTCTTAACTGCTTAATATGCATGCTCTAGGCATTTCCACAAAAATGCAAAATATACAGTACGGAATTAATATAAATAAACTACTACCAGGCTATTATGGAGCAGATTTAAGGCAGCAGGGTTGGAGATAACCCCATTTCCAGACGTGCAAGTCTACTTATTGTGGCA
This sequence comes from Zonotrichia albicollis, assembly GCF_047830755.1. Classification (NCBI taxonomy): domain Eukaryota; kingdom Metazoa; phylum Chordata; class Aves; order Passeriformes; family Passerellidae; genus Zonotrichia; species Zonotrichia albicollis. The sequence goes on from NC_133832.1 coordinate 16,211,144, forward strand.
ACATGTCATCTAAAATTTGTTGTTGGAGATATAAAAAATATTTCCTATTAATTATTACAGTACCATTATCTCTAAACCAAATTATGGTATTCTTACTTACCAGCACAGTGACTGCTTGTGCAGAGAGGGTTTATGGTGGAAATTCCTGTCACAATTCGGGATTTTCTGCACTGTGGTTGATTGGGCTCATATTTCTGGCTGACCAAGCATCTTCTAAACCTGCACAACATCCAGTTGGGTGGAGAGATCTCCAGGCAGGCACAGATGTGGAGAAAAAAGTGGCATCTCACTGATACAAAGGCTGGTGGCTGCCACTGATGCTTTTATGCTCAGACAAGACTTCATCTTTCCGAAAATAAGGGACCTGAGCTGTCCAGGGTGAAGGGCTCCCAGGCCAAGCTTCTCCCAGTCAAGAGCAGGCCTAGACTAAATTAGAAAGAATTAAAAGCAGGTGAAACCAATGCAAGCCCCATTATTGTATTGGAGACACTGTGAATCTCAGGACACCCTTGCTGGAATGTGTCCTTCCAGCATCCTGCTCATATTCCACCCAGGTCATGACAGTCTGGTTTGATATTGAGGAGTGCTAGCAAGAGAGGATTTATGGTGCACTCTTGATTTTTACATCACTGCCCTCACCCTGGCTGCACAGAGGTTCATCAATGGCTGATGTTCCAGTGGGTGATGCAACAATTAAGCCAATTACATAAACAGCTTTAAGAAGAAGAGCCTGGCAGAAGAGCAAAATCACCCAGACCTGATCTGTCCATCCCAGCCCTTTCCCCTGCCCTGTGTGCATTCATCCAGCCCTTGGCAAACTGCACAGAAATTTCCTCTTTCAATAAGGAAACAGAACAGAGCAATCCCTCTGAGAGGAACAAGCCGATTTCTTCAGGAAGGTCCACAGGAGCTTTTCAAAGCTGGCAGAAATGCAGTTTCCCTGCTGTGAGGTTTGGTACTGATGCTGCTGGAGGGATGAGTCATTGTTTCTTTCATATATATCATCCGAGTACCTATAACTGTCTCTCATCTAAATGTTAATTGTATCCAACAGAATGACTTCAAATGAATACTCTGTCAATAACACTGTTATTAATGTTCCTTGATAGGCATGGTTGGAATATTTTGTAAGATTAGTCTAATATTTCCTACAGAATCTGCTTCATGTGTTGTGTTATTGCGTCTACTTTGGATCAAAACCTGCTTGTAAAGCCTTGGGTGGCTTTTTTTACTCTCAAGAATTCCCATATCACAAGTTTTGATAGGAATGATTTTACTACAGGCATAGCAGTGATCCTCATTTCTCTGGACCACAAGCATAAGTTTAGGTGTTAAATTGATATTTTCTGATTGCTCAGCAGGGCGTTTTATTGCCTTCACTCGTGCAGCTGGTACTGTAGGAGCTGATGGCATTAGGGGGGACAGAGTTAATCTTGGTTTAGCCATGTGAATATTTTGATTTACACCAACTCCACCTCTGCCTCTCCAAGCGACCATGACAGGAACAATTTGGCAGCAATTCCTCGCTGCTGGCCGCTCACCTGCCCGAGACAAAGCGAGGCAGAGAGCAGAGCCCAGGTGTTTGACTGGAAAAGGAGACAGAACAGCTTTTCCATGGTGCCCCAGGTGCATCCCTGGCTGGTGCAGAGGAGCAGCAGCAGTGCCAGGAACACCTGAGCAACAGGTGGAGCCTTTGATGGGGCTGCTCTGCCCGCAAACCTCGGCAAGTTTAAAGCACTCCCAGCCCACTTTGTTTGCAAAGAGCAAATAACTGATCCAAAGGCTGAAAGCCTCTGGGTTTTTTTTTTTCTTCTTCCTTCCCTCTCATCTCCTTTTTCTCTCCTCCTGCTGTTCCTTCAGATTTAGGGCTTTTGTTTCTTCTCCTCCAGACATCTGTCCTCTGCTGTTCCAAGAACAGATATCCCACCTCAGGTCCAGCCCACTTTGATAGTTCACAATGAGATACCAAAGCTGGAATAAACACATAGCTGGGGAGGGGGAGGAAGGGGGAAAGAAAAAGTTAAATCCCTACTTGAAAACCTGTTTTGTGTTTTCTTATTTCTTAAAGTTATTTTTAAGTGTTTAAACCAGACCAATTATAGTCAGAAACTACTTCACTTAATCCATTCCTTTATCTCCTGGGAAAAATCACCAAAGCAATTCTCAAAATGTTTAAATCCCACAGTGTGCATAAAAGCAGCAAGTAAATCTGCTCCTTCCCAGGCAAACCTTAAGGATTTCACTGACATCTTTAATTAAACCAGCAAATAGGTCGGTTTCTCTTGTATTCTGACCAACACACTGTCAACAAGGAGGGGAAAGAAACTGAAAAGGAGGATTTGTACTGAAAAACAGCACCAGAAACATTTGTATAATCATGATCATGGACTGGAACAGGAATGTAATCAGGAATTATTAAACATTATCAACTACTTCCTGGCAACACATTGCTTGGATAACACTCCTGCAACTACAGGAGAGTTAGTTATGAAATAATTAAACTGCAAAATTGGAAATAGAACAAAAAAAAAGCAAACTCAAAATGCATGAAGCTGTGCAGAAGAAAAGTATTTTTATGTCTGTGAATTTATAAAGACGGATTTAATTCCAAAAGGGAGAATTGTGCAGTTGTTATTAGATCAGTAATAAGCACAGATGGCTGCAAAGGAACCATTCCCCAACCCATCCTGCCATCTCTACCCTGCAGCACTTGTGCAGGAGAAGGAAATACAAGAGTAGGGAGCAGCAGAACTGGGAATTTAGTGTTTTTAAAGACTCAGTCTACATCATTGTGTGTTATCCTTTATCAGTAACATTCCTGGCAAATTCACCCAACACAGATTTTAAGACATGATTGCCTAAGCTCCTTTAGAAGTTAGACCTGATGCCACCGGGTAACTTGTCACAATCTTCTGTCAATATCAGCCCCTTACAGATTTTTTTTATTTCCTGCAGGAGGAAACTGATGTTCCCAGGGATGAAAAGGTTGCATGCAAAAGCAGGATCCAAAAAATCCTGCTCTCAGCTCTGTGGAAGAAGGATTTATGATGCTCAACTAGCAAAGATAGCAATTAGCTGGAATACTCAAGAGCAGAGAGCTTGACAATCTGATGAGTTATTCTTTTGAACTGGGGCAGCAACTCATGCATAAATTTCCTTGTAAACAATTATTACAGAAATGCACTGTAAACACAATTAATCATCTCAAGGTGTTATCTCTAGGTATTTTCCCCACAGATTATGTGCCACTTGCTCAATAAATCAAATTTTAACATAAAGACATCAATAGCTGGTATTATTAATATTCCCATTCAGCCAAACATGGTTGGGTAGAAGCTAACAAGCTTTGATTACATTTTGAAAACACAGAAAGTATTATAGAAAATGGGAAAAAGATGTGAATTGTGAAACTTTGAATGAAAATAGGATTAAAGAGGAGACATATGAATCAGAACATTGGCTCAGATAAAATATGAGTACTTTGTAATTTAAAATGCATTTTCACTGATATGAATTGGAAATAGTACAGTACGTCTTGTTAATAGGAATATTAAGTTTTACATCATCTTAGATAGGTTCTTCTTATGAAACAGTATTTACAAGAGCCTTACAATAATAGGCTGCCTAATATTTCCATATGATTTCTTCTTATGATATATCCCAAGCACATTTTCATCCATTGTTGGTAATTATCAGCTGGGGATTGGAATAGCCAGCAAAGGGAATGAACACACCTCGCTCCATTTCATCTCCCACAGAGCCCTGAACAACCTCCACTCCAGATTTATTCGAAACCCACCCTTTCAGACACCAAGCTCCCTTTGGAAATCATCCCGTGGGCTTTGGCAGGAGTTGAGAAGAAATGTGGTTCAGAAGAGTGGGGCTACCAAGGCCAGGGGAAAGTCTGATGGGGAAAGGAAAGAGGAGAGGTTGGAACAGGGAACAGGGGAGGAGGAACACAAGAGGAGGATGCTGAAGAGGACCAAGACGCATCTCTCCAGCCTGTCAGCTTGAATAGTTTGCAGCATGGGGAAGATAGAAGAGGCACAGAAAAAATGCTTAGAGAAATTCGCCACCAGGAAAGGGGACAGGATCCGCGCAGAGGAGCTACCAAAGGGGCTTGAAAGACAGAGGGAAGAGAAAGCATCAACATCTGCAGTTTCTGCTCAGTTATTCCTACTTGTCTTCCAGTCAACATAATTATTCCTGTTTACAAAAGAAAGACATGTTTGCTTAGGCTTCTGCTGCTCTGCCCAATGGCTCGTGCAGCTGGTGACACAAACACGTCAGCCCGGCCAAACAGGTGACTTTGGGAGAAGGGCACTTGTGCTCCGTGGTTTCCATGGATGGGAATGAGTTCTGAACTATCCCTGGGGAAGGCCACAGGTGATACCTGAGAGCAGATCCCCTGGAAGAGAACAGAGATCACGGCCTTGGCCTGGTCTTCACATGGGAAACCAAAGACACTGCGGGAAGAGGGAAAGCAGAATTTGCGTCTCCTCAGGTTCCTCTGTTGATGATCCTTTGTGGTTCTGTAACGTTCAGATTCACCAAAAGCGGCGAGTCAGCATCCAGGGAATTAATTCTCTTTTCCCACTTCTCAACATCTAACCTGATGCAATATTTCCTCAGATCTCCCTATATTTGGAATCAAGATCACAGGAGATGATACAGATGATTTAAAGCCTTTTCATACCAATCTGCTTTATTTCTTCAAGTTCATTAATTTAATTTTGCAGCCTCCTGCCTGTCTGTGGTGATGGTCTTCAAGATTTTAAAAGTTTGGTCACCTCTTCTCTTCAAGGAGCTGCCTGCTTTATGATCATGATGCAAGGCATTCATTTTCTATTCACTTCCTGAGCAGGATGATGGAAAGTGGCCAACAGACAAATCCCACTAAAATATTGACCTAATGGTCCCCGAGATTTTTAAACTGACACTATTCACCGAGGGTAGGAATAATGAATGTATTACATGTAGAGAGATTTATTGATTGATATGGGCAGCAAAACAGCACTGCTCAATAATTATTTCAAAGATCAGGAAGTCACCTTGGTATATTATTCCTGGGTTGTTGCCAATTTTTGTTACTGTCCACTTCTGGTGTCCTGTACAGCCCTGAAGATGACTTGGTGTCTGCAAAACTCTCATTTGCAAATGCAAGTGAAAATCAATTAAAAGCAGGGGCACATCTGTGCGTGCACAGAAAAGGGCCATGTTTGGAGACATTTGTCCCTTTATGTCAGGGATAGTCCTTACACAGCAAACTTTATCTCACCCAGCGCTGGAGAGTGGAAGGGAGGCAGCTGAGAGCCCATAAAACACGAACAAAGGGGAGGAAAATCTACTTGATGAGCCACCTCAAATCACCTTAATAAGTTCTCGTCGTGGCACTCTCTGGCACTGCTGATGTGCTGCACACCATCAGCACCGAGTGGCTCAGATGAGTTTTCTGCTTACCAATGGCTTCTTTTTCTTTCCATGTCTGGCAAATTTCTAATAGTGGCTGATTTCCTGTATGCAGATCCCATTTATGGTTTGTAGCACTGTATTATGATGAATTTACACTATCAATGAACATTGCTGAAGGGCCTCATTAACTTGTGCAGGCGGTGAATTTGTATTTTTCAAAATGCCACTCTTTCTCTAAAGAAATCTCGCTGACAGTGGCAGTCAAGTACTTGACTGGTTAATAAGGCAGCTCAAAGGAAACAGCTTCACTTCACTGCGAGTTTTTGTCCTTGTTTAATTTCTCCTCCTTTCTCGACAGGTTTGGAGGATGTGCGAAGATAATATATTTCAGTTTTTAATCTCGCAGTCCTGCTGACTACGATGATATAAACAAAAGCAGAAACACAGAAAATTATAGAGATACACTTAAAACAGAACCAGTAATAAAAAACCTGGGGTTCTGGCAGAGATTTCACTCAGGCACTTCTCTACTTGGCATAATTAGGAAGTTTCTTCAAATCCTGCTAAATCCCAGCTCCGTTTCTCCATGCCTGCAAAGTGAACAAGATAATCATGCCCATAATGCGGGGCCTAAAAACCTGAAGGCATCAGCACCCAGCCCTCCAGACAGACTGCAACCTGCAAACAGTTCAAAAGCAAGCTTGTCAGACTGGCTGCGACATATGGAGCTCCAACGAGAGTATTTCCAGATATAGGAAATACCAAGCATTCTGTAAACAGAGTCGTTGGGAGTAGTTTTTTTGCAGGGATATTTTTACGACTGGTAAGTTGCAAGAATCTGTTCACAATATCTGCGCTCTCGGTTACCACCTGTGTTTTTCTCAGCAGAACGTGGGTAACATGCAGGCTTTATGATAACAATTTTTTTTTTTTTTTTAATCCAGCACTGTGTCTTCCAATACAGCCTCAAAGCTTTGTGGAACCTTCAGGGAGTACGTGGAAATCTTGTTTTTTGGATATGACAATATTTAGCTCTCGGAGATCTTTAAACGCAGCTAAGTGTTCGTGAAGGGTGTTGTGGGAGGGGGGTCTCTGGGGCTGGGGTTTTGGGAAGAATTTTGGGCACTAAGGGTGGCAGAGCTTGACCAGGGCAGCCTGGGGGAAGAAGTTTTTACAATAAGGGTGGTAAAATGCTGGTACAGATTGTCTGGAGAGGTGGTGGATGCTCCATCCCTGAGAACATCCATGGTCAGGTTTGCTGCAGCTCAGAGCAGCTTGATCTGGTTGGAGATGTCCCTGCTCATGGCAGGGGTTGGACCAGATGGCCTTTAAGGGTCCATTTTCAAGGTTCCCTCCAACTCAAACCATTCCATGACTGATTCCACAATCTCTCCTGCAGGATCCCAGTGGCCCAAGAACCACTCCTGCCTCATCCTGCTCATCTCACTGTGGCCTGTGCTGTAGGAGGGTGGAAATGGGATATCCCAAATATTTTAGTTGTGGCTGGAAAGGCTGGGCCAGGTCAGAGAGATGTGCAGGAACCAGGGCTGACCCTGCAGAAGAGAAGAGCTCAGTGTTGCCCGTGCCATATGGGCAGCAGGAACCACAAACTGCGAGGTCAAGCCTGGGAAATGGCAGCAACAGGCGAGACAAAAATGCATTTTCATTCAGTCTTAGGATCCAAATCTTAACACAGAGCGAGTATTTTCACTCTTTCTTTTAAACATACATGAACACATATATAACAAATATGTCTCTCTCCATACACACATTCCCATATAGATGGAGGTGAAATAAATCTGTAAAACATGAGAAATGACATCCACAAAGGTACATTTTTAGTAACATGGAAGAGAAGTGATTGACAGAACAAAGCATATGGAAACGAAGAAGAATCTAACCCACATTTAGATCTAAGAAAAAAATATTTGCCTGAAGGGAAAATATTAATTAGTTTGTCTACATGCAAGATAAAAGTCTGGAAGACATATCCATCAAAAGGCAGCAGAATAAACAGCAAAATGGAAATTATTTGTAAATTGACAGTAAACTTGGCAAACATTGAGGGGGTAAACAAGTTATTTGGCATGCAAAGCACTCAGAAATCACAGCCTCTGTCAGGAGGCATCTGTGCATATATTCACTTATTTGACAGAAATTAACATTTTGCAGAAATCTTTGTTGCATGCTAAAGATTTCTTCACCCTCCTTAATTATTTTAATTGCTGCTTCAAAAATGTTCCATATAAACATGAAAAAAGACATTAAAATCCACCAAGTCCAGTCCCACGTTATCAATAACACACAGTCCCTGTGTACAGGAGTTTAACACAAAACCCACGGAAACAGAAAATATTGACAGAAAAGAGCCACATTTGTTTTTTCTCAATTGAAATTTAAGAATCACATGAAGGCTTTCTCAGTGTCCTTTCAGCATTGTGAAAGGCTTCAAAAACAAAACATTGTCTCACAACCAAATTAATTTAACTGCTGAGAGGCCCAGGGTTATGGAGATCCTGGTTTTCCCATTATTTGGGGGAAAATGCACATTTGTGCACCCATAATTCAGGTGGAAAATGGGAGTGACCATGCCATAACCAACTCTAATGGTGGGCACTTTTATTCAAGAATAATGCAAATTAATCTGCACTCACATTTCTCTTTCTCCCCTGCAGGGTGGGTGATGCTGAAGTCATCATGAGCCCAACCAAGAGCTGGATTCTGGCAGTTTGAGGAAAAGATGGGTGACAAGATGGATAATCTGAAGGTGTCAGGCTCAGAGGAGTCCTGGCACTACCCCTGAGGTCAACAGAGCCACAGGGCACCATTAATCACACCAGGGAAGCACCAGAAAATGGGCAAAATCCTTGAATTTGGGTTGTCCTACAGGAATGGGGGCTTGAGCCAAGTTCCATCGGCCTCCTGCAGCAAAACCAGGCTCTGCTGTGGATGCACAGGCTTTGCCACCGGTGCTCTGGTGGCAGGACAAAGAGTTTTAGCTTGTTTCATGCTGAAAAAAGAGCTGATTCCCCAAATTACACCAGATTTCCTAAGTATGGCAGTGGTACTACACTGCTAATTATAGCCAGGGATTTATGCAAGAAGCTGCATTACAAATTCAATGTAAAAATAGGTTTTTCAAATACAATCTGAATAATGTTTTCCGCAAAATGCAGACCCACATATTGCACTTGACCCTCCCCAAGGGTAAATTCACATAGTTCCAGCAGCAGTTGGATATCAGATGAAGATGTAACCCTTAAAACACAAATTAATTATCGTTATCATGCTGGAGCCATAACAGAATCCACCAACAGTTTGCAAAACTGAAGAGGTCCAAAGAAAAATCACAACTTGATAACAAGAGCTGGCCCTTGATGCACTGGCTCCTTCTCCCAGTGCTGCTGATTTTTGCCATGCCAGCCCAGTTTGATTAATACAGCAGAAGCAGGAAGAATTCATTCAAACACATCCAAGCACTGAAGAAAATCTCATGTGAGCCCAGATTAAAACCCAACCAAAAAAATAAAAACCACCAAAAAACCAAAAAACTAAACAAACAACAGAAAAAAACCCTCAAATTGTTCAACTTTGCCAAATCTGAGACTGTTTGTTCCTTTTCATTAAAATGAAAAGCAAGTCAAATACTCGACTTACTCCAGAAATCCATTTCCAGGTCAGCTTCCAGAGCCAAAATGTCTTGTTTCCTGCATTATTTCTACACTGTATTGGAACATCAGAGCAATTTGAGCAGTTGTCTGGCTGGCTGCTGGTGATTCCAGGCACTCACAGCTATGCCAGGGCTGTGGTTGCTGCAAATGGAACAACAGCAAACCCTTGGAGAGGTCTCAAGAATGCCTTTGCAACTTTTGATATCTGTTTGTGATATTTGGAAACACAAGATTTGTAGGAAGAAGTCCAGCAATACAACACAACAAAATGAAATCAATGGGAAGTAAATAATAAGCCAAATTTTGGCTTATTATTTGTATTGCCAGGACAACTCTGTAAATACTGAGTTGTAACAAGTTTCCACAGAGTCTCTGGGTTTTGAGCATAAAATTTCTGGAGGTTCAGTGACTTTCACAGGCAGGAATTTGTAATGGGGAGTTTTGTAAGAAAGGTGTTTAGCAGGCTTTGGGGGCAGCTCCGCACACAGATCTGAAGGTGCTGTAGGACACCCCTTCCTGCCCCTGGGAAGAGCAGGGACAGCAAACCCTCACCCCAGGCATTCTCTGCCCAAAAACCAAGCCCAGTGTTAATCCCCAGGATCACCAAGGTTGGAAATCCCTTCAGGATCATGGAGTGCAGCCAGTGACCAGCACTGCCAGACCCAACTCTGACCCCGTCCCCAAACACAACATCCACGTGGGTTTGGAACCTCCCAGGGATGGGGACTGCGCCACTGCCCTGGGCAGCTCTGCCAGGGTTTGACAGCCCTTCTTGTGGAGAAGTTTTCCCTCATATCCAACCTGGTTCTCCCCTGGCCCAGCCTGAGGCCGTTCCCTCTCCTCCTGTCCCTGTTCCCTGGGAGCAGAGCCTGATCCCCCTGGCTGTCCCCTCCTGTCAGGAGCTGTGCAGAGCCACAAGGGCCCCCCTGAGCCACAAGGGCCCCCTGAGCCTCCTTTGCTCCAGGCTGAGCCCCTTCCCAGCTCCCTCAGCCCCTTCTGGGGCTCCAGACCCTGCCCCAGCCATGTTGCCTTTCTCTGGACACACTCCAGCAAAATTTCCCATTTTACCCAGGAATTTCTTTCCTCCCATACCAGACTGTGAGCCATTCCTGCTTTCAAAACCTCAGAAATTTCTCACCTTCAGAGACTCAAATTGTAGATCAGAGATATGTCCAATGAACCCAGGGAAAATCCAACCTTGAATCTCTGCTCAAAGGTGAGCGAAGCAGGAGCAATTCCTTATGTGAATTTCCTAAAACAAACCAATATTCATTAAGTTTTTTAAATAGCTGAATGCAACAGTAGGCACGGCAAGGTCAGTCCCCCAGGCGCAGTGTCCATCACGCTGAAAATACCCCTCAGAAACTCCAAGTTCCCAGCAGCAGGAGAGCTCCTGCCCATCTGAAGGAACACCCACCTGGCAGCTCTGGGTCTCCTTTTAACCATTCACAATTATATTGTATAATATAATATTATGGTTGTTATGAACAACAATTTCAGCTTCCCAGGGGGTGGATTAGGACCTTCTGCCCTCAGCTGGGACTGGTTGTCTTCTGCTGTTGATGCTGAGGTTCCACAGCACCACCACAAAGCAAAGCCCAGGGATGTCACCAGGCTTAGGAGTTGTTTAGGATCCTTTTTTTAGTGAAAGGTTTTAATGTATGATGGAAGTTCAACGTGATTTTGCTGCATTTAGAAGAAAAAGGATTTAAACTGTTCTCCAGATTTTCCTTTTCTTGCAGGAAAGAATTCTGAACAACTAATTAATTAATTAGATAGACAGGATAATGTATTTTACCCTACAGATTTTGCCCTGGCTGGCACCTGGCTCTCTGCTGCTCCCTGGGGCCGCTGCTTCTGTCCCAGCACAGTGTGGCTGTAACTCCACCTGCCCAATTCCAACCACTTCAGAGGAAAGGAGACACTTTTAATACATCATGCAGCACTCGCAGTTACCACTTTTTGGTGAAATTCTGAGCTGACAGCTCTTTGCCACAGATGTTTAACTCTAGGAAGTGTAAAACACCACTGGTAATCCAAGCTCCTACCTAAGCTGAAAGTCTAGGCAGAAAATAATTAAACTGGCTCTTTCCAAACCTTTATTTAATGTAAGTTATAGACTTTCTCTGCTTTCTGTGACGGTCTAAGGGCAGAGAGGTGAGGTTTGGAGGGAGTGCCATGACTTTTATAAGCTCCAGCAGCCTGTCTGGAAGGAGAGGGACGAGCTCCCAGGCACACAAGGACACACACGCTCTAAATAATTTATAAGTCTGTTGACAACTCCAAGTTGCGCCATGTGTTATTTTGATACCTTACTCTTCAAACGTATAATGCCCCTCTCTGTCAGCTCTCAGGCTCTCCTGTGCCCCAAAGCTTGCTCATTTTTCCCACCCCCAGCAGCCAGTCTAAGAAAAGCTCGTCCCTTGCCCTGCAGATTTGGCCTCTTGAGAACAATGTGGGCTTCTAAATGTCACCTGCCCCTGGTCATGTTCAGAACCTTGGCTGCTTTACAAGGCCAGCCCGAGCTGTAAAGAATTTCCACTGCTAAGGGGCTGCTGCTACTGCTCTGTGCAGAAAATAAATGCATAAATACAGGAACGCTATCAAATATATAATGGCTTATAACAGATTATGGTTTTCTTTTCCTTAGCAAAAATATCTTCAATTCATAGGGGAAATATTTCTATTAGTGTTTATCCTTTAAACACGGCCAAGGAAAATATTTGGAGAGAAAAATCTCTTGAAGACACCACAGTTCTTTTGTATCTTTAGTTTTCAGCCCGTCACTCACATTGTTTCTCCTCAGTCAGCTCAACAGACTAATTCTATTTAATCCTTTTCTTTTTATATGTAAAATGATACAGTTTAATGCTCCACAGTTTAATATCTGTGAAGTTTTATCTTTATTTGTTTGGGAAATTTGAGTCAGATACTCACCTACTGTAATTTCCCAAGAACAAACAAATGAAAAAGGGCAGTCCATTTTCATGCAAATCCAGCCAGCTGTTTAGCTCGGCCTGCCCTTGCCTTCTGATGTGAGGATCTGCATAAAAACCAAAGTGGAGATATGATAAAATATAAAAGGCTGACAATAACATGCAAATCGAAATCAGTCATTGGAAAACTGTGGACTCATTGTCATCAAAAGAATTAGGTGGCAGAACAAAACAAAAGAGCCCGGCTGATAAAAGTAACTATGGCACGATGGCTTTAAAATCTACAGATTTCTTATACCACAAAGAAAATTGAAATTAAACACCTCTCTAGACTGCCTGCTTTTAATCTTTTCCTTCTGAGCTGCTTCCTGACATATTCTCTGTTAACTTTTTATCAAAGGTCATTTATAATCATATTTCAGAGATAAAATAAAAATAAAATTGCATTTATTTCCAAAGTTTTAATCAAGTGCCCAGAAAAAAATAAAAAGCAACAAAGCCCAACAAAAATAAGCAGCTGAACTCTGAGAACTGTAGTCCAGACACACTAAAATATTTACAGAAAATATTAGTGGCCCCTTATGTTTCAAACCTAGAACTTCTGGGTATAATCTTGCTGTCATTTAGACTTAGCATTAAATCTGAGGATGAATTTTGGGTGGTTTTTGGGCCACACAAAACAACAGCAAATCCCTGAGTGCTGAGATCCCATGAGGCAAAGATGGTGCCAGAAGGTCTCTTACAAGGATCAGTTTTTACATATGAGAATATGGCCACATTTAGGAAGCTAAAGGAGTACTTCAGTGATTTCTTAGGAGAATTTTCTGAAAATCTTCAACAAAGTATTCAACTTGCTTTAAAGTTTTCTTACTAATCTTGTTCCTTCCTCTTAGAAAAAATAAAGATTTCCAATGCGACATATTTTTCATTACAGAGGAATAAAACCAGTTCCCCAAAAATTCCAAAATACTTTCACAATTAGGCCACCCTAAGAACAGAAATATAAGAATTTCTCTCTGAAGCTGAACATGAAATATTTTTTTTTTCCTCTTTGTATGGATATTTAATTTATATTGATAGGGTTGGGGTTTTCTTTTAGAGACAACATCAAGAATTTGGTTGTAAAAAGAGAACTAAAAAAAAGAAATTTAAAAGTGTGTTAAAAGGCAGTTTTTCAGTTCATGTGGATACATCCTTAGCTTTAAAACTGGGCTAAAAATTGCTAATTCCACATACTGAAATGCTCAATAGCTGAGAAATGCTGGAACTAAAGGTCCCTCTGCAACTCTAATTTGGCCCTTGCCTGTCTTCACCATGATGTGGTTGTTAATTACTTGCTCACACACAGCTTTGAAATTTTTTTTTGCCAGAGAAATCCAGGCTCATAAGTGCCCAGGGATGACTGTGCATGGAAATAAATCAGGATTTTTATTTTCCTGCTGTCTGTAGTTGGATACAGCGTAAATCATGGAATTGTAGAATGTGTTGGGTTGGAAGAGACCTTAAAGCCCATCCAGAACCACCCCCTGCCATGGCAGGGACATCTTGCACTGTCCCAGTCTGCTCCCTGTCCAACCTTGGACACTTCCAGGCACCACTGACCTCACTGTCAACATTTCCTTTCTATGAATCAATGAAGGTGAATCAAGCCAGAAAAGATAAAAACCAATTTATTGGTGCTTTGGAAATATCTTTTATCTCAGTGCCTGATTATGAATCTGTAAAATGGAGCCAACCCTCTCTGGAAGGAGGAGATTCCTCTCTACCCCTACACAAACTATTAGCAAAGATCTGTTCTTTGTAAAGAGCCCTGGGGAGAGGGTCAGGGGAAAATCCATGAGGAAAAGTCCAAAATTTGGACAGTGTTTGGGAAATAACAGGTGATGAGGATGAGAAACCCAGATTTGCTGGGAGAGGAGAGACCATTCTGTGGGATCATGAAGTCAATAAGGGTGAAAAAGACCTTTGAGATCATTGAGTCCAACCATCAACTCAGCCACCCCACCATGGTCACCACCAACCCCCCATGTCCTCAAGGGCCCCATCCACAGTTTTTTTTTGGACAATTCCATGGAATGATAACCCCACCTCTCCCCTGGTTCCCTATTCTAATGCTTTACAAAAAAGAAATTCTTTCTAATATCCAATCTAAACTTGTCCTTGTGACATTTGAGGCTGTTTGCTCTCATCCTGTCAATTATCACCTGGGAGCAGAGCCCAACCCCACCTGGTTCCTCCCTCCTGTCAGGGAGTTACAGATCAATAAGGTCTCTCCTTTTCCCCAGACTGAGGAACCCCACAACACATTTTAGTGCACTGCTCAGAAAAGAAATAATATAAATATATAAAAACATTAAAAATGTGTCTGTAACAGCATTTTCTGACTTTTTAGTCCTTAACTTCCCAACCTTTGCATTCCGTTGCTCTCTTTCAAATGCAATTCCCCAAACAACAAACAAGCTGAGCCTGAAAAGTGTTCAGCCTGCAGGACCAGACGACCTTCCTTCACTTCACTTCATCAGCAAAACTGGGACCTCTAGACTCGTTCTGCCACCTCCTGTGCCCGAGCTCCCCACGCGCCCTGTGACAGCAAGCAGCTTTTTTGTCCGTGCCCCGCCGCTCCACACATGGGAAACACACAATTTGCCGGCGTTTGCACAAACACTCAGCACCGAGAAAATAATGCTCGGTTGTGTGGGGTTTGTGCTGTCCCTGGACCAGCAGGAGGTGACCCCAGAGCAGAGGGAGAAGCGTTCTCTGCTCGGCTCCTCCGGTGTGGCAGCGCCATGGATGCTCCGTATGGGCGCCGCGTCCGCGCTCGGAACTGCGAGGAGACGGATCAGCCTCGGTGCAGATGGACTCAGCAAGTGCAAACAGATTTTTAACATGCCTACAAAGTGGGGCACAGGAGGGTTTTTTGACAAGAACGAAATAAAAAAAAAAAAAAAAAGGAAAAAGCGTTAAGTAATGAAGTACCTGCTCCAAGCCTGAAGGAGCTGGAGCTGCTGGGGAAAATTATTATAATTTTGAAGACTGTGAAAGAACACGCATTCCCACAATCTCTTAAAAAAAAAAAAAAAGGAGGAAAAATCTTACTCATTTTAGCAAAAATATTCTAAAAAAC
Source organism: Zonotrichia albicollis (assembly GCF_047830755.1). Lineage (NCBI taxonomy): Eukaryota > Metazoa > Chordata > Aves > Passeriformes > Passerellidae > Zonotrichia > Zonotrichia albicollis. The sequence continues at coordinate 16,226,287 of NC_133832.1, forward strand.
TGCTCAACTCACAGCTGGCACAGAAAATATCACCTCCAGCATTTGAAATCTGCCAAAACTCCAGGCGGATTCCAGCGGGGAGTTGAACACGGAGTGCTGGGCAGCTCACCCAGCACAGAGCGTGTCACTGCTGCAGAGGAGATGCTTCAGGAGCAGGGAGATAAGAGGGACTGGGAATTTATGAAGGTGAATTTTTCCCAGCCCTGGTGTGATATCTGTGGCCAGCTAATTTTGATTAGGACTATGAACACCTTGATTCTCATCCCTCAGGGAGGAAAGTCTCCCAGCTGAGGGTTATCCTGGAGCTGATGAAGATGGGTGATTGTGGTGCCCACGGAAGCAGAGCCCTCAATCAGGGTGGAATCAGCTCAAAGACAAGGAAGAGGCCCCAAGGTCTCCCTGGAGCCTTCTCCTCTCCAGGTGAACACCTCCAGCTCTCCCAGCCTGGCTCCAGAGGGGCTCCAAACCTTGGAGCATCTCTGTGGCCTCCTCCACATCCTCCTGCTGTTGGACCCCGGGCTGGGGCAGCTCTGCAGGTGGGGTCTCACCTGAGTGGAGCAAAGGGGCAGAATCCTCCCCTTCCTGCTGCCCATGCTGAGGAGGAACTCGGGACATGAGGTTTTCTGGGATCCAGTGCCCATGGCTGGTATTTGCAGAGTTTCACACCCACCACCACCCCCAATTCCCTCTCCTTGGGACTGCTCTCCATCCATTCCCCATCCAACCTGGATTTGTGCTTGGGTTTACCCTGACCCAGGGCAACACCTTGCACTGGTTGAGCTCCAAGAGGTTTGCATGGAGATGCCAGTCATGGCACAGGGAAGGATGTCTTTCCTTCCTGAGCACCCTAGAGGGTCATCTCAGACCTAAGCAACCCCCATCTCCTCTTCTCTGACTGGTTTATCTTTGTCAGGCTTGTGGAAGATTCCCTGTTCTTTCAGCCAGCCAATAATTTTGCTGGAGTTAGAACAAACATCACTTTAATTGTGCACAGTTATCATTGAAATCTGTTTCCTAAACCAGGATTTCAGGAATCATCACTCGAGCTTCAGGAAATAATGAAATAAGCTCCAAACTCAGAAGACATTAACAAAAATAAGTGATGAAATTTTTTTTTAACTCTTAGTTTATAAAACACAAGGTAATTTGAAAGCAGTGGACTAGCAACTCAGTTTTCCCTTTTTTCATGAAAAACAAGAATTCACAAGCCACTGTTGCTCAGCAAAGAAAGTTTTAAACAGCCAGTGGGTCTGGGTGGTTGTAATGTCCCCAGATTTGAATCCTGAACTTGGTGCAAAATTTAGCATCAAATTCATGTCCTTGTGCACTTATCCAAACCTAGCCAGGCACCCAAAACCTCTCCAATTTTCCCCAGTACCTTTGGTGACACACAGAGGTTCATCAGAGCCACAGGAGCAGCATGAGGACTCGAGCAGACCAAAACATTTCAAAAGCAGCACGAGATGACACAAATGCTCAGCCCTGAAAATAAGTCATTTAGCAATAAGTACATTTTTCTTGTCGTTGAGAACAACATGAAAGTTTTGTGTCAGTTTTTATCCTCCAGATGTGTTCCTAATGTTGTCATCGATAGCAGCACTTAGTATTATACCATTTTAATAGAAAAAAATATTCAACTCCTATTTTGAACTTTTTAATCTTTCCCTATGTGCCAGAAAGTAGAATAACTAAAGCTTATCTATTTATGCCTGTGCCTAAATCTTCAATGCATATATAAATTTAAATCTCATTACACTATAACACACTGCTTTAGAAATAGGGATACATTTTAAGAGTCTGCTACACATTTTTATCAAACAGAGGGACTTAATTTTTATTTTTCTTCCACATAAAGCCAGCGAAATCCTGCATGTTAATACTTCAAGAAAATAAACTTGTGTAAAGATTTGCCTATCCAAAGTACAGTATAATTTAAATTTAAATCCCTCAGAAACCCAAAGCACTGTGTTTATAATATGAGAACAGCGGGCAGTCATGCCCTTGACTGGAGGGCATGTCAGCCAGTCCTCTCCTTCCCTGCAAAACCATCAGGCTGGCAGTAGTGACAGATGAACAGCTTACCATTAATTTCTCCTCTTTCATGCCTTCAATCCAAATGGTGCATATTCTCCACAGGGAGGCATCAAGGTCTTTGCCTTTATTTCTCTTGCATACTCGCACTGACTTATAAATCAAGTGCAGATAAGAAGAGAGGGCAAATATCAATCTTTTTTTTTTTCCTGGCCAGTGCCCACTGGCACAAAACTGAGCTTTGACTGAAAGGTTCTTCAAATCTTTCTGTGATTCATAGGCAAGGGAGTGCTCGGCGAGGACAAAACAACAAAGGAAATTTGAGAGAGAGGATTTGTATATCTTGGCTTATAAATTAGAAGGCTCCTCTCCATGATGTTTAAATATGGTTTTCCCCTCCCATAAAAAAAAAAAAAAAAAAGAAAGAAAAAGAAAAAGAAGAAAAAAAGTGAATCTAAGTTGTTATTACTTTATTGAAAAAATCTTTGTGGAATATAAAGCAGGCAGTCACTGGAGCAGCTCTAATCAGCATGTGGTGTTTTCCCCAAATAGGCTGACTTTTGGGGGGGCATCTCTTTGCCACTGAAGCAATTCAATCCTTCAAAACAAAGTGTCTTTTGCTGTTTAGTTTGCAGCATTAATGATTAGGTTTTGTTTCTCTATAAAAAAAAGAAAAAAATGTAAGAAATCGTATTTCAATTTAAAATACAAAGAGCCAGATCTACATCCTGTGCAAACCAGTGGAGCTCCACGGGCTCTTGTGCAGCTCTGCTGATTGACAGTCAGTGGAAAATTGTCCCCCAATGTTTTTTAAGCTCAGTGATTCATTAACTATATTTTCTTTGAAGCTGCTGCCGCATCTTTCAAAGTTCAAAGAAAAAAGTATTTTTATATATTGTTTAAACCAAGTTTCAAAAATCATCTTAGTTTGCTGTGATTTGGGGGGTTGGCTAGAGACTTAGATGCTAATTCTGGAACCAACCTGCAATGAGGGAAGTGGTTCTTCCTCCTCTGGCTCTCTTATTTTCTTTTGGTGCATTACTAGAAGAATTTGCTATTCAGTCGCAATAAATTGATCTTGCATTTAAAACATATATTAAATCATTGATGTGAGTGATGCAACATTATTACATGTCAGGAAAAAAATCTATATTATGATAGTTGTTGACAAATGATAATATTATTTTCCGGCTAAGCATGAGGTGTTAATGCTGCTAAATGGCTGCAAATGTTGATGTTAAAGGCTGCCTGCTGGCCATTTCCAGGTGACATATCTGGGGATTTGGGGCTATTTCATTTTCCAGCCTTTTTTAAGGCTTCAGGCCCCATCCATAAATTACAGCTGATGACAAAAGTGGAAGCTAACAGTGGCAAAATTAGGCCCACAGGCAAAATAATTATATATACAGCCTTTAGCAGTGAGGGAGAAAGCCATCAATCAGCCCCCAATTATTCACTAGTTAATCAGCTCTGCCCTTCCTTTATTGAAGGGTTACAGTGTAATTAAGTTGGCAGCATCCTTTTAATTCATCAAACATACAACACATGGCGGTGTTTGCTGCAATCAGGGGACAGCACCTTTGTGTGCCTGACCCCGCACTGCTGCAGCAGAGGGGGGAAACTTCAGAGGGGAGGGAGGCAATTTCTGGGAGGGCAGAGCAGAGCAGCCCCCAGCCCTGCAGGGTGGGCAGGGCTCTGCCAGCACGTGAGGAACACGTGTCTGCACCCAGGGTGAACCCAGTGCGGGCAAACTGCAGAGAACCTGTGGTTAATGGGGTTGGTCACCCATCAGCCTGGGCAGGGGGTTCTGGACCACGGCACTTATGGATGTAACCCCCTCGTGCCTCTTCCCAAAAATCCTGCTCTGATAACGAGAGCCAAGCATCCCTCTGGTATCCCTGGATGGGATTCTAGACCACGGCACTTATGGATGCAACCCCCTCGTGCCTCTTCCCAACAATCCTGCTCTGATAACGAGAGCCAAGCTTCCCTCTGGCATCCCTGGATGGGGTTCTAGACCATAGCACTTATGGATGTAACCCCCTCGTGCCTCTTCCCAACAATCCTGCTCTGATAACGAGAGCCAAGTAACCCTCTGGTATCCCTGGATGGGGTTCTAGACCACGGCACTTATGGATGTAACCCCCTCGTGCCTCTTCCCAGCAATTCTGCCCTGACAATGACAGCCAAGCATCCCTCTGGCATCCCTGGATGGGTTTCTAGACCATAACACTTATGGATGTAATCCCCTGTGCCTCTCCCCAGCAATTCTGCTCTGACAACCAGAGCCAAGCATCCCTCTGGCATCCCTGGATGGGGTTCCAGACCACGGCACTTATGAATGTAACCCCCTCGTGCCTTTTCCCAGCAATTCTGCCCTGATAATGACAGCCAAGCATCCCTCTGGCATCCCTGGATCCATGGTGGAAACACCACCAGGCACAGCTTGGCCCCTTCCAGGCCAGCAGAGCAAACAGCCAATGGATTCTTTCCTCCATGAAATAGTTTCGTGGAAACCACATTTCAGGGAACCACAAAAGCAGTTTTTTGAAGGCAGCATGGAGTATGTATCATCTCTCAAATTAGTGACACTGGATTTTGATATAATGCAGCAGATTGCTATTTTCAGTGGCTTTTTGCCGGTAGGAAGTATTTGGACATTGATCTTTATCTCATTAGTAATGGAAATGACTTAAAATCCTCCACTTTTCTCTCTGTTCTAAATTTTAACCTGTGGATGCCCTCAATGGCTTTGACTTCTGGCTTTGTATGTAAACCCCAGTAATGCCATTTATTGCGAGTGTCATTTCCTTCCTATATTTACCTGACTATAAATCTGCTTTCCTGCCACATATACTTCCTGCTCACGGCATCCTTGGAGAGGTTGAACGTCCTAAGTGTCCTTTCTACCTTGCAGAATAGACACAGAATTATTTATTCATAAACAAGCTCCGTGTTTCTAACCTGCTTGTAATAATGAAGTTTTATACAATCATCAGCTCTACCGATGATTCAGGCAAACAAACCCAAACCCCTCAACATCTGCACGTGCTGGGACTCCCAATGTTCAGAAGCTTTGGCTTTTGCACAAAAATCTTTTTTGCTCTCACATAAAAAGTAAAATACCATTGTCCTTCTGGACACTTTTGAATGGTTGTTTTTCCTCATTCAATTGGATTGAAGACATTGGGGTTTTCTCATTATTTAGCAAAATAGCTTTCCTGAAGACAGGAATTATAATGATATTTCATTCTGGTTTTGTGGGTTTGGGGTGTTTTTCTTTGGAGGAGAAGCACACACACACAGAGAGGAATTATACATCTACCCACAAATCTCCAAGACACCAAGTGCAAAGTCTTGGCCAAGTCTGGCCAACAACTTCCAGCAGCTCCAGCAGTGATCCCACCTGGACCTTGCCCTGTCCATTTGCCCATTACCTGGAGTCTCACCAGGGATGTTTGACACCATCTGTGCTGTTCTCCCTTTCAGCAGCTGTTCCCCACCAGACACCCCATAGTCCAGCAGGTTCCCAATGTCCCACGTTCCCTGGGATGGGGGGCTCAGACCAAGAGAGGAAGGACAGAAGGTGGAAACGTTGGCTCTCCTGGCAGGAGCTGTGCTCATCTCATTAACAGCACAGGATTCCCTAGTGCCTTGGGGAACCTGATGTTCTGGAGTCACTGTGGCTTTTTCAACCACTAAACACCCATCTGGACAGCTGTCCTAGCCTAGGAGTGAGCTTGGTCTGCCAGGTCCCAGGAGAGAAGATCTCTCACCTCCAGCCACAGCCAGAGATTTCCAATTCCAATCTCCTTTTCCTCCCTTTTCCTCACAGCTCTGGAACCTGAACTGAGCCACCCAACATCAGCTACCAAAGAACCTGCCCAAGCAAAGAAATTTGTGTTACATAACAGTTCTGTTCTTGCTAAACACACCAGTATTTGACTATTTATTTGTCTGCTGGTTGTACTCACACATCTCTTTACTCTTGGGGGATTTTTTTTCATGACAGAAGCTCGGGCTGCACAATTTAGATCCTGCATTATCTCAATGTCAATAAGTATCATCTTCTCCTAAAGAAAACACGTGCCATATTGCAAGTCAACCTCAGTCATAACTCAACACAATCATGTCATAATATAATTTTATACAATGAGATTGTATCTGTTGTTATTGAGGGTCATTGAATTCCGTCTGTCAGGGTGATGTTATTGAATAGGTTCAAGTAATAGTTTGTGCTGATTATCAGAAAATATGTTTAAAACTGTCACTATGTTTATATCTTTCAGGGTTGCATTTGAATTATGCAGATAAACGGGATCAAGAGGTGTAATGCAGCAAAGAACAATTCTTGATAGGAGCTGCAGAATTAAGTTTATATGAAATTTTCTGAGAAAAAAAGGGACTTCGTACATGCTGGGTCTGCTTAAAATGTAAAAGACTGAATATAAAAAAAGCACATTTAGATTTCTTAGTATTGAGCCTAAAGTGCATTCTTGGATGACAAACAATAACCCAAAAAGAAAAATCGTCAGTGTGCACATGAGCAAGAACAATATTTTACAGATGTAATAATTTGATTTTTAAAAAAATTATCCCAACAGGTCAGGTCAAGATTGTCAGGGAAAACAGTTTCTATGGACAAGATTCATATTAAAAAGCTGCCAGCTGCAATTTTAAGTCCTGCAATAAAAAAATCCTAACAGTAAGTAAGAATGTAAACCACATCATATTTTTTCCTAACTACCTAATTTTGCCATTTTAATATACAATTTAAAATTCATTGCATCATGGTTAATTACATAAATTATCCACTTGAAAAAAAAAAAGACAATCCAGTGTGTCTACTGGAGCTGAACACGACAGCCCTGGTTGCAATTGTATATTTTTGAAATTTGAATAATTTGAATAATGTTTGTTCTCATATATTTTCCATTGCAAATATTTTAGTCATGTTCCTATGAACGTGTTCATTTTTTCATGGACAATTTTTAAGATAACGAACCCTAAGAAAACACAGATTATTTATTCTCTTGGAGATTTGACTTAGATTATAGTGAGGTATAGCAAGAAGAAGCACCAGCACTGCCATTGGGGTTTTAGTTAAGACTGAACTTTGGATAAACTCACAATTTTTCTGTAGGTGGTAAGAATAACACCCTCTTGCCCAGAAGAATTTGGAAGACTCCTCTATAAATGCTATTTTTTAATGATAACTCTTCCTAAAATTAAAATGATGTATTACATTGCTTTGAGAAATTTAAAATAAGATTTGAAAGTTCAGTCACATTCAGGTTTTATATAATCAAGAATAGATCTTGCTTAAGGTCTCTTTCTGGATATTCATATTTCCTTACACAGAACATCAAAGGAATTCAACTGCACTTACTCATAGTTCCCAAGATAACTTTGGAAATAAATACATTTTCTGTGGTAGAGATATTGGGGGTAGAGTGGAATTAAAGGACAAGATTCCTTGGAGCCAAACTCACGACTCCTCTCTCCTCCTCACAAAAACACATTTCAGCCACCTATCAATAGCCTAGAACAGAGGTTTTTTTGAATAGTTGTGAAAACAAAACCTTTGATCAATCTGGAAATCGAATATTTGGAATAACCTCCGAGCATGAACAAGCACTGAAAATCATGCTTTTGCATAGACAAGAAAATCTACTTTAAACCTGACTTTCTAAGCAATGCAAGTTGAAATAATTGAGGAAAAATCAGCTTCTTTGCAGAGAAACGAGAAAGGGAAAAAAACAGACTTAGATGTGGAAGGGGATTCCTTGCTTTGATTGGCACATGAGGTGGAAGGTGATCCTCAAGGCATGAGGGGGTTTTGTACACAGCAAAGTTTCCTACTTGTCCCATTGAAAAAAACACTCCTTTTCCAGCGATCTGTACCAAAACCCAGACTCCAGGAAATGCATTTGTAAAAGGATAAGAGCTGCAATGACCGTGTGGAATGAGCATCTCAACAGCCCAAAGTTACACCACACCATTCCAACGTGGCATGATCCCTGTCTGGAATATCAGACATCAGCAGAACAAGAGGAGACAATGAAAGGAGGCAGAAAACTTTGCATTCTTACCACATAAACTCCAAGGGGAATATTAAGTTGAAAAACAACATTTTATATGAAATATTTGCACGGCTCTTGAGCGAGGATTTTTCTTTGCATTCACCCTGCAAGAGCATGGCTCAGCCTAATGCATTAGATTCATTTATTTTGTTGTGGAGCTAATGGGATGAAGATAAAGTGACTTCCAGGCAGAAAACCTTGTTAATCAAAACCAATTTGGGCCACTTGTACATGTTGTTCTGACTTCCTGAGTTGGAACATCCATTTTTTACCAGAAACGAACATGCCTGCAATGAAAAAATGAACTGGAGTTTGTGCTCCATTTTTGGACAGCTACTTAGACTATGTAAATGTTTTTATCTGAGATATCACTTATAGACAGATTTTTCTTCCCTCAAACAAAAGCCCTTTATATTTGGGCAAGACTTCTTTCTATTTTAAAGGCTATTTTCCAAGATGTATTTGTGAGTGGATTCAGTCCTTGATATATTTTGCAGAACTCTGAGTAACTGGATGGCCTACTGGAAGCCAATTTCACATCCTGGAAAGAAGAAAATTGGGAAAAATTTCCTAAAAGGCATTTAAAACAGAATATGGATGTTTGTGATTCCTTAATGACTGGTAGCTTGATGGTTTTAACGTGTTATTTGAAGAACCAAGATGCCCCATGGCAGCAGGCACCAGAATGAAGTGACCAATAAACATTTTGCCATGTTTTCCACAAATTATTAAGAATGTGTGCCAAAATAAAAGGCACTGGAAGTGAAATAGTTAATATTAAAAGACAAAGCAACAATCACTAATGAAGCATTTGAATGTTTGTGAGTGAGAAGGAAATGTAAATTTACCAGGGACCTTTATTAGCAGTAGAAGCAGAAAGGTGTTGAAATCTTGCATTTGTGTAAAAAACACTTGACAGTAGCTCCCAGCACTAAATCTCTCACCCCTTCTACACACCAGGGCCTGGATTTGCCTTAATTTCTCTTTACTCTGTTTCTTGGGAAGTAGAGAGGCTGTACTAAGGCAGACCAGTGTACAGAAACAGCAATTTAACTACTTTAGGCCTCCCTGTGCCCCTTTTTCTTTGTAAATTCAGACAAACCACTGGTCAGGTTGTCCAAGTTCAACTAGACATGAGTGAAACTCTTTAGACCCAGGGTTTAGGCCTCCATATATTTATAGTTCCTCAACACTGGCTTAAAATCTCCCAGAAAAACTAAAAAACTCCTTGAAGAGGGAGTAAATTAAGTCAACAGAAAGTTTTGCACAGTTTCGGATGAATTATTAAATCACCTTCTGCAGTGCACAGCAAGAAACCCAAAACTGCCCTTGGGATTTCAAACTCCAGTGAGCTTGGTCAGTGCTCTGCATCCCTAACAAGCCTTGCAGTCAGACCAAGGGGCTTCTTTGTGGACCTTTTTTTTTCCATGCACCATCTGGTAAACACATCCCTTTTTATCCCACTTACTTTTGTTTGCATGGTCCATGTATTTCTTTATCTGTATTTTCAGATGCTGTTAAACTCCCCTCAGTATTTCTGAGGAAAGTCTGAAACTCAGTAACTCAGTATTCCCAAGGCAACCTGCAATAACAACCAGCTCAGGACTGCAATGGATCCTCAGTCAGGAAAGGGATTTCATTTCTAGTGGGCAATTGCAAACAACAAGAGAAATATTATTTTTTTAAATTAAGATAAATACCTTAATGGTGTACTATTAAAATAATGTGCCCAGTTTACACAGACTTGAAAAAAGAGGCTCCTATCAAGTTTTCCCTCTTCAGGGAGATGCTCTTGTTACCCTCACAGGAACATTAATCACACTGAGGCTGCCTGGTGGAGCCACACTGGAAAAAAGTCCCTTTGTCCCCATCCAGCCAAAGTCCCTTTTCCTCACACCCACAACTTCCCTCTCTGTCATGTCTCATCTCCTCCCCAATGGCCACTTCATTGTGGGGATGCAAGGAATGGGAGAAAACTCTTCCTTCTTTCCTGAACTGCAGTAATTTACTCTTACATCATCTCCAAACCTCTGCACACATCTGTAAACACCATGAAAATGCTGCTCCTGGGTCCACTTCTGCAGGAACTTCCCTAGAGCAAGGACTATTTCCAGGCCAGTAATCACAGAATCTTGGAATTATTGAGGCTGGAAAAGACCTTTGAGGTCATGGAGTCCAACCTGTGACCTGACACCCCCTTGTCACCCAGACCATGGCACTGAGTGCCACATCCAGCCTTTTCTTAAACACCTCCAGGGATGGGGACTCCACCACCCCCTTTTAATGCTCAGTCACCCTTTCTGTGAAGAATTTCATCCTATTGTCCAACTTAAATCTCCTCTGGGACTAGGTTGGACTAGACAGAGAAAAAATCAAGAGGTGGACCCAGGCATTGCATTTCTGTGAGGAGCTGCACGTTGACCTCAGGCATGGAGCAATGTAAAGTCGGTGCTGTGGGTGATGTGCCACCACCAGGGGCAGACCCAGGTTTGTGGGTCAACATCTTGACACAAAACTGCTGTGGTAGAGCCTGTCACACACTTGTACAGCTCTCATTTAGCAGGTGGAATAGCAAAGAATATAAATAACCAGCACTGAAAGCAACAGTCCTGTCCTCTATTGTGCAGGTCACGCTACTTCTCTACCCTACGCAAGGCAATGAGAAAATAATGACATGCAATATAGTTAAAAGTGAATGCCTTCATCCTTTTGTTGTTTATCAGTTAACAAAATGACATTATAGAGATGCTTTATGTATTTATTGAAGGGCTGGGAACATCTATCAAAGCTCATTTTAGCTATTGTTAGCGCCATCAGACTTGTTCTCTTCCGCCACGAGCTGGAGCAAGACTGTCAGCGAGAGATGACTGATATAGGCAAATGATTTTGCATCATTTGAGATACATACAGAAATATAATCATACCCAAGGTCAAACATTAGAGAAAGGTTGGGCATTTGGGGCAATGAAAGCAATGCTGTCAGATATTGAAATCTCAGCAGGAGATTCAGCTCCATTAAAACTGAATACACAATTACTTTCAGCTTGCTACTTTCCATGCATGTATAACTAGTTTGCTCATCTTGGTGCCCCCTGCGTTAGGCAGAAAAGGTAAGGTTTGAATATTTGGAGGAATGGGGACGGTACTTCTTTCACAGGAGTGATAAAATGACTCTATAATGCCCATGCAACTAGTGCATCACTTCAACAATTAATCTGCCTTGAAGAGCAGAGCTCAGTCATAGAAGGAACTGGCTCTGCCCGGGTGTCTTGGAATTCTCCACAGGTATTTGGCTGAATTTACGTGAGTGGCCTTCCAGAAGATGCTCCTTTGGTGGCCAGGAAAGGAACACTGAGATGCCTGCCAAGCAATGCCAGTGGAATTGAACGAGTAAGGAAGAACCAAAGGAAAGAAACGAGGGGAGAAATGAATGAAGGATCATTTGGAAAATGAATTGTAAGTAGATATTAAAAACAGCAATGGAGAAAGGTGGTGGGAGGGGCTTCACCCAGATTGGGAATTGCACAGAGAATTGCAACTGGGAACTGTTTTGAAATTCAGCTGTTTCCAAAAGCTCCAGTTTTCCATAAATTGTGCAGGAAGGAGAGAAACTCCACGTGCACGTGGCTGCTTGTGCTGCTCTCTGACACTTGATGCAGCCAGCCTGAGAGACGCCCCACCATCTTCAAACAACCAATACTTATTTTAAAAAATCATCTTTTTATGGGATGTTCCCTCAAAATCCAGACTTTTTATCCAAGACAACACTAGCTCAGGCTCTGAGATCAGAGACAGAATGGTATTTTGGGATCTCAGGATCAGGGTAAAATGATAAATTTTCTGATCTGGCCCCAAAAATTAAATAATTATTGTAATATTGGGAAGATTTTGCATTTGCATGTGTTTTTTTTTATTTCTGAGAGGTCTGCCCTGAACCTCAAAAAGTAACAACATCAAAGTGTTGAATTTTATGGAAAACCCAACACTCTGATAATTTTCAACTTACATTTCCACATTATTAATGTTATGAAGTTTCATCTAAGATTGAATTATATGGTTATAAACTTCCTTGTATTGATGTCAGCCACCAAAAATATTCAGTTTCTCTTATCTGTGTCCTTCATAACAACATTTCCTGATCTGTTTGGGGTCATGAGTACCCATGTGATGTGTAGTGCCAGGAACATATAAATAATTGCTTCTCCTCTCTGATTTTGACACAGTATCATGCAGAATTCACGCAAATTAATTTCTGATATTACACTCAAAATTTTTAATTCACACAGAATTTTTAAGGAGTAAACACTACTAATGAATAATATGGATTAACACAGAATAGTTTTGCTATTTGTTGAAGTTGCTATAAATAAAAAATATCCACGTTGTGCCCTTCAACTCTTTGAGTACGATGAGTAGTAAGATTTACATTCCCAGCTCCAAATACCAAGGAATTGTTGGGAATGTAATTTCTCATTCCATGTTAACACATTTGCTCTTTACTTGCCAAGACTGTGAGGCACTGACTGAATAAGAAAATAAAATTAAAACTCTAAATGTGGGACAAATGGGAACCACTATTTTTTTAGAAATTTCTGCCTATGCAGACTTTTATCTCCTTGCAGTTGTGGAGCACCAGGATTCCACAGGCACACAGGGAATGTGTGACTTATCCAGTAATTCTGAATTTCCCACACCTTTCACATCAGCCTCCTCCAGAGAGCATCTCTGGGGCTCAGGGCTCCCCAGACATCACCTGTCCCAGGTGGGACCTGGGTTGTCCTCTCTGTTTCTGGGGTGGGAAGGCTGAGGTGCCCTCACACCCCACTGCAAACCCCCCTCATGCTGACCCAGAGTTTCTTTCTGAACAAATTATTACAAGGCACAAAGCAACCATCCTATACAATTCTGCCCTTTAAAGGCAAAAAAACCATTGTTGTGCAACCTCTCCTGGAAGAACAAACCCTCCTGGCCACATCCCCCAGCAGCAGCACAAGAGGAACGGGTGCACACTCACATCTCCTGGTTCCAGGCAGGGTCTCCAGCCACGGCTCCTCCAGCTCATCCCCTTCTTTCTTGGGAAGCCTCTGGAGATAAAAAGAAACAACAATGAAAGTAGTAAATTCATTGAGGTTTCCCTGTTCCCTGGGCACCTGAGTCATGTGTGTAAACGTGTACATGTGTGCACACACGTGTGCAGGAGAGGGATCACCCAAAGCATTGGTAGAGCAGCCCCTTGCTATTTTTAATTTTATTTTTTCCTGCTCCACATGTCCATGGTGTGTAACACATCTCAATGGGCTTTGAAGTTTCCCATGCTTTCAAGGTCTCACATCTGTCATGCTACCAGTATCCTGCCACAGATGAAAAGAATATAATTATGGATTTAGTGTAATCATTGATTTCTGGGCTCCAAACCATTCAAAGAAAGGTCACGAGTCCACGCGGCTGCCCCTTAGGAAAAGGATTTGCATAGGACGATTTTATTCAGCTGAAGACACCCCCAATTAAACGTGGGCCCTTCTCTTTGGGCCCTGCACCTGAGGCGAGCGGAGGAGGACGGATCAGCCTCTCGCCGTGCCGGGTTTGCGCGGCAGAGGCGGCAGCGGTGGTTTGTGCTCACCAGCCCCTCTCATCCAGGAGGCAGCAGCATCTCCCCTTGGAGAGGAGCCACGGCGAGACGTGGAGGACGTGCACGGGAGGAGCTGCACTTTTGGGAAGGTGGCAGGGTGCCAGAAGATTGTGCCTGAAGCAGGGGAGCTGCTGTCAACCCTTCAAGCGTTTAAGTTACTGCAGCTCCGCCGGAGCCGCAGTGCAGATGTAAAGACATAATTTTGCCCACAGTGTTTGGATTAGCAGTAAATCTACTAATCCAGCACAATATCCAAGGGGGCATGGCTGGATCTATGGGTTCATAAATTCACACCACTCCTTTTATTATTCCGGGCCCCAGATGGTTTCAAATGGGCACGGGCATAATGAGATCTTGGAAGACATTATTATATTCTTAGGTCAAAATTCTCAGTCCAATCTCTTTTATCAGGCTCAGAGCCTTTGTGTCCCTGAAGTGCTAATACTTTATGCTGATTGACTGTGCAGGCGTCGGTGGGAGTTCACATTATTTTTGATACAATTATTATTGACAGCAAAAACTCCACCAACAAGAGAAAAATCTCATTTTTATTACTTATGGTATCACATTGCCTGGAATATACAATGCCTGAGACCTTCATTATGGTTATGTTTTCATAACAAAACAGATGAGAGGGGAAAAAGAGGGCAGGATAAAAGTATTATTTTAGTAACGGGAAGACAAAGTATGAGCTTGATCATAAGGACCAGTGAGCTTTATAAATGCATCTTTGAACTGAGAGAGGCTTTTTTTTTTTTTAAATAAATGGTTCTTTGAACCTGGTGGTTGTAAGGAAGTGAAACAGAACAAACTTTGAAAAGTGTGCTTGTCTGAGGCTCCTTACACCATATCTGGCTGAGAGTACAGGTGGCCAAGCACAGAAAGTTCCTGCCAATTTCTAAAGTTACACTTTTATCCACTAAACAAGCATCCTGATCCGGGTTACCAAACAGGGCACTCAACAGGAGCCTCCAAGTGCATGTATTAAATATCACTTATTCCACAGCCTGGGCCATCCAGCCTGGTAAAGCTTGATCTAATAGTGTTTCACCCTTTTCCTGTGCTCGCTGGATTTTGGGTAATGGACCTTCCCAGGAGACTGCTCTCAGAAAGTGTCTTCAGTAGAAGAGTTGATGCACATGCTTCTATTTTAAAAAGCACATGTTCAGCACATTTCACTTTTGTGAAATGGAATATGGTTTAAGTTTGTTTCAATAAAAAAAAAAAGGGATTCTGCTGGAAGGACTTATGTCAAAGTGCAAAAGGTTTTGTACACAATGAACAGATTTTTTTTTTTTTTTGAGGGCCAAAGAGGAGACACTAAAACGAAATCTCCCTGCCACAAAAGCAGTTGCTGTTTTACACACAGAGAATCTACAAGGCAGCTTGTTATGAATTCTCCATCTTTGTATTTGTTTTGGATTAGACTGATTTAATCTAAGAGTCACATCAAGAAAAGCAGACCTTGTCTTTAATGAGAAACTTAATATGTATTCACAGTAAACACTTTAAATGTCAAAGTTTAATGGACAGTATTCAAAGGCCATTATTGTAGTAATGTGCTTTTATATCAACATGGCTGATGAAGAGCAATTCTTCTAAAGACACTCTTCAAAAAAATCAATATAAACTTCAAATAATAATAATAAAAACCCCCTACCGTGCATCTTAATCCAAAGGCAGGACAGTAACAAACCCCTACATAACCAGGAGATCCAAAATCAAGCCTTGGCAATGACTGTCAGCCTGAGAAAAAGGGTGAGCTGCATGACTGCAGTGCCCTGTACCAGTGAGAAATATGAACAGAACAAATTTATATTCCTGTCCCAAGTTCATGCCTAAACCCACGTCAGCATCAACCTCCCTGAGCTCAGCTCTTCCCTCCTCTGTGCTTTCCTCCTCCAGGTCCTTCTCACCCAAAGAACATCCCCACGTCACAGGACACAGGCAAATGCACCCCCAGGAGTCACTTGTGCATCATTTGAAAGTTCTGCACAGCAGAACTCGACAGAGGAGTCTTGCTCTCTGTATTAAAAAGTGCCTGGAATCTCCCATCTTATTAAGAGGAGCCTCTTCCCCAAATTCCAAGTTTTCCAACTCGCCTTCTCCATCCCACTTTCCCGGGAGTGCAGGAATGGGATGTGTGGGATGGAGAGCTCACCCCAGCAGGCACAGAGTGCTGGCATCTTTAGCTTGATTTTGCTGATTAAAAACAGTATCAAAATCTTCTTTTTTCCCCCCCATAACTCCCTGCAAGATCTGATCCACCCTTGGTCCAAACACATCCAAGATGTTCTACATTTCTGACACATTTGGTGTCATTATATCACATTTTATTTACAGATCTACAGTGGACACTTAGACCTTCTCAATAGTATTTAAGGAATGTTTCCATAAAGATCCTTGAACATATTCCAGCATGATTATTGCTCACTGAAACAGAGGGCGGGAAAGCTCTGGAATGCCAGAGTGAAGATTTGTCCTGATCTGGAAGAAACTGCTCCATACATCAGTCCCAAAATCAAAGGCTGTGGCATTGTGATGTTTATCAGAAAGAAGAAAGCCTGTTCAAGCAGGCTGAGTTTTTATTTGCAGCCACGGATATATTTACCAATTTATAGATAATTTTATTTAATTGCATTTTGAATCAATTAAAGCAGTTCATTTATATGGAATGATACAGCAACAAAAAGCTGCTGCTTACTCATTTTCTATGCTGAGAAATTTTCCCTTTGGCAGTGGGGCTGAACTTTAAAAGGAAATGATAATAGTTACATTCATGCAAACCCAGAAAGGCACCAAAATAATTCCTTTTCAAACAGATTTAGGGAGATCAAAACCTCTGGTTTATGTGGATTCAGTCTCTGTAACCAACTAACACGATGCCGTGTTATTTTTATCTGGGCATGCAGAAAATACAGAAATGGGGAAAAGCAGAGAATTTCTTTATCCAAGTGTTGTTACTATATGGAGTCCCTTAAGGAAAATGAGCAATTATTTCATATTTATTTAATTTGCTGAGTAATGACTGCATATGTCCTGTTCCACTTTGGTTACATCTCTGCTCCAGTCTGAGCTGCTGACAAGGGAGGAAACACCACAGACAACCATGGAATTTCCAGAATTATCCTTAAACCGTTCTTAGAGAGCAGCAGAAGGCACAAATATTAATTGGTTCTGACTTATTTTGCTCCACAGTGTGCACCTCTCTTGCTTTGCTGCCAGCTGCTAACCAAGGCTGGAGTTCTTTGGCAAAGAGCAGCAGCAGCAGTGGAATGGCGCAAAAGCAGCGCCGTACACAGGACCTGGATCTCTGCTAATCCCACTCAGATCAGATCCCTCCCAACAGAATTTGCACTGAGAGGTGCTCAGGAAGACATGAGGTCCATGAACTGCACATTGAAATGAAGGAAAGCCCTAAAAGTCTGCAAATGATACCCCCCAGCCAGAGCAGACTCTTAAAGGGATGCACCATTGATCTCTTGGGTGCACCTCGAGCTCTGCTCTCAGATCTCTGAGGCAACAGCAGAAATGCCAACTAAAAATAAATAAATAAATATATTAATTAATTAATATAAAGAAAAGAAAAAGGATAATAATCCTTCAATGAGTCATTCTTGCCACTTTGTGTTTGTGGAATCCTTGAATCTTCCTACAAACATTCTTGCCACTTTGTTTTTGTGGAATCCTTGAATCTTCCTACAAAACACTCGCCAGCCAAAGATTGACAATACTTTGAAACAGTCAAGATTGGGCTCCTAGAAGTTCTTGCCCTCTTTCTGTCCTTTGGAAAGGACTTAGTGGCTACTGCTCTGAAAAGAATTTTTAAAAAAGACATTGATTGATCACAAAGCAGAAATCTGTGAAATCCGCAAAAAGCGCAAAAGCAAACAAACCCATAAAATTTACTACTGTAAATTTTTTAGTATCTGGATCCAAATAGAGTGCACTTGATACATAGCATCTGTAAAGATGCTGAGAGAAGGTGCAGTGGCATCTGCAGCATTAAATAGCACATTAAACAAATGCAGGCAAAATGCAGGCAAAATATTCCAAATAACCAAAAAATACTCCTTAGCAGTTATCCTCTCAAATTGAAAATTTGTGTTTTTCTAATTGGCTTTAGTTGCCTTGATGGGGAAAAAATAATCCAGAAGTGATTGTCCTTCACCTCTCCATTTGTTTTTATTCCTAGCAGAAAACAAATAATGCACTTTGGACATCTTGGAGCCACAGGAACATCTCAGAAACCTGAACAACCCTTGCTCTTCTCCCTTGTGCCTGGGGACACATGGAACATTCCTGAAGCCAAAAATGTGAAGGGAGAGGTCAATCCCTGTCCCTTGCAAATCTCCCTGGGCTATTTTGAATTTCTGAGGATCAGCTACTCAGTTTAATGATGTTAAAAACATGAGAGAGATCCATGTCTATCCTGTCTCTGAGCAGTCAGAAATAAAAGTAGCAGGAATCTGGTTTTTTGTATTTAATATATTATGCCACGTCCTCTGGTCGGTTTTAGATCACAGAGATTACAGGATTATCCCTCTCCCAAACTTTGAATCATCTTCTCACGTGTGATATTGTTAAAATTGCTTTCTGGCCTCTTTTCAAATGGTGGCTGCTGAAGGATCTGCTCTGAATTCTAAATAAAGTGAAACTTTAAATATCCCATGCTCTGTGTTTGGAGCATTCAGCTTTGGAATGTGCCAATTCCTCGTGCTCAGGAAAAAAAAAGTCCTTTTAATTAGCAGGTGAATCTATAAAGTCAATGCTGTTGTAACCTTCTGTGTGAGAGGGAACTTTGCTGGGTGCTCCAAACTCTCTGAGAGCATCACAAACCCCAGGTGTGATGAAGGGCAGCACAAGAAATTGGCTCTGGTTTTGTTTCTGGGATCTATTGCTACGTGGCACAAGAAATGGATGGAAACGTCTCAACCCAAACACTGAGATTGTCCAAAGCTCCCTGATCCCCCTGGAAACAAAGCAGCAAAGTGAGAGATGCCTCATACAACACCAAAAGGAAAGGACTGGAAAGCAGATTTGCTGATTAAAAAAAAAAAAAGATAAATAAAACAATGGATAATTGAAGCCAATTTGAAAATGGATTTTCTCATGAGAATCGCCGTTCTATCCGCGGCACTGAAGATGGGTGAACAAGAATTTTTTTGGCTGGTTGGGTTTTGTTTGGGTTCTTTTGGGGGGTTTGTTTGTTTCTTGGCTGGTCAGGTTGGGTTTTTTTCCCCCTCGGATTCCAGCTGGGATGATTGGCATCTTCCTTAAAAAAATAGTATTTTTTTCATGATTTCACGTTTCTGTTTTTCTTGCTTTAGTCACAAACTGCTCAGGCAAGAAAAAGTAGCTCCAAAACCCTTTTCAGCCTGTACAACAAAAAATAATCCTTCCCTATCCAGCAAAACCTGAATTTTTAAGATGCTCTGATTTAGAGAACTGTTCCCTTTCCTGGGTAAATTCCACCAGGACACAGCAACAGGCAGAGTTCCTGTCCCAGCATTTTGCCTGCAACACTGAGGAATTTTTAGGGATCTTTCTCTGGCCAAATTTTTCCCAAAATCATCAAGCTGCCATGGGTTTAAAACAACCTCTATTACCAAAATTGGAATGAATTCTAATTTTACTGCTAATGTTTTTCAGCAGGACAAAGGATGAAACCAATTTTTATGCACACAGACATAGGGAAACTTCATGAGCCAAATTCTTCCATGTCTCCTGACAATTTAAGTATTTCACCACATCATTTGACTACAAGACATCCAGGTTTTCCAGTCCAGCTCCTTTTGTGCTCCAAGACTGAGTAAGTGGATCCCTACCCTCAACTCCCCACATTCCAGATGTGGCTGAGGGTGGTTCACATCTGGATGATTTAACCATTTTACTCCAAAATGAACAATCCAGCCTAAAGCTTTGCCATGCCAAGAACCTGCAATTGTCTCTTGAAACCAGAGGTTTAATCACTGAGATCCAGCAATTCGTGTGTCTTCATTTATTTCTGACATATATATGTATATCTGACTTGTAAAATTTACTGGATGATAAACAGGATTCAGTTGTTTATAAAGAATGTAATTTTCCCTTGAAAGTTTCCTACAAGTGCCTCGTTGCTTCGGAATTATTTTTATTCCTCGCTCTTTTTTTTATTTTATTATTTTTTTTTACTTGCTAAAAGACTAAGCATTATCTACTAATAACATGAAGATGCAGAAAAGAAAAGGTCAATTTAATTGGAGCTACTATTTCCCGGGGTTTAAAAGGAAAATGTTGAAGCTAAGATGACATTGACAAATTGCTACTATTTATTTAAATTGTGTAATGCAATCTACCAGTAGTTCTATAATCTGCATGTTTGAAGCAGTTGACCCGTCCAACTAATGCAAACAAATTAGCCTCCTGGGTCCTCCCTAGATCCTATAAGCCATTAAATATCCTAATCTAACATCATTTAATACACAAACTCTCTCAGTTAAAGTGTTACAGTGAATGTGTGTTATAAAAATTACAATATACAGGGTCTAAGCACACCAAAGCCCAGGTCAGGAAATTTGTCTTTTCTGCCATTCATCCCATTATTTATTTATTTATTATATTATTTATTGGTTATTTAACTACAATAGGGAAACATTTTGGGTTTCCCTGTGCCCGTCCTGCCACAACTTCATTGCCATGGGGTTCATTCCCTCAAAAGTCCAGCTTTGGTTTAAATGTTTAAAGTTCAAGGGTTCCTACCACAAATATATTGTATAAATTTCATCCCATTCAGTAAATTGGTCTCAGGGAAGTGTTTGCATATTAAATGTTCCCAAGGAAATTAAGGGTCTATTATGCCCCTGATACACAGTCTACCAGCAACTCTGGTTTTCCCCCTGATTTATAGAAATGCCAATCCCCAGACTTCACAATTCATGCAAATAAACTCACCTGAAGGGAATGGGATTGTTTGTCCCAGTAAAAAATGAATAAAACCTGGTGTAATTAGTGAAGCAATAATTCCCCCAGGAACTCAATTCTGGTGCTTTGTGAAGAGGGAAAATTGCCTGTTCTCCATTATGATAAATACACCAATAGAAACCCACATAATTATTATTTTATCATACTCAGAGGTCTGCTCTGGAATTTATCCACGAGCAAAGTCCACCTCAGGCAGGAATAAAACCAAGGGACATCTGAGGGCTGCCACGTCCTCCCCTTGATTTCCCCTGCCCTTGGATCAGCCCTTTAAAGATCAGGGAGTCAATCGTGTTCCATAAGAGCAAGGAGACAGATAAAGGTAGCATGGAATGATTAAATCAATCAGGAAAGTAATAGTCCCATAACCAAAGGAAAGTCAATAGGTTATATATCACTGGCAGCCCATAAAGTCATTACAGGAGCTTATGGGACTGAGTCACACAATTAATCGCCAAAGAAAAATCTCGTGGTTGCGGTAAAAAAGTGTATTTTTAGCAAATTGATACAAGGAAGCCGATCCTTTCCATGGACTTTTCTGGAAGATAACTAAGCAACAACAAAAATAACCCCACAAAACTGAATCCCCTCAAATTACCAAACCATGTGGAAGAAGCTTTTTCCAAGCTGTTACTAAACTTCCTTCTTACAAAATATGTTTTAGGTGAAAAAAGAAACCTTATAGATTTTATAAGGAACAAGCTGAACCTATTTTTCACAAGGAAAAGAAATAGATGGGATCAAGGACCACCTATAGAAATTGCAAAACTGAGGAGAAAAAAAGAGAGATTCTGCAGAAATTTGGGAAATCTTGCTGCCAGAGCACAGATATTAATAGTTTCACGTGCCTGGTTGTGAAAAGCACAATGGGTTTGAAGAGCTCTCTGAAGAGATTTAATTTCAATGAATGTAAGAGCAAGAAGGAGCTGAGCAAAGTGCTCTGATTCAGAGCCTGTGACCTTTCTCAGCAGAGTCATCCACAACTGCTCCACTTCTTGTACTCACAAATACAGAAAATAAACTCCTCTTATTTTAAAACCTTGATCAATAAATTATGAAACCAAAGAGATTTAGGCAAATCCGATCACGAGACCCCAATCTCTGCCTCCTGCTGCAGGTGTGATGATTTTACCTCAAAGGGGGTTGTTTTTTCACTACAAAAATTACCACATATTTTCCTTTCTCTGAGGAGTAATTAAGTGACTCATGGATGAGATCTAGAAAATTGATACTTGTCAGAGGTAAAAACAATGATCAGTGGAAGGGGTAAGTTTATCATAGAATTGTGATTTTAGGCTTTTTTCACATTCCTTACCTAGTTTGGAATTGTTCTGGTTCATAACAATCAGCTATTGTCAGCTGCTAATTATTAATTTCTCTTGGTTTAAGATCTTTTAAGCTGAAATGACATTGAAAGGCAGTTTGAAAGGTAAAGTCACTCAACCTTTTCTGAATTTTGGTTCAAAACCACATTTTTAATTGGACCAGCACCAGCTGATGGTTCAATTTTCGTTTTCTATATCTATAATACCTTGGACTTGCATTAAACATCCCATTACCCTGAGAAACCCAAATCACTTTGCAGGTTACTTCAACCTGAATTTGGGATTTACAGGGAAACATTTACAGAGAAACAAATCCGCATTACCATGAATGATAACATATGAGGTATTTTAAATGAATAGTAATTAAAATTTAGTAGGATGATAATACGGTAATTAAATATCAATTGTTTGCGCAGGACCACTTATTGAGTTTAATAAGTATGTAAAAGATATTAATCTAGTTGTCATGCAATTACCTCATTGAGGGGGAGTGGGAATATGTGCGTGTGTGTGGGAAGAACAAATCATGAAATGCAAAATTCAGTTTTAAAGCTGCGCTAAGGTTATGACAGAACCAAACGAAGGAAAAAAACTAAATTAATGAATTGCTCCTCCTTTCCTCACTGGGGTATTCAGGGAGGTGCAGTGGGGTGAGCTGTGGGCATTCAGAGGGATGAGGAGGGGATGTGGGCATGGAGCAGAATGACAGGATCATGGGATGGGTTGGGAGGGACCTTAAATCCCATCCAGGCCAGCCCTGCCGTGGGTAAGGGCACCTTTCACCAGCCCAGCTTGCTCCAAGCCCAAGCACAGGAAACCATGGCAAACACAGCTCTCCAAATGTTCCATTTAAAAAGAGCATCTGTGCATTTATTATTGCACCTGCACTTCATCAGGTATCAACCACCACACCTAAACCCCTTCCTTCAGCATTCAAAAGAATTATTTGGCATTCTACCTGCCATGGGCTGATGCTGCATTAAGTGCCCAATACCTGTGGAGCAAATCTTTGGTCATTTTCCTGGGATTTGCACATTAATGAAGTTTTCTGCAAGGTTATTGTGACAATTGCACATGTCCTTATCAACTTCACCCCCCCCAAATCAAAACAGGCACTTTAGGGATCATAATTCCAACCTGGCAGGTTCTGCAAACAGAAGATGGGACAGTCCCCACATCTTTCTTATAAATTATCCATCCTTTCTGCAGCAACTTTGGAAGCAGTGCCAATTTTTTTATAGCTCAGAGCAGTTATAAAATATTAACCATATCAGACTTGATTTTTCAACAGCCCTGTGTGGAAAAAAATCAAGATTTTTATGCTCCCATGTTTACACAGACACTAGAAGAAGAGAAAGGTGGTAGGAAGTTCGAGTTCACTTCCCTGCCAAGCCAGGAGAAAGGGCTTCACCTACATTTTAACCAGCAGGAGTTTGACAAATCTGTTCACAAAAACTCAGAGAAGAGAAGACCTCACTTTCTGAGACTTGCCTTAATGTTTAACAACCCTTTTTATCCAAAATCTTTGCTGCAGAGGAAGCTAATTCCTTCTTTTCCTAAGCTCAACTGAGAGAAAGAGATATTGACTTTTCTGCCAGCAAACCCAGCTCCTTCAGCCCTGTCTCCAGCTCACTTTTCTGATTCTTTCATCAGTTTTGGTCCTTCTCAGAGCTCTGATTCCTGCACAGCATCCTTAAAGAGCTGTGTTTTAAATGGGATCCTGCAGCACCCAGAGCCTCTCCTGCCCCCAGGCTTCACAAAAGCAGAAGAGGCAGCACCAAAAAATGCTTTAAGCACAACCAGAAATGAACATGAGGAGGGGCTTTGAGACAAATTACAGGGGACAGGGTTCCTCTCCGTGCTCCTTTGTGAAGGTGCCCAGATTGAGGAGCTGAGGGCAGAGAATGGGCAGCAAAAAGGGTTTTCCTCTTCCAAACACAAGCTTTTAGACTATCAGAAAGCTTAATACGAAGAGAGAACAGAAGAAAAGATGAGTGAGGTAAAAATGAGGGTTTGGGGAAGAAAATGGAGCCAGGTCTGTGTGGGGAGTGGGGTACCAGCAGTGGGGTCATGGCAGGACAGCTCAGTGCAGCCTCTCAAGGGAGCTTCTCTCAGCCTCTGTTTTATCCCTGCCAATGGTCCCTGCAGCCATACTTCAACACATCCATGTTCTGAGCCTCTTTAATTAATTAAAGGGAGAGAATAATTAATGCAGCAACTCTTATTCTGGTTTAGGCCATCAGAGAGAGGGTGGGAAGGGAGGCAGGGGGAAAATGCACCTGAAATTGAGCTCTTGGGTGATGCAAAGCTGCTGCAAACCCAATAGAGAGATCACTCCAAATAATTTTAATATAGTTCTGCATCCCCCCAAGGCAGCTGCAGGATACTGGTGAGTCCAAGCCACAGAAGCAGCTGAGCTGGAAACCTTTCTAGCAGAGAAAATACTCTCCCCAAATATTAGGAGCTTCTGCAGGCTCAAATATGTTGATGGCTGACATCATTTCTGCAGATCATACCAGTAGATATTGGGAAGACTTGCTGTGCCATATGTGCATCCTTCTTCTCTTTCAAAGCCATCAGTTGTCGAAGGGAAAAAATAAAGAGTTGTGTTTGGGGGAGAAAAAGCAATATGCACCGAAGCTCAAAAGCAGGCGCGTGTTTGAAGTGTCACTTTTGGTTTTTATCACCATTTTATCACCACTAAGGGAAAGTGCTCTGCAGCTCACAGAGCACTGCCTCATCCAATAACCCGCTCAGAGCAGGCTTTTTAGCCTGGTGATGGAAACAAACACAGGCAAAGGTAGAGGCAGATGATTAAATGGGCTGAAAATCCAGCCTGACACGTTGGTACCAATTGAACAAAACTGGGGTCGGGGGAGAGGAACAAGAGCATGAACCAAAGCTTAAATTATCCAGTCTAAATTCCTGCTTTTCACAGTACATCCCCAGCTCCTGGCATTGTATCACCTTGGTTTCACGTCTCTATTCTGCAGAATGGGCAAGAAATTCCCAGTTATGAGGGTGCAGATGAATATTTCCACCATTCCAGGATTATGCAGGAGCCCAAAAAGGCTCCTCCAGCATCATCCCCACATGGGCAGCGCTATAAAATCCCACTGTTGACTCAGACCACTGAGCCAATTCCCTGAATTTCTTAGGAGATGTTGCTCTCTAATATCTCCAAACCTACTTACAGATTTTTTTTTTTCCTTCATTTGAAGATCACTGACCTGGTGCAAGAAAATATTTTCTCTCCATAGGAGGCAGACCTCTTCCCTTCCTGTGACTTTCAAACCAGCAGAACTTTGAAGAGTTACTGTGCATCTTTTCCCACTCTCTCGAGCACCCAGTTCCTTACCCAGGCAGACCCCCTGATGTTTTCAAAACATCAATAAACACTGTATACATTCAAACTCTCAATTTCCATTTATACCTGTATATGTTTTACAGATTCCCCTGCCAGCCCACTAAAAGTATGTTTTTGCCAACCTCTGTAAGCAGGGATTTTTTAAGTCTCAGGATTCAAATGAACAGAAAGTGATTTTTATCCTTGATTCTGCTGTTCTTTCATATTGGATCTGTGTGAAGTTCTCACACACTTTCAGCAAATAAAGGCTTATTCCTAGATTTATCACAGAATAGCAGGAAGCTGACCTTCCAACTGCTCTGACCTGGACCCAGGGATGGTTTTGATTTCATCACACAGAAATTTGGGGTTGTAGTTACACAGAGCTGGGTGGGCCAGGTCAGTCTGGTCGTGACAAAAGGCTGGTGGAGAGCTGGAACTTTGCTAGGTTGCTTTGGTGGCAGGAATTTGGACATTCTGTAAAATCAAGGACAGTTGGAGAACAGTAAAAAAGTGAATTCCAAGATTTAAAGAGCAAATTTTCACTGGACTTGAAATCAAAGTGATGGAATCAAGTCGTGGACGTTGCACGTCCAAAAGAACCAGACTCCAGCCAAGCTGGAGCACAAAGAGAATACAAAATCAGCTGGAAGGCCATTATTTGTCAAGGCATCATCATCTCTGGGCTTTGGAAATGTCCTGCCTTTCTGTGGGAATTGCCATGTATGATAATGAAGGGAAAAAACAACTTTAAAGAGAGCTTCCAGGAAAACAAATTAAAACGTTGTGGCTGTTTTCTATTCTAGTGCCTCTCCCTCCCCAGGGCTCTGCCCACACAGCTTTTTATACAAAATATTCTTGTCAGGATGCTCTGGAATGGTCATTACAGCTTCCTGTGGGGTCACAGCAAAGACATTTTTAGAATAAAGGGCTCACAGCATTCCCAGGTGGGCAGTGCTGGAACAGGAGCTGCAGGACTGGGTCTGGTGGGGACCAAAGGTTCTCCCTCAGCTGTAGGGATGGTCAGGACACCACGGAACTGCCATCAAAGACTGGGATCCATGTGATTTCTCCAGCTATTCCAAGCTGCCACAATCCCCTCCACATCATCCCTTACTCCTCACACACCAGGCCGATCTTTCTTTTATTCACATTTACAATATCTATAACAAAAATACTCCAAAAATTAAAAAGGGTCTGATCCTGCTTCCCCAAAAGCAGTGCCTAAAGCAGCAGATGGACTGTGGCTGCAGTGCTGCAATATATTCATTATTTAGGCCATTAATTTCCTTTGCACTGAAAACATCTGGCTTCTGATGCTCAGGGGGAAAAACAACATGCCCCAAAACTAGTTTAAACTACAGGTTCATCTTCTAGGAGGGCAGGTTAAATCACAACCTAGCAGAAAAAAGGACAGATTTCACTATTGGAGAGGATGGAGGCAGGTAAAAATCTTTTCTGTAGAACACTTTTGAAGTGATTTTTGTCAGGAGAGCTCACTGGATGCAGTTTTCTAATTGCTGCCTGGAGCACCCAAGGGAAGAGCTGCTGCTTTTCCTTTTTTCCTCGGGTGTTTCTCACAAGCAGAGCTGTGCCTGTAACCAAAGCTGTGGAGAATCCCACACGGGGGCTCAGAGCATCCCCTGTCCCCAAAAACCCCTCTCTCCCCCAAAGATTCCAGCCCCAAAAGGGATTCCCACACACTCCTGATCCCTTGGACCCTTCCCCACGACACCAAATGTGTTTCTAGCAAAACCAGCAGTGTCTGCTCAAATGTGGGTTTTTAAAAAAAGACTTTTGTGGAGATTGCTGAGAAACTGGGGAGGGGTTTCACACATCAGGGAAGGCAAATCCTACCTAGTATGACAGAAAGGTGGGGCACAATAGCCTGGAAATGAAACAATATCTTTCTACAAATAATCTCAAATGAAATGCTTTAAAACACAGTGAAACCAACTATTTTCAGGCTCTGACACAGTAATTAATTCTCTTATGGCAGCGTCCCATGTTAAGAGGAACTAGGGTTTAGTTGCTAAATAAAATAACAATCTCAGTGAGAAATTATAAACCTGTTTCCTGATTATTATGATTTCTTAATCTCTCTAAATTTTATGGTCTGAAGTAGGAAAGACAGGAAAGAATAACCTGGTGGGATTAAAGAGCAGGGACCAGGCCTGTTTCCTCCAGCTCTTCATCTCCTTCACTCACCCAACATGGTCAGAAACCTGCCAGGATTTTCTGTGTTCTCATGCCAGGATAAACTTCGCAAAAATTCCTTTTTTGACTTTTTACCTCTCAAATGACAGGAGTTGCACAGGTCTATAGACAAATCAGAATTTCAGAGCCAATGAGTGCTTTTCCACAAATTCATCTTTCAAGAGGTAGAAAGAAGCCTTTGAAGAGAGGGGACATCTCCAGCCACATGCTCTGTGCTGAGAGCCTTACTTATAAACCACCTTCACCCACCAGCTTTGGAGAGAAGGGCTCCTAAAATTTAACAAAATAATGAATCACTGCTTTATATTCCTGGTTTTGCAAATTTTAAATCTTGTTAGAAAATACCTGTTCATTAAACAGCAGGGAAAAACCCACAAATAAGCCAAGTTGTATTTCCAACCTATCATTTTGCAATGATTCTGTGCCTGAAAGATTCCAAACAAGGAACATGAAAAGGTTCTCAAGTGTTTGTGGTTACAGATGAGCTTATTTTTAAGTTACTCACAAAATGAGAGAACTCCACTAGCCTGTAAAATAATTATTCCTGCAACAAGGTGGATTATGCATAAGAAAGATTTCAAAGGTTAGATTTGACTCTAAGAAAATACTGCTTTAAATCTGAAGCTGCTCTTCAGCTACAGCATCACCCCTGCATTGGTGCTGGCCTGAACAGATAATTCTAGGAATTTCCTACCCAAAATATTTTACCTTTAAATTGTTGGAAATTAAATTCATGATGACAAATTGAGAGAACATGAAACAGATGATGATGTCCTGCTAAAAGCAGAGGGAGAACTTAAAGAGCACCTTCTTCTGCAGTGGCAGCCTTTAAATCTCTCACAAAAAGAGCTGTAATTTTGAAATTACAGATTACCACATTACCAGAAACCTGACATCCTCAGAATTCAGCTGTAACTGGGACAAAGACACCTCTCCAAGAATGTACAGCGATGAAACAGTCCCCAGTGCTGCACTAATGCAAGGGAGAAGCAGCTCTCATTAGATGGCTATCTCTGATGAATAATGCACTATTGCCTGTTTGGGTTTAATTAAATGTAATACATAATATTTTCTTGTAATGACTATAGGTATCCATACGCCTCTATTATACCTGACTTCAATAATGCATTCATTTTCCTCTCATCCCCTCATTTGGACAATTTATCATTTTGCCAGACTCCTAATGTTAGTCATTTATGAGAAAAGTTTGTATAGTGTTTTCCAGGCTGACTGGGATTAACATAGTCACTGCAAACATTCAGTATTTCTGCAAACCTGCCCTGAACACAATAATTCTGGGTGGATAACTACATTTAGAGGGAAAATCAAAAAGCATCCTGACATGAGGAAAGAGTTTTAGGAGGATTTAGCCTTGGATTATTAAATTCTTGTGCAGACATTGATATGCCTATTGAAAATCCCAATTCTTTTCTACTGCCCCTTCCCAAAACACAGGGAGAAAAGGGGTAAAGAACTTTACCAGGCTTGGGAAAAAGAATAACTCACACCTGGACTGAAAGTTGGGATTTGCAGTGGATGAAGCTGAAGAGTGCTGAAGTCAACAGCCCTGGAAGGTTTAAAAGTTCTGCAGAGGTGACACCTGGGGACATGGGGCAGGGATGGCCTTGGCAGTGCTGGGGGAGTGGTTGAACTCCATAATGTTTGAAGGTTTTCCTAAACAATTCTATAGTTTTACAAAACATTCCTTTGCTCCTTTTATTCACGTATTTTGGGTGCATAGCACACGTTGATGGATTCCACTCATTTTCAGTCTCTGGGTATTTGTAAATCTGGCTCATCTCAGACTCCTCAATTTGGAAACTCTCCAGAAGAGCTTTTTCCCTGTCTCAAGGCCCACCGATTCCTTCAGAAGAGGTACCTATATATCCCTGTGCTCCTTGTATTCAGTAAAATCTGCTTTGTTTTGGGATCCCAGCTGCAGGTCTGACCCACCCCACAGATTTCTGCAAACGAGGAGAATTACACCTCCACACTCCTTCCCCAGCATCTGCAGATCTGATTTCCCTCTGTAAATAGATTATATCCAATATTTATAAAAAGATTAAGCTAATCTGACATTTAATTAATGGAAACGGCAATGTTTGACTTTTTATTTTAATAAGCAACACCCTTTGTTCCCACAGAAATCATTACTAGCGGTACGCTCAAAAAAGAAAATAAAAGAAGAAAAGGCAGAAAGATTTAACAAAAGGTTCCATTAAATTAGAGAGCAATAAACAAACACAGCCAATTTATGCATCGGAGTCATTAAATGTGTATCCTCTCCACCACTCCCCTCACAGACACTACTTAGGGCTGCTGCAATGGATCTGCAGGGAGCAGTTACCTTAATTATAAAATGAAACACCTCTGCTAATGCAGTCTCGGAGCCTTGTTAGTTTACACCCCGGACATGTGGCTCGGAATGGGCTCCAAATGCCAATTCCAGGGATGCTCAGGGGTGCCCAGCGTTCCATGACCGCGCTGCCTGCGGGGCTCCCTGGATTTTCCCCCCATCCCTATGGCCCTTGGGATGCAGATAAAAAGGCAGGAACTCTTTGGTCCGGCTCAGCATGGACTGGTGAACAGTTCATTCATGGGCGGCCATTTGGACAAGCAGCCTCTTTATCTGATTATCTGCCCTCATTGTTAGAGCCCTGCCTCGATGTGATGAGCCTTGCAGGAAAAATTAAAGAAGATGTAAACAGTAAATGCAGACATTTTGCAACATAGCTAAAAATAAATTGCACTACAGGCAATTATGCAAGTTTTACTGGATACATTAAAAAGACATTAAATGCACAGCTGTTTTAAGTGTCTTTTAAGCTGATAAATTAACTGTCTAATAAATTGTAAGATTTGTCAGCTAATAATGCTATTTTATCTGCTTTAACATATGCCTTCCTAGTTCATGAAGCATTATTGTAAGTGCCAAAAGGAGATAATGTGCATTTTACAGTGTTATGTCTTAAGTGGAATGGATCATTGGCCATGAAGAAGTGTGTTAATAAATCTCCTAGGCTTTGTTAATTGCACTCAATGAAGTGTCACTGTTAAAACACAAAAGATGTGATAGAGAAAGCTGAACATAATGTCTTTCAGTTTTACAATTAACAGTTCACTAGGCAAATCGACCAAAAAGACCATAATTTGTTGAAGCCTTATTAACTTACATTTTCCTAGTCAAGGTCATAATTGTGAATGGCTCAAAGCTATCTTTTAATGCTCATCAAGAAGAGTAACCTTGCTGGAGAGAATGAACTTTTCCATCTCTCAGCAGCACTTATCCCTCGCTTTGCAGGTAGCAGATAAATAAAGCTGAACTTTGCTGTGCACCCCCTATGAGCACCACTCCTGAGATGGGAGATACAACTTCAACCAGCTTTCCTCCACAGAAAATAGAAAAAGTGACAAAAAATTTTAAAAAAAAGGTTTTTCAAGGAGTGCATTAAGCTACCAGAGCTGTTGTCATGCAGAAAGACTGCTCTTAATTCTAATTTGAAGAATTACTCATCAAGATTTGAGGTTTTTCCCCTGGAAACTGAACCCAGCACAGAAGACAAAACAAATAACACAACACGCTTCACAAACTATTATCAAAACCAAATACAATCACTAAATACCCTTCAGAAAGAAGAGCTATTTCCATAATTCTTATTAAATATTGATTATTGAACATATTAACACTTGTCAACATCTCATCAGATTGCCACGACTGGGCTTGGTTGCACAGTCTTCCCACTTCAGACTGTTTTGTGATAATGTAAAGTATTTTCTCCACCAGGGTAATCACAGTAAATACCAATGATGATGCCTTGGCACGCAAATACAGATGTATGATCACCAGCTCCCTAATCCTCATGAAGCAATGAGAGCACATGATGGAGCAATAATGACCGAGCATTAATTCAAATCTGTCATTTCTTCCTAAAAGCCTCAAGATGCAGAACACGATGATTCCATGGGAATCACCATATATTTAACTCTCAGATCACAAATGCCACCACTTTGGGCACTTGAAAGTGCTCAGCACTGGTGGTTTGATAACAATTATGGCTCTGTGATGCACGAGATGTTGGGATATATAAAAATACACATTAATAAATTGTTCCACCAGCATTAAAAACAATGAAAGGTGCCCATGTTGGTGCTCTGAGGTTACAGGTTCCACCCTGAGCCAGGCAGGAGCTCAGAGCCTGTTTCTCCTGAGCTCAGGGATTCCTGTGGCTGGACAAAGAAGGGGTTTCCACTGCAGGACCAGGCTCCTTGCTGAAGGATGGGTTATGGAAGAAGGCAGAAGTTGAACAGAATGGGCATCATAGACATGTATGCCCAAAAAACATGATTTGGGATGAATCTGAAAGATTGCACTGGCACAAGACTCACAGGGAAAAAGCAAAGATAATTCCTTCCCTTCCCACAAGGCTCTGCCTTAACAACAGGATTGTTTAAACAATCATAAAATCCAGGTATGGTTTATGCTGGAAAGGACCGTAAAGCTCATCCAGTGTCACACCTGCTATGAGCAGGGACACCTTCCACTGTCCCAGGGTGCTCCAAGCCCCATCCAACCTTGGACACTCCCTGGAATGGGATGGACACCCAGCAGGGTATGTCCATGTTAGAGAACACCTACAGAAAATTATAATTTTTGACTAATACATGTGAACATGCACCTGAGAAATTTCTCCAGAGGAAAGAACTCATCCAGTCAGAAAAGGGAAAATGAACATAATCACTTGTGTCCGTTTCAAACTCCATAGCTAGCAGAGAGCAGAAATTCTCCTTAAAAAATCTGCTGTGAATGGTTTTCACAATTTTCTATTAATTAATAGCATCAGTGGAAGAACTGGATTAAAACTTAATTGAGAGCAGTATCTGATGTAAATAGAGATGTGCATGTACACATGTAGAGAGTGAAATAAAAAGGTGCACACATAAATACATTTCCAACTCCCAGCTACCCCACAGCTGACAGAAGCAATTTCAAGAAATCATATTGAGACCACTGACACCAAGATAATACAAAATAGCTGAAACACTGTGTTTTATAAATAAAGAGATTTATGTTTGTGCTACAATACCTCAGCTACATATAGAGTAATAGCTACAGGAGCCATGCTGGGAAGCTGGGAGGCCTTTAAGGATTTGAACATCGCTGTTGCAGCTGGCTCTCTTTCTTCTTCACATGGATATCAACCAAAGGGCTGGGACAGGAGCACCTCAGGGATCCAGGGATGTGCTGCTCTGCTCCCAGCAGGATGCAT
Source organism: Zonotrichia albicollis (assembly GCF_047830755.1). NCBI lineage: Eukaryota > Metazoa > Chordata > Aves > Passeriformes > Passerellidae > Zonotrichia > Zonotrichia albicollis. The sequence goes on from NC_133832.1 coordinate 16,259,145, forward strand.
CCCCTTGTACAAGCCTTGATATCACAGCTCAGTCTTGTCCCCGCTCAGGGACAATTTTGTATTTGATCCATTAGGGACAAGCAGGGGAATGCTGTGCTCCCAAACCACACCCAGACAACTCCCACCCCTCTCACAAGTTGTTTACTCATGGTGTTGCAAATCAGGATGCTGAAGCCTGTTATTTGTCTTTGTGTGCTGTTTCTAGAAATGTGATTAGCAGAAATGCCCTGAAGGTTTAGGGTTTGATTTCCTGTGTAAATCAGGCGGGCATATGCCCATCATGAAAAGAACTGCAAACTTTGCTCAGTCTGGGGTTCCACACATTGCTTTAAACCATCTAATCAGGGTGTACAGTCAGATGCCAACCTCTTCAGAGTGAAATTGAGTCCAGTTTTGAGATCCTGGATTTACTTTATGATGATGCAGTTTGATGGAGGGTAGGCTGTTGCTGCTCATAGACAGTGTGAAACCAGGCGAGCAGAGCTGGTTTGGTCCTGGCAAATTGAGATCCCTTTAAATCTCAACACCAATCAATGCTTTGGGAATCACAATGGGAAGGTCTCAGCTGTTCCTCATTGACCCAAGCCCCACAAACACCCTTCAAAAACATACAACACAAATTTTGCAGAACTCGGGGACCAAATCCCCTATGAAATGTATAATAATTCCCTCCTCCAACCCCAAAATGTTTGAGTAGCATGATTTCCAGAGATAATAATGAATTGCTATTATGTGGACTGGAGGAGGTTGGCACAAGCAGACACATTTCCTGGGACAGTCCCAGGGCCCCCTGGACACTGGATTTGGGGGGAAAGGTCCCTGTGGATCCCTGGGAATGGTGCTGGCTCCCCAACATCAGAGACACCCGGGCAAGAGCAAACAAAGCCAGCTTCAAGGTGTTCTGTTCTGCTTTTTGTTTTTCCTTTAAGTTGGGTTCAGCAGCTCTTAAAGAGTTCTTAAATCACCTTGAATTTAATTTCTCTAAGCCACGTTTAAAGGGAAGAATTACCATCTGTCACAGTTGGTTAATCAGAATCAGCGCGCTCCATCTCACTCACTTTTTATTAAAAAATAACCCTTCAGCTACTAAACTTTCTGAGATCCCTTCCATGAAGATACAAGCCATGCTTATCCCACAGGAGCCACTGACACCACTCACAGAAGTTAACCAACCCATGAACAAGCACTGGATGCTGGTTTATGTAATGTCACCACATCATTTTTATTATCTCTGCCTATAACAGTGGCTTCTTTTTTTTTATTTCTTAAGCATCTTGTGAAGCTCAGGAAATATTAACATGATTCAGATAAATGTCCACCCCATAAAGAGCAGGAAATTTCAGAAAGTGGAGTCCCTGCAAAAATATTAAGATTGTAAAAATAAACGTTCTGCTGGTGTTGGTTTGAAAACAAAATACTCCAGGAAAAGCAGTAAAAAGAGAAGAAAATCCAGCCCTGCTCACTCCCAGATTAGTGGATGTGAATGAATCCAGAGAAATCTGAGCATTGGCTTAACCAAGCATGGCTAAAGCTGGAACAGTAGCAAGAAAAGATTGCAAATTTCTCCAAACTGTGAACAAAGGGTCTGAACGCCTGCAAAAAGCAATGAATCCTCTTCATTCACCGAAACCAACTAAGTGGTAACAAATTGTGAGTTTCCAGTTGGAGACAACCGGGCAGGAATAATTATGTGGGATGCTAAAGGCTGATTTAACCCTTTCTTCCCCCACTTCTGGGGGGCATCACAGGGAGAACAGTCCTGAGCATGTCCATACAATCAATCCACTTTCCCACAAAAATCTCATCCTGCTGAGGGAGCAGGTCCCCACAGATAAATGAGGAGATCTTAGGACAAATTAAGGCTATGTGAGGCCTGTCCATGTTTTCCTGGTGGCAGGGAGAAGCTGTTATGACTGAAGCAGTTACCTATCTGATATATAATAATAAATAGAAATAAATAAATTTACACAATAGATATAAATATAAACATATATAATGATATGTATAATATAGATTAATATCTGTAATATATTATAATAAGTAAAAATTATATATATATATATATATATATATATATATATATATATATATATATATAATGTATAAAAATAAATAAATGAAATAGCTGAAGTTTCTTAACCAAGCCCAGAGCACTGCTGCAAGGAACAATAGTAGCTATAGCCTTTTCTTCCTGTAACATTTCAGTCTTTCATTATTCAATTTTAGAGCAGTTTGGTGGGAAATGTAGTCCTTAGGCCAAAAAAAACCCCAAACCAATAAAAAAAATTAAAAAAAATAAAATTTACTCAGAGATTATTTCAAAATCTTTTCTTTCAGATTATATTGAAGCATTGGGGGTATCCCACAAGTCTTTTGAGATACTGTTGGATTTCACATTTAAAATGTTGCATTATCAGCTTCTAATAATTGTTTAGCAAGGAATGCAGATAACAAGAGTTTTCTCAAGCACTTTTTTCGGAGTAATTTTGTTTACTAGCCAATTGTTTCACATGTGCCTCTTTGAAAGAACATTTTGCTTTCACCCACCCTTTGCAGCCTTGCAGAGAGAAAGAAATGCTGAAATTATTTGCAAATGAGAATCATCTTCACATCCAGAGACTGCAGAACAGGCAGAGCAGAAATTGCCAATTTCAACAGAAATTGCTCAGCGTAGGCATGTAATTAAATTTCTCACTGAAACAAAAAGAAACCCCACAACACCATTTGAAGCAGGAGAGACCTGACCTTAAAATGTTGTCCCAAAGTTACATAAAGTGAGGCTTCTGCATTATTTTCTGTATGGTGGCATTGGCATGGGTTGGGCTGCAGGGGCTCTGAATCCCAGAATTGCCGAAATTGGAAAAGTCCAACCTGTGTCCTGTGCCCTCCAGAGTTTAACAAACTTCTTCATGAAAAAATTCTCCTGATGACCAACCTGAAGGCTATGCTTAGTTTCCTTTACTTATTTCTTTCTCTTCCCTAATGTGCCCTCAGCAAAACTCTGTCACTGCTTCCCTCTCAAACGTGGGGAGAATTGCTTGATCTTGAATTTAAAAAGAGTCTTTAAATCAGCGTTTGTGCATTATTACACTGGGTGTAATAATGGAATCATTACAAGATAATTGTACTGGCGTAATTTTATATTATTATAACAGCAATATAGCAATGCTATAATAACACCATACTATACAATAATAAAAATATATTTTAAGATTACACACTTTAGTAATAATAAAATAATTACAAGATTAAATGCCTGCAGGGAGAAAACCTCATTGAAACTTCACCTTGCAAACCCTCCTTGCACAAGTAAAAGCCCAGATTTCCCAAATTCCCATTTCTGGCACTATTACTTTCTTATCCTCCTGTAGTACAGACCCAGGTGTTATTCACACCTCCAATTCACAGAGGTGATTTATTAGGAGATCTACTGGAATGCACTTGCCAAGGGAGGATGGGGAATTTACCTTTTCCTGATTATGGCCCATTCTTTAAGAGCTCAGTAAATATTTTCCTCATCCCTTTAACACACATTTGAAGGATAAACAACCCAAAGGAGGGAAATCAGTCAGATGAAAAAAAAAAAAAAAAGGCCATGCAGGTTTCCATCAGTCTAAGTGTATATTTTGGCAACAAATAAAACAGATTGCAAGAATTGCCAAAAGACAAATGCACAGATTTGGGAGAAATTTGTCTATTAGTCAGCTCAGAGCACAGGACAAGCAGCCTCCTCACTGAACCACAGGATATATATGTGAACATTCTGTACATAAAGGGTTATAAATAAAAGAGAAAAGGGTTTTGCTGTTATTTTAGATGAGATAAAGCTTAGCCCACCTTTGGTGTTTGTATAATCTCAGTATTTTAGCACTTAACAACTTTCTCTCTTGCAGATGTGTGTGCAGGGAAGTGAAGCCCAGCCCTGTCCCCAGGGTGTGGATTGGGAAGACAGAGCTGGGAACACCTCACTGAGGGCCCACAGACCAGGAAAAGGCTTTTTCTGACCAAATAATGAAAACCAGCCTTTTACACCTGCCCTCATCCTCTTTTCCAAGCCGGCATTTTCACACACACTCACATGGAGAACAAACTCACAGCTCCTGCCCACCACCCAAATTCATCCCATTCCAGAGACTTTGTTTCATAATAGAGATTAGAAGCAGTAAAACAAATTCCAACCAATCTTTTAATGATCTTAACCCCTTCTGAATGTTCCCTACAGGATTTATGCTCATTATTCTCCATGATACTCCCCACAAAAGCCAACCCTTCCTCCTTCACCCACAGGTTAGAGCAGCACTCCTGCTCTCTCATCCTCTTCTCCAGAGCTTTTATCCAACTCTAACTTTTTTTTTTTGAAGCAAACAGCATTTTGGTCTAAGGATGTAAATTAGATACAGAGATTGGCATCATCTTTCCCTCTGTGTTACTTAAGAACAATAACCAAGTGCTACCTTCACCCTTACTGTTGAAAAACTGTAGCAAGGGTTCAAAGTGGGGTTTTTTGATTCCTTATTTGTTCCATCAGAACCTTTGAACTCATTCAGTCAGGAGATTTCTGGTGCAAGGAACCAGGATCAAAGAATACCAAATCATCAGCTTGGTTGCAATCTCCATCAGAATTTTGTTTCCTCACACCGCAGGAACACTTTATGACATCACAAAACATTATGCATAGACCCTAATGAACATAATCCCAGAAACCTCACATGAAACCCTCTGTGTCAGCCTGAAATAACAGCAGCAACATGCCTAAAATAAAAACTTAGGGTTAAACAGCAGTTCTTGACTCTTGGGTCTGAGCAGATGAGCAACATCCATCTATCAACCACCGAGAATTGTTGTCATCCTCTGCTCATACACTTTCCATAAATCCTGCTGAATGCAATGGAGTTGTGCTGTGGGAAACACCAACCTGGAGTAGCCACCACCCAAACCTGACCACTCCCCAGTTCACCCCATCCTTTTGCCCCACTTGCCCACGATAATCTCCTTTCAATAGACCATGGCGGAGGGTTAACAAAGCTCTTGTTGCCTTCTGTGGGAATTTCAGCCCCAAACTGTTTAGGAGCTTAAAAACCAGAAGGCAAACAAGCCTAACATTCACCACAGCGCTTGTAGCAGCCAGCAGGATTTACCATGGGTATTAAGGAGATTGTGGTGTGCATATGCCAACACCACGGCCTGCCGCCATCCCGCTGCTCCCACCACCGCGGGACTCGGAGCTGCAGCTCCCTTTGTTTCCGTCTCTTGCAAGAAAAAAACTCGAGTTACTAAAATATCCCCCTCTCCCTCTGTAATTCTTTTTTTTTTTTTTGCTATATTAGGTTGACACATCGGTGTCAGAGCGAACCCTCCGCTCTCCAGATGCTCCGCCCGCTCCCGCAGCACGCTGCGGAGGGGAAGGTGGCAGCGAGCCAGCTGGAGCGCTCATCCTGACAACATATTTTTGCAGATTATGCAAAAGCGGCAACATTTAGCTTTAGAGGAACATCACAGCTGTTCCCCTTCCCCTGTCAATCCCAGGCTCAAACCCGCAACAGGTTTCATTTAGGAAGGGCCAAGAGTGCTCCCAAAGTGGCGCTTTCCGCGCGCGGGCCGCGTGCGGGGAACGTGCGAAGTTGAAGAGCCACCCTTCGAGGACAGAACCAACTCTCCCAGCCAGCAGAGATATCACAGGCTGCCAGGAAGGGACCAGAACAGAAAACTGATCTTTGTCATCACTTTAGGTGCTTGTGCCAGATTTGCTTCTTGATGAATTATGAAAAAAAAAAATAAATTAAAAACTACAGTATCAGGCAGACTTCATTCATTCATAGTTGTACAAATGCTCGCAGCCCAGAAGGCTCCTGCTCTAACCCAGAGGATGAAACAGAGCCCTTCAACAGCAGAGGAACCTTCCTGGCTCTGGCCAAGCTCCCAAAGAGCACACGAGCACTCTGGAGACAGAAATCAGATTAAAACTCCTATTAACAGAGTCAGGGTGACTCAACAATGCACATTTAAGAGGATATTTTAATTTTAAAGCAGGAGTGAGCATACACTTGCTGTACACAAACTATTACAATGCTCCAGTCATCCATAACCTGTAAACTCTTTGGTTCATGGCTCATTTTGGACCAAGTGCCTTCACATGGTGCTAAAACCAGATTTTTGCCCATCAGCAGGAGGCTCATCTACTTATTAATGCATTGCTCCTAACAGCAGTACATGATGATTTTTCTAACATATTTCTAAAGGCCCATATGGGGAAAATAACTTGTGAAAAACTTGAATATTAAGCCCATAAATAAAATTAAACTTGACATCTTATTGCACGATAAACCAAATGGAGGTGACACTGAATGTGTAGGTGTGTTCAAAGGGAACAGAGATGCAGCAGAACAAGCTGCATTCAAAATCTCAATATTCCTCTAAACACTCCTTTAAAATAACCAAAAAATTCTGCCCCAGCTTGAAACAGTTCCTACAGTAACTTTTCCCCCTGTATAGAGCCTACTGAGCTTCCTGTGCAGAAAGAAGAATCAGAGTCCTCACAAAACACCAAAAAAATCAAATTATTCTGAAAACTGCAGATAAAAGTGAGATCACAGCCTCAGTTTCCTTAGGTATGAACCTGTGTCTTCAGTGGGGCAGAGGAACGTGGGGCTGGGTCCTGCTGTGGTCCCCCTGCTCAGCTCAGGCTCTCCAGCCATTCCTGCTGACACAGCTGAGCCTCCATTCCTCTCATTGATTATTTTTTATTGTCCATTAGTGCCATTTCTGGATTTCTGACACAAACTACCACTAGGTCTCAGGTTTATGGCATCCTACAGTGCTCAGCTGCCATGGGGGACAAGAACACTGAAAGGGAGGGAGCTGTGCCTAAAACCATTAAACCAGAGCAAACCTTCATTGATCTTTTAATCTTATTTTTGTTATGATCTACCTAGAGACCTGTGAAAAAACCACGAGCTATTGAAAGACTAAAAAATATTGAAGGACTTGAAGCTTTGTGGCAGAACTTCTTTCAGTGAACTGCAGAACAGGAAGGACAATCAGAGCCTCCTGTGTAATTCCAGAAAACCTTTGGTCATGACTAATCATTTGAATTGTGCTTTTTTCTCTAATAAGAAGTTTATTCCATGCTTGATTGCTCCTGGCAGCCAGAAGGTAATGGCTGCTTTAGAGAAACTGTTGATAAATCTGAACTAGATGCTTTTTAAGGTCCCATCCAGCCCAAACCACTCTATGAAGAAAAGCCAGTGACCAGAGATGAGGTTGGACTCACAGGAAAACCCACATCATTTTTAGGTGCCTTTTAAACATTATTTAGGTTTCATTACATTACTGATGGCAAGCTTAGGGCTTGTCAGGTGATACACAGAGGCAGAGCTGTTCCTGCTCCTGCATTTCAGCTACATTTGCCAGTCCACAAAACCCATCCAACCCCACTCATTGGAAAGAGCGCTACCTAAAAATCCAGAAAGTCACAAGTCAAACTTCAGTTCTCCAAAGGTGTTGGAAGAGAGTAGAAGGGGTGGCTGTGAAATGGAGGAACACATGGGAGGGAAGAAGGCTGCACAAAGGTTTGGTTTCAGTTGCAAATTTTCAGGATTATTGATGTCCCCACTCCATGTGCTCGAGGCAGAGCTTTGCCAACAGCTGCATTTGATGGGCAAGGGGAGTAATGAATTCCTTATCACAGAGATGTGAGTTCTCAGATCTAATCTTCACTGATATTGGCACAGAATTTTCACAGCCTCTTCATCTACCCATATTGAAGTCATAGTTTTAAAATAATACAGAAAGATTTATTTTTATTAGAGGCTGTGAGAGCCCGGTTGTGAGCTCCAGTTTGCCCAGCAATGGGCATCCAGAAAAGGTGGAGCTCACAGCCAAACCTCAGCGCTGATATGCAATGCAGGTGATGTCAAATTCCTCCTATGAGGCACAAAAAGGCACCAGGCTGGAAATCTTGTGCTAAATAAACATGTCACTCCAACAGCAGCAAGCATGAAACACGAGCCTGGCACTGCACACTCCTAATACATGTCAAGGTGTGTTAAAGGGCTCAGTGCAATGATTTTCTAAGGGCTGATATCAAGCACCAGGAAAAAAAAAAATCTCTTCCTTTTATTTGTTAAAACAGCCAGCACTGAAACACCCTGAGCAGATTTGAGGGGTTAAATTGTTATTTCTGCTCAAATGTGTTGCAAAAGACATTTGAAGAGTCTGTTTCATGAAAGGAATGGAGGTGGTCTTTTTTTCTTTTTTTCTTTTTTTTTTCTTTAATTGAGAGTTAAAACTAAAAATTCCCATATCCTCTCACTTCCCTTTAGAGGTCTGCTGGGCTTGGCTTATTCCTCTGCTTTGATATGCAAATGGGCAGCTTGCTTTCCTGCAGGGGACACTGGCTGGGGGCCAAGGCACACAGAGGAGATGTCCTGTCAGGAGAGCAGCCCCGAACGCTCCTTGGGCAGCGCCAGAGCCAAGCCTGGGCTTTGGCTTCAAAATAAAATACCTTTGTTAATGGTTTCTCCTTCCAATATAAATGTTTTTGTATTTACCCTTCAAGTCATCTCTGCTGGCCAATGGCAGGAGCACAAGAGTTGAGCTGTTCCTTTTGGGCCAGAGTGGTGCTAAAGTCAGATTCCTCTTTGAAGATACTCTTTAAGCTGCCCTTCATTAAAATCGTAGAATATGGGTTATTTAAGGAGCATTTAAACCATCCAGCTGCAGTGAACAGCCATATTTTTAGAAATGAGATAAACTTATTTCTACTGGGCAGTTTTCTCATCACTTTTCCATCTGGCCCATTTTGGGGGCATGGTACAATGGAAAGCCCATTTTAGTTTCTGTGCCCTGGTCCCTTTAAGTTCCACTCTCTCACTTTCTTGTTTTTCTGCCTTTTCTTTTAACTGACATAATGGAGTACCTATAAAAAAAGATTAAATGGGACCATAAAGTTTTATTAATGCCTTACATCACTGATATCGTCTCTGTATTGATAGTTCCACTTCCATTATTGCTACTTAGGCATTTAATTAGTGATTCATACAGTATGTTGTAAACTACAGTATTAGCGTTAACCATCTATATAAAAGCCCTCATTATGTAAAAACTCTTCCTGATATCATAATTGGAGTATAGTTATCCACTTTAACTGACTTGAATTAGATTATTATAGATTAATTTATAAAAAGTTACTTGTAAAGGACATTGAAGATCATGGAATATTAAGAGTGGAACTTCATTACAATAAAATGGACTTCAAGAACAATGGCACTGTCTGAGTTTTATATAAATCCATTAAAATCTTCTGGTAATATGAACAATAACTGTGTTATCTGGCAACTCAGTGATACTTAAGGATGGAAAGACAGAAGGTAAAAAAAGAAGTGTGCAGAATTAAAAGGAGAGCATGCACTTAAACCCTGGATAAAGCAGCAGAGAGATTAATTGCTCTTTGCAGAGGAAATTGGGGTAAGAGCATAAGGTATAACAGGCATCTCACATGGAAGAAGTGCACAGAAAACTGTATTTTCCAGAGCATGGATGTTTAAATATCAGAGTCATTTAAGATTATATGAACTCTTGAGAAAGCTTTGATCCAGGTGCAGTTGTTATTAAATCACAGTAAAAAAGAACAGAATTTTGACCATTTTTTGAGTCACTTTTCCTCTGCAGTTTCACCGTTTTCAGAAGGATTTCACTTTTCCTGACAGGTAACACGTATAATAACATTCTCTCAAATTTCCCAAGTCCATTTCTATGTGGTTGAGCATTTGCCTGCCTTCCAAAGAAGAGGTCCTCCCCATATTTCAGATTTAATAGGCACAACACGATGTGGGACAACAATACCACATTTGTCACCTGGATATTTGCCAGGTCCCTGAGTGGCCAGGGATTTCCTCTGGGATGCAGGAATTTCAGGAATGAGTTCACTGAGTTAATCAACCAGCCCATCCAGCCTCTCTACCACCTGTCAAGTGAAGCTGGTGGTCAGTGGGAAATTTCCTTCAGCACACACCCACCCCAAATGGACCAAGAGAAGCCTATCAAGGCTGTCAACGCTCTGCATTGATTTCCCATATAATACAGAGTCTTGTCAGAGGTTCAGACTACAGCTTTTATCTGCTTTTGGACCACTGTGCACTGAAAAAAAAGATTAATATGTAAAGGATGCCAAATGACCTTCCCTTGGCACAGTGAGATTTTTTAAGTGTATTCTTGTGGGACACAACTTCCTTGGGAGCTGCTTCAGGAGGAAAGGTCATTGGGGAAAGCTCCAAAAGAAAAAAAGAAAGACAGAAAATATCACTTTATGGTCACAGAACCAGAGATGGTTCTTCAACATCAACCTTCACACCCACACACCAAAGGGAACCCCAAAGTCAGACCTCAGGGGTGTCTGTGTGGCTCCTGCTGCAGGACCAACAAATCCTCCAGGATTTGGGGTGGTGGTTCCAGAGGTTAACGCACAGCTGGAACAGGACCAAACAGTGCTAACAAGGGCAGTGAGGAGAAGGGACGGGGCTGGAAGAGCACTTGTCATCTCAGGCCACTCCAGAGCTCTAATTAACACCAGATGCTTTTCCAAAATTCATTTCCCTGCCCAACAGCCCCTCTCTCCTTCTGCTTTTGGCCAGGTTGACTAAAGGCACTTCCATTACATCCCACCTTTATTAAAGCTGTCTTAAGCCACACTTTTTTCTGTCTCTGACATACCTCAATCCCCAAAGTTTTAATTAAACTAATCTGCCATCCTTTCCCAGCTCCCACTTTCCCTTTTCTCAACTATTCCAAACCCCTATATTTTTTTAAAAACCAGAGTGCAGCAGAAAGATTAGAATCCAGCTCTCCCTGTCCATACTGTTTCTTGCAGTCTCTCTCTGGCCATAAATTTTGTAGGAGCGCAATAGAATGCAAAACACATTAGCAGTAACGCTGAAATCCCTGTGCTACAGGGTAAATAGGAAATGGAACAGCACATTTACAATTTTGGCCAGCAAAGTACCAGCACTATTCATTGATCTCATTAAAGACCAATCTACATTCAGGGAAGAATAAGATTGATGAGCTGTTAGTCTCTTTAAACACAAAAAAAGAAAAGTTACCAGCTACATGCATGTGTAAACAGCCCAAAGAGAGGCACGAGGGGCTCTCTGCTCCTTCAGCCTCATGGCAATAATCACTGGGTAATGGAAGTGGAGCCTCTTGCCATTCCAAGAATTGGATAGGAACCTGCTCTGAAACTTTGGAATAACCAGTGCACAGAAAAAAAAAAGCGATATATTGAAATTTCATTCAATTTTATCCTGGAAATTTATCATTCATATAATTTTTTTTACTGTAAAAGGGAAAGAGAAAAATATATTCCTTTAGATATTTCTCATCTTTCATTAAGCAAAACCAGGTCTAAACTGCAGCCTCTTCACCCACACTCAACTCAGACATTACAGGTGACTCCTCCTAGGAACCTGAATTGTTATCCCAGTTCTGCCACAGCCTTCACTCCCTTTGGAAAATGTCTTTTTTTCCCCTCTAATCTCAAGTTTCCCCAACTGAAAAATGGAAATGCTGATACTTGCACAGCTTTGGAGCCCAGAGATGTAAAGCACTCCATTGGTGCAAGGTATTACTGTGTTGATGATGATGAAATAAGCTTTCATACACCACTAAATTATTCAGGAACATCTACTTTGGTTTCACCCCTGGCACTCCCAGAATGCACCTCCACTGCCATTACTCTGCAGGGAACAACAGTGGTGAGTAAATGCCTATGAAACTCATATATTAACCTCACTTGGTGGCTGGAATATTCATTTCTTTTTGAGTCATTTCAAGCAAGAAAGGAAAATCTTCACTCTCGGAAATCATCTTTAGCTGACACATTAAGGAGCGGAGCTGAACAAATAATTTCCAATGAATAATGTGATGAATTTATTTTTCTTTTCTCTGTCCCCAAGCAGACTGGGATTTCCTCAAATGTATTTGTTATTCAAATGTATTCCACAACTATCCTTTGCAGTGTTTTTCTTCTGTGTTTATCGTGCCTGAATGTGCTTAGTATCCTTCTTTCAGCTCTGGGGTTTTTCTGGGGTTTCTGGGGAGCAGAGTGTGGGGGGATTGCTTCCATTGATCATCCAGGTGTATTTTAGGGATGCGAAAACATCTGATTTGCAACATCCCGATATAACAACACCATATGATAGCTATGCGTGCCCATCCAAACCCCCTGCCCAGACCTCCCTGGAGAACTCACCAGGTTTTTGGGGGGGTTTTGCAGTGCCCTGTGTGTCTGGCACCTGAAGGAGCAGGTGAGACAGGGCATGTGCCCAACGTGTGCCCAGGAGCTGCTCCTCTCCCGGCACCTGACGCGCGGCAGAGCCCCGCAACTCCAACCACCCGAGCACAGACTCTGCGACAGAAGGAGAGGAAATGCTGAGGATTTTTTTCTCAGTTTGGACAGCCTCCTAATGTGTTAAGAGAGACATCTTGTCAAGGATATTTTCAGTTTTGTCGTTTGCTTTATCCCAGGCTCTGGAGTTGGCACATTTCGGAGCCATCCTAATGTATTAGCAAAAGTATGGCCTTGGCTGTTATCCTTAACTCTGCTGTAAACCTGGCACAGGACTCTTCCCTTTTCCCACTCTGAGTTTTGCTCCATAAAAGGTGGATTCTATCACTTTTTGAGAGCTCTTCCAAGACCCCCTGACCCAGGTATTACAGTCATTTATAGGTACAGAGCTCAAGGAGACACTTCCCAGCAATGAGTGCCCAGAGATGTATTTCCCGAGTACAGTGAGTAAATCAAAGCTGGAGCTTGTACATTCCTGCTTAAGAAAAGTCTGAGCACATCCTCCATATTTCAGCTGATTTAAGTACCCTCTATATGTCCCATGGTGGCTCCTCTCTGTACCCAGAGATATTTGAAGTACAGGCTTACTTGTTTTCTCCCTGTGACTTTGATACCGAAGAGCTTGACCATACAAAGGGAAATAAAGCAGCTAATCAATACTCTGGGATTGTGATATATTAACAGGCATCCCCAACCATTAGCAGAGAATTACCCATTAACAGATTAATAATCAAAGAACAGCTAGAAAAAAATATGTTGTTATTGCTGGTGAGGCAGTGGGGTTTTTCCCCCTACAGCTTAATTCAAAATAAGCAGCCAAATTTCAACAAACTTAGAGGTCCTTTCTTCCAGAAAACTACTTTTGCCTTTAATTACATCAGTGGATCCTCAAGAGCCACCCCTACTAGAACCAATCCTTGGCAAAAATTGCCCCTTTGGTGACTGAACTTGAAATAATTCCATTATTTAACTGAAAGAGGGGTATTTCAGGCAGATGGCCCATGCTCAATGCAGTCTCCCTTCTCCACGTGCTGCCAGAGAGGCCAAGTCTGATTCTATGAAAACTGGCATTTTGTACAGGTTATAATATTCTTATTTCTTATTCTGACCCTCCTTTTCATTTCTTTAAAATAGCACACCATCGAGTATAACCACACAGTTCAGAACTTCATCAAGCCATTTCTAACCAAGAAGTCACACAGAAATATTTGGGGGGTTCCAAACCTGTCCTATTCCATGTGCCCCACCTTTAACAGGCACCAAATACTCATGAGCGACGGCTTGAAACCTCATTTTTACAACAATTTTCCAAAAGTATTTTCCTTATTGAAATAAACAGAGGCTTCAGTGACTCCTTTCTGCCTTTCTTCCCAGCCTCCACAGCTCCCAAAGCCCAGGGAGTGGGAAGGAAACGTTTCTTTCAGCAAGATGCCTGTTTCCTCTCGCCTTTGAATTCTTAAAAGAAGAATATTGTTTCATACTCTTCCAAATCTGCTCTGCCTTCCCCGACTCTCACCTTACCTTCTCTTCCTCCCTCTTCTTGATGACTATTTTCTTTCTTCCTCACTGTTTTTCTTTCCTCTCGTCCTCTCCTGCCTCTGCTGCTCTGGTTTCACCATCTGGTTCTGTTCTCCTTATCGCTCTCCTTCCCTCTGCCACCACCGCGCTTTCCCCCTCTCCCACCTTCCCCACCCTTGTTTCTCCTCTTCTTTCCACTCACTCCTTTCCTGTCTTATTTCCCCCAAGGTTTTCAAAGGGAAGCCCAGCCAGGGCCAGCTCTCCCTTCCTGCCTGCTGCTAATTGAGCAGTTCATGAATTCCCACTTCTGGTGGCGGCTCTGCAACTTTCCAGTTCGCCGTTCGACGAGATGGGGACGGCACCAGACAAATCCCAACCAGAAAAATTATCCTGGAGGCTGAAAGTCACAGCTCCCACTTGGGTTTCATTTTATTTTTTCATTTAATTTTATTTAATTTTGCCACTTACATTTTAAAATTTCTTTACCATTTTCTCTGTTTCTTAAACAGGCGAGCTGGACTTTAATATACAGCTAAAAAATTCTTATCAAGAACCTTTATACGTTTTCAATGCTGAAGCAACAAGTAACTAAATTGGGAGCCTTTTTGTTTCCTTATCGAGCAAATCTATTCCTGAATGCTAACAAGCAGGTCTTTATATACTTTGTCCACTTGATAATAGACTAATAATCTTATCATGATGTTTTCTTGAACTTGAACTAGGTGTACAAAGTTAAGGCTGGAAATGTGGGAAATTACTAAATTATATAATGTGGCAGAGATATTACAAGGAATTTCTTATATTGCGCAGCGAAATATTGCCAATTATTGTAGCTGTCAATTTAACAATAGGCTTATTCACTATGGTGTTTGATTAATGTGAAATTATTCAGTTGGCTACCTTGTAGTTGGCCTATTTTTGTGTCCAATTAGTATGCTAATAATGGTAATTATGTTCTATACTGCATGTCTCATCACCTAGAGGGTTTTTAAAATGATAAAATAATGAGAATAAACAAGCTGATGCTGACATTCACTGGGCCATTCTAATTACTTACTGAGAGCACACTGGGGAATCAACACTCAACCAAAGAAAATGATTCTTGCTTACTTTGTTAAAACTACTCTTTTCAAAGAGCATTAATAGTTTGCTGCTGTTTTCTTTATTACAAGGGACTGCACTATTTTCCCTTTTATTTGCCCTGTTAATGTACAGTACCAGGAAAAAGGAAAAAAAAAAGATAATTTGATTATGTTTGACTGAAGCGATAACTGTTTGCAGGGGGTGTCAGAAAAAACAAATAACTGTAATTGCTGAATTATACACCTTTGTAATGGCTCCCATTTATTTCTTGGCTGTGTGATAAACATACCATCACCTTTCTCACCACGGGAATGGGGCATTTTTCCAGTGCTGGGCTTGCTGTGGGATGGAGAGCTGCCAAGGATGGACCCGAGGTGGGATCCGCTGCTTCTGCTCCCTCTCCATCCTCTTCCCCCCACTCACACACCCCTCAGGGTTTGGGGTTTTTTTGGCTATTTGTAAAGATAATGCCTTACAATTTTTTCTGATAAAAACTTTCACATTGCATAAGAGATGTTATCAATAAATAATAACACATATTCTTGTTTATAGGCTCGGCTTTAAAACAACGCCGGGCACCTTGTGAACAAACACACAGGGTTTGAAAACCCCTGTCATTTCTTACTCCTCCCTTATCTTGCACTAACAACATCCCTACTCACTGGCTGCACCAGAAATGCCAGCTGAGGATGGGACTCAGACATCTGTTGCACTGACACCGGAATAAAGAGTCAGGATTTTCCAGCTTCAACACAAAAGGAAACAGAATCGGGCACAGAGGGTAAAGCTGAGCAGAGCATGAGGGAATTCTGAATCCTTATTAGAGCAATTAGGGATCCATGCACAGCTCTATTTGTTTTTTAAATGGAATTCAAGTGATAAATTATATAAAAGAAACATACAATAAAAGGGAAAAATATTATTTGAAAAGTCACAGTGCCAGGTACAAGGGAAGCTGCACAAAACCTCAGGATAATGGGAAAAATTCAAGGAAGCTGCAAACCTGAGGCAGACAGCTGGTCAGGTATGCCTTAACTCTCAGATTAATTGATTGTGCAGAAGAGGGATGTTGAAATACCTCCAAGCTTTGCAATCCAGGCTGCCCTGGGAAGCCTATTTAAAACTACGAGCTGTGATTAAAAAGATTGTTTGAATGGAAATCCCTACAAATACAATACAAAGGAAAAAACCCTCCATTATGACAACACTGTGTGTTTATATGGATGCTGATATTTTACTCCACATACAACCAAGCTCCAGGACAATCCATCATAAAGCAGTGCTGGGGGATGGCTGGAAATGCTGTTTGCCAACACGGAGCAGGGGCTGGTTTTAATAAAGGATGTAATACGTGACATGTTAACAGGGAGTCATTTGTGCACCGTGTATTGGTTACTCCTGTCCTGTCAAATTGAATTATGTCTCAATATATCTCACTTGCTAAAGAAACCAACTACCAGCAAACAAAAAGTTACTGTAATCCGAGAAAAAACAACAAAAAATTATTGAGATAAGGAACTCCAAAAGACTTTTGTTTTGCTCCGTAATAAACATATATTCAACTTAGAAATAGAGTTGCAGTGCTAAAGAGAAAATCCCTGGATGTGCCTGCTCCCCTTTCCCACCTCAGCAGCAAAATCTCACCCTCGTCTCACGGACTAGGAGTTTAAATTTCTGTTTGGTGAATAATCCCTGCGTTTATTTTCCACCCCTCTGTAGCAATCAGGGAGGGTTTGAAGAGGCTCAGGAACATTTGGAATTGCAGTTTGAATTCCGCAGCGTCCCTGCTGGTGTGGGAAATCTCCCCGACACTTCCTAATTATTTTGGACATTTTTTTTTAATTTCACTACGGCAAGCTACTGAAGAAAAGGGAAACTCCAGAAATTTATCTGAGATCAGCAGTTATTTGTGCCTTTTATTTGTCAGGGAGATCATCAGTATTTATGCCTCAAAATCCTAAAAATTTATTTAACTCCCTTTAATAATTCTGGAGACAAATTCTGAGCAGTAGCTTCACTCCGAGGAGTGCTGAGAGAGTTCAGTGTGGAGTTTGAGTCACCAGTGCCCAAGATAAATTCAGCAGCCTCGTGGCAAATATAATCTTAAACTGTTTTTAAAAGGAAGACTGAAGGAGCGAGGAGGTAATTTAGAAGTGAAAGCTGGTGGTGCAGGAGCTAATAATTAACTGCTGTACAAAGGTGATCTGGATCAACTCATCTGTAAATCCTGGAACTTTTAGTTAGGGTTGTTATAAATGACAAATTATGCCAAACTGCAGATACCTTCTACTTGATAACCTCAGCAATTACCATCCCACAGTAAATTCTAGGCTGATATCTTTGATTTAGCACTGAATTTAGCACTATCTACATCATTAGCTTTGTCAGTTTCTCCCAAATTAATTAGCCATTAGTGAGAACAAATAAGTACAGCCAACTAATAATAAACATAAGCATGTGCATTTGTATATAATGCTTATGTAGACATTATTTATATAAAAATTCTTACAGTATGTTCATCTTTAGGGAACAGGGGGAAGATCATAAGTGAGGAAAATCTTGCTCCAAAATCTTCAGGTTTCACTGCAAAGGTGAACCATTAATGATTTGTAGGCACCCTGGATTATGTTGTTCGATAGGAACAGTGTCAGAAAGCTGGGGACTTTTACAGATGGGTTGGAATCTGATAAAGAAAAATACAGAAAATGTGAACTTGGTAGTTCTGATACATCAGATCTCAGCAGCGACAGGAGATTGATCTGCAAAATCCAGGCTGCTATCTCGGCATCAGCTGCTGCAATAAATTAGAGATTTTCAAATACTAGCTAGCAAGAGTAGTTGATATTTCTCACAACTGCTTTACTGATCACTGTTTGTTAGAACTTCATAGATAGAAGAGAAAAACTTCCTGGGTTTTTTTTTCCTTCTACCCTGAAAGAATTAGGGGGGAAAACAATATTTTTCTCTTTGTTTTTGCTTAGCACTGCCTGATGAATTATCTCAGAGCCATATTTGCTTTTTGTTACCCAAGGGTGAGGTTTGGAGGGGTTTTATTACTTATTTAAATTTGCATTGCTGTTATCAGTTGAACTTGTGAGTACTTTTACAACTAAGATAAGCCCCTCCATATCTTCCTCCGAGTCTGCTCCCTATTAACAATTTCCCTAAAGTAAAAATATGGGGGATTTCAAAGGGGAAAGGGGAAGAAGGGAAAATACAGTTTGGAAAACTACAGAAGAAGCTGACAGCGCACACAGCAAACCTTGGGAAGGGAATTTACCTACAGACCATCACTGCCTTAAGCCATGACTGCATTAAACCAGGACAGGATTTAACAAAACCTTCTCAAAACAAGGTATCCACACACCTTTTAAATCCCTCATTCTCTTTGGGAGGGTTGTTTTGGGTTGAATTAACCTTTCTTGTTGGTAGTGAATATCTCTGTTGGAGATACAAAGAAAACACCTGAATTTAACACCCTCTCAGCTTTTCCAAATTGAGCAGAAGAGTTAGAGCAGAGAAAGTAGGAGACAGTGGATTAGGGCTTCTCTGCTCCCCTTCTGCACAAAGAATCAAAGGAGAAATAAACCAGAATTTTTAATCTTTATCAGAATTTAGATGGAGCAGGACAATGAAACATAAAAGAAAGGATGCGACCCTCATCCCCAACAAGCACCACCAGGAACTGCAGCCAGTCACAGAGACATTTATATTTTATGCCATTTTAAGCCTGGCCTCTCATGTATTTTTGCACTTTAACATCTGATTTCCCAGCACATGACATCAGCAAGAAGTGGAATAGATAAGTATCTTCCACCAAAACATAGTTCAGTGACCTAAATTACATATTCAGCAATGGGAACGCTGCAAGTCCTAAATCTCACCACCATCTCTCTGGGATCAAAGGCAGTTTCTGCTACAGCAGCACTTTTGGGACGAGGAGTGATCCCTTCCTGAACTCCAATCTCCCCTCTCTGCTTCCCAAGATCATCCATAGCAGCATAATGGGAAAGGCAGTACAGATACAAATAAATTACACAGAATCCATTAATTAACAGTCAAACTTTGAATGTTTTCTTGTGTAAGAATAATGCAAACATCAGGGCATTATGTTCCTTCTCTGGGCTGGTTCCTTTAGAACTGTAATTAAATCATAAAACACACTTTTGAATAAGTATTAATGTATAAATTCACTCCTGATTCATCTGAACCTATACCGCTCACTTCAAAATGTGCAGCATATTATTACAGTTAATCACTTAATTATTAGCTAGTGTTGGGCTTTTCTCCTTTCAAGTCTGAAGATGTAATGCACTAAAAATAACATTTCCAGTGGACGTGAAAGACAAGCTCCTGGCCTCCACCAACGCCTCTGATATGAAGGTACTGAATTTATCCACCAGGATTTTAGAAACATTTGGTGCTGTCCCAGCCAAGGCAGTTGGTTTCTCATCTCTGCAATGTCAGAGGTGCAGGAGGGGGGTTTTGGGCTGTGTTGCTCAATTCCCCCTGCCTTGGTGCTGGGCATGGTGGATGCCCCAGGACAAAAGGCTCCAGACTGACAAAGGGGGATTTTCCAGCTCAGCTCTGCAGCTTTTGGGCCACCAGGTCAGAAAAACAGACCAGGGAATGTTGGTGACTCCCAGCCTGAAGCCACAGACCAATTCCAGCCCATGCTCTACCTGCAGACTCAGGGCAAAACCTTGACAAGGAAACTGGATGGAGCAAATTTGGCTTTATTTTAATTTTATACCATATTTGTTTTTAACATCTTTCTATCCCTTGCTCTCATTGGTTTCATCTTACAGGAAATATTTGGTCAACTGGGAAGTCTCTGATATTTTCAACTCAGCCCTGAAGCCCAAATTCTCTCCCCTCTCCCCATCCCAATCTGTGGTAATTAATTACACATTTAAAACCTCAACTGCTCTTCCTTTGCTGGAGCCAGGCAGTGATTCCCACTACCCAGAGCTGCTCCCAGGCACCACTTGAGTGCCAGCAGCTCCAGCCCATTCTTGGCTGGGAATTGCCTTGCCAGGGGAAGCTCTGCAGCATCCCATCCTCCCTGCCAAAGTAATTGGGGCCAGGCAGGGAGTACCCAGCACTCAGGAACCTGGGACTGCACATGCCACTGCAAAGAGAAAATAAAGTGCTGCAGCCATTAGTGAGTTGTCATTAATTGTTCTCCTGGCGAGTGGATGAATGAGGAATCTTGGAGGGAAGAATTCCCATCTTCTCCCAGTAATAATTATTTCTGCCAGCCTGACAAGATATCTCAGACCAGGAAATCCACTCAGAAGGGAACAAATCCCTGTTTTATTTTGAGTGCTGTTTAGGCTTGGATGGCACTTCAAGCATGTGCCATGGGTTCAGGGGGAACTGCCAGGAGTTTTATCCCCTGGCAATTACTTCTTATGCACAGCCCTTCTGACACAGGATAAACAACTGAATAAAGACTCTTCTGCATTATAAAAAGCCCAATTCTCAGCTATGACAGCACTCAAATCCCTACAAACTCCCTGTCCAGTTCAAAACAATCTCAAGCTGAACAAGATACAGCAAAATAAGCAGAAATTCCTTACACAGCAGTTTAACTTTTATAACCAATCCCTTCAGTTTAACAGAGAAGAATTTGTAACCCTCACTTTAGGGGCAAGATAAAGAGCCTTTTTTGGGTTGGGAGAGCCTTTTTCCCAAAGATTTGCAGTTATTGTGGTTTATTGCATGGGACTGGTCCAACTTCTGATAATTTTCCTGGAAGATGCTAATTAACAGATTAGTGCTGTGGCCCCAGCTGACCTTCAGATGAATTTTCCAAGGGCTTTCTCCATCACCAATCCCAAAGATCTACACGTGACACTTGGTCTGGTTTTTGCCCCAACAAACAGGAAACACCAACTGCTGATAAATGCCAGAACTGAAAAAATGCTGCAAAATACTGGGGAAAGACCTCTGATCACCTGAATATTTCATGTTAAAAAATCAAATGGGAGGTGTAAGAGGTGTTCCAGGGAGCTGCAGGCCCAAGAAGGGCATCCAGCATCCGTGTGAAGGACGTGTGTTTACAGCTATATTGAATATTGATCTATGCATACTCCACTGGCAATAAACTTCTTAATATGTACTTGAAAATCCCAACTCATACATCCTCCCCGTGAAGGCTCAAGGGCAGAGGGATGTCTGATTGCTCTGTTGAAGTGAAATTTCTTCATGTGTCTGTTGAAGGAGTTAAACAGGGTGTTTAACATACATAATCTGCCCTGAGGAGGGGAAAGCCAAGAGCAACTCTGCAGGTTGGTAAAACCTACAGTAAGAACTACTGTGCATTGCTGAAATTTAAAATGGATGGACAAATATTTTTTTTTTAATTTCAGCACTTATTCTACAACCATTTGAACAACTACTGCAAAAAAATAAAAAAATTAAAAGCCAAGAAACTACCAAAAAAAGAAGAAATATTAAGTGTTTTGACTTGCAAGTGCATGAAGAGCCCACCACAGCTTTATACTGATGTACAGGAAGCCTAAAGCAAACACAAGATCTTTAATACCAGCTCTGCACTCCAGTTCAGAAGTTCCTGTACAACCAACTCCTCCTGCCACTCCCTGGCCCTGGGAATCAGCACTAATAAATGTCAAGAGCAAAACTGACCAACTTCCATCTCTTATCAAAGGGCAATGGATGTGGTGCCTCAGGTGTCACTTTGGTGCGATTTTTCATCAAAAACAGTAAATTATGTAAAATCCTGTGCACTTGCCTTTTACTGCAGGGGGTTTTATACCTGGAAAAGTTGAAGATATCCAAGTTTTGCAAGTAAATTCAGACATTTGTTTCCATGCTGACAAACTCCAATCACATTTTTCACTCTTATCCAGTTAAAGAAAGGGGGGGGACAGCTTATTTTCTTTCCAGTCCGCCCCTGCAGCATCCCTGGTAACTTAACAGCAATTGCATATCCACAAAAGCAAAGTATCACTCCATGTATGAGACTAACTAGGAAAAAACCCCTTAATTTATTGAATTGCTGCTTCTTCCATGTGGATCTTCCAGGAAACAACATAGAACACACCAAAACTGCACACATACAAGGACTGTCTCTTACTGACTTGCATCTCAAATTTGACAATACCCTCTTAACCATCACTTTATCACCAAATTGTCACAAAATGCATTCCCAATAATTTCCCAAAACTACTGTTGGGTCTGTATGGAGATGAGTCTCCAGCTGCACAACCTCTCCAAGCCAGATTTAGCATGAGAGGTGCAACCTCCAAGCCAATTTCCAAACTTCTGGCGACTTTGGAACAAGAAATGGAAATAGGGAGATGCTAACATGAATTCTGGCACATCTAGAGTGAATCCTACAGACTGATCAAACATTTTGATTTAATATTTCCTTCACCACCTCTCCAGCTAAACATTATTGAGAGTTTGCTTCATCTTTCTTAATCACTTCCTAGAATATTTCCCCTTGACAAGAGTTGAATCTGAGCTCCAAGAAGCAGGAGCTTCTGGATTTGGATTGGATCCAAGGATTTGGATCCCTTGGTCCATCCTTTGTGGTCAACATCCTACAAATCATGGAAATAGCACAGGAAGAAGAGCTGGAACGTCCCCAGGACTCACTGTGCTTTGATATCCATGGATATCTACTTGGACAAAGTTAATATTCCCAGTCTTTCCCAATTTTTATGCTTCCACAGTTTTTTTCCCTGCCTTTGACACAATTCCCAAATAGATTTGGTGTTTTGGCTCGTGGGCAGTCCCACCTGACACAGCTTGGCACAGCCACAGCAAAAATCGAAGTTTTTGAGGCGCAACGTCAAAAAAGCGACTTTAGAGAGAACAGAATTAATTCCTGGGAGTCACACCCTCCTGCCTTTTCTGAGAAACTACGACAACAGCAGAAAACAAGTGCTGGGAAAAGCATGGAGAAAAACAGGATGTCTAATTCCTGCCTTAAAGCGCCGTGTTTAGGTTGAGGTCAGCTCCAATGGCAGAACACGATGATGGAACAAGTTGACCTTCTCTGGCATAGACATGATTTCTCAAGCAAATTAACCTTTTTCTCACCTACAGACAGAACAACAAAAACAAAACAAACAACCCATAAATCAACCAGTAAACCTGTTATTTTAGAAAAGACAGAGTAGTGAAGTAAATTCTTCCAAAATGCCCTTACATCATTCATAGAGACAGAAAAACAATTACAAAGCAAATCAGATCCTTTCTTTAATTGATTGCACTCAAGTTCTTTCCTCGAGTAGAAATGTTGCCAAAAAAAAGAAAGTAAAAATCAACGAGTATTTCAATTCCAGGCATCAGTGAAAACATAACTGCCTCTGGATTGCTGGATTCCTTTCCAGCAGTTTATACACTACAGGAAAGATTAAAACAGTCCCTGTTAATCCCTTCCAAAACTGAAGCTTCCAAAATGTTGCCTTGGATTATTACACAAACAAAAACGATCATTAAAAATGCAACATGGAGTTTTGAAGAGGCTGTTTGGGTGTTTGGTTTTTGCTGTTTGGGAGTTGAAAACTTCTCTTTTAGAAATTAAAGGAATGGAAGAGTTAGAGGAAAGCAGCAGGTTCAAAAAAACCCAACCAAAATGCTTTTGTCATATCTGTCATCAACCCTGGCCATGCCCTGCTGACAGAGCTTCACCAGGAGCTGGAATGATCCTATTCCACAGTGGTGACAGCTCTGGAACCCAGGCAGATTTGGGATAAAAGAAGCAAAACCAAACTAAAGACCTGGGAAGCCTGCTTTTTTCACATTTAGCACTAAAAGCAAGGTCAGTCCATGCTGATGAGGAGTGCTCCACTTGTTCAGTTATTAATGATGCATTAATTCAAAGTTTTTGCCCAAAAGCTTTGGTTTGGTGATTCAAAAGTTTAGTTTGGGGATTCCAGATCCAGCTTTCAGCTGTCACTGTCCCAGCACATCAATCCAAACATCATTGAAAATATCCTCACACAGTCCCTGAAGGAAAGGTCATACTTGGACCTATACAGTGCTCCTCTGCTCCTGCTGCAGATTTTCCTGGGAAAATCCTTCACCCCTTAATACAAACTCCACCTGCCCTGTGCAGAAGAGGCACCAAGATGAATTGCCCTGGTTTTGGAGCTCACAACATTGCAGTGCCACCATTGTCACTTTGCAGGAGTGCCTGAGCTCAGCAATGGGGAAGAAAGAAAATGGATTGAAGGCAGGATTCTTCATCATTTCAGATTGTAAGAGTTCAAAACATTACAGCAACTTGCATCCCTGATTAAGGGTGCTTCTCTGGGAGGGCTGACCTTCCCATCCCTCTGGTTGGGGGGATACAGCTCCTGAGAAAAAGCAGCTCTTCTCCCCATGGCCCTTCACTACAAGTCAAAATTCTTATCATGATGCGTCCAGTCTCCTCCCATAACTTGCTCAAGAACTTGTTTTCATTTGCTGTTCTCTTTTTTCAGGTAGTGCTCCTGCCCCCTCATCTCACACAAAACCTTTCCAACTCTCTCGGCCTCTGCCCCGCATTTCTTGCTCTTGTATTCCAAATAAAGCAAGGCAGGGATCTGGATTGAAAACCTATTAGAACAAATGTTCTAATGCAAAGCGCAGCCAAACCCAGGAACACTTTCACTGTGTCAAGGCCCCAAGTGCAGCTCCCAGGGCACTTTGGCCAGGCTGTGTGTTGAACTAATGACTGAACAAATTCCCGAGCAAAAGCCACCAGAAAGTGCTAATCCTTCTCCTGGAGAAAGTTTATCATGCTGGGGTTAGGTTACAGGCATGGCAGAGAGACCAGATAAATCCTTCTAAATTATATTCCACTAAATGATTATCCATTAAGTGGAAGAGGTATCTTCTGCACTAAAAGCTTTGCTACTCAATAGAACTAATGACAAATTAAAGCTGACCGTGTAAATAAGCAAGATGGGGGCTGATCTGATTTTGCACTTTACTGAAAAAAGTGACAGATTAATCAATTCAAATTCACTACAGAAATATTTATTGTGAGACCCAGCAGTTACAATTAGAGCTTTCTCCCCCTCCAAACAAACACTTATTTGTGAAGAATTCTTTTCCAGTTTGAATGGAAAGCACAGGTTCTGATTGCAAGTTTCCACTTGAGATTAAATACCAAATAAATAAAAAGATATTTAAGTTGTTTTCATTTAGCACAAGAAATATTCCTTCTTATTTTTGTCAGCTGCCTTTCTGGGGAAAAAAACAGCAGTAGGTGGAAGACAGAAAAAGCAATGAAGGTAAGACATGTTTTCATGTTGCACTTTATAAAAATTTAACTACACCCAGGTATCTCTTTTACTGTGCTTGAAAGAATTTCTGAAAAGCACTTGGCATTTCAGTTTTATTTTCCAAAATACATGCATTCAATTTATGATAAACAAATGTATGTGATCATTATAAAGATAGAAAAAAAAAAAGAACATTACACGATAAAAAGCTTAATAAACCATGACATTGATGAGGTCAATTAAAGTCAGTATTAAATGTGTTAATTACATATAATATAATAACTAGATAAAGATATGGAAGAAAAAGACAAACATACTCAAAGTTTCCACCCTGATAGAATTTTATATGCACTGGGAATTTATGTGGGTATAAGGAAGTGATTTTAATGGGAATAACCTTCAGGGGTTTCCTGAAAATAGATTTACAGGTCTAGAAAGGTCCAGAGTTCATCCAGAGTGTTTCAAGATTTCTGTTGATTAATGTGAAGGCTTCTTGCTTAGTAATCCAAGTTGGTTGTTTGTTAGGAAATTTATGGAAGCCCCAGAACTGCAGCACTTGAGCCCCACGTCCCAGTTGCTCAAAATCAGGCAGAGGCTGAAATGTTCAGCTGGGATCAAATCAAGGAGAAATACAAATCTGAAGAGGGAGCAACACCTGGGGATCTGGGGAAAAATAATTTCTTTACAATGCAGAGGGTCCCACCACATATTTTTTCCCTCATCTGCAGTATGTCTGGGAAGAAGGTGGCTTTTTGTAAGGAGTAATTCCTGAGCAAGGCTCCTGCACCAGCAATTGTGAGTGGATGCGAGTGTGGGGGAGACTCTGGGCTCAGCCCTTAAGGATTTCACCAGGATTAATGTTCAACCAGAAGTTAGAAAACAAGTAGATTAGATTTTAGCAGAGCAAAGTTAGGAGAGTAAGTGCAGGGTGAAATTCAACATGATAAAGCTGGGGAGAGAAAGGACACAGAGGAAATAGAAAGTGTTCAAAGATAAATTAATGTATGCCCGGGGGTTGTGTGTGCCACCTCCCAGTAATTGCACAGGGAATGTTCAAGTTGTTTTTTCTATTTTTTTTTCCTGTAAAGCCAGTGTGAAGGAACATCAAAATGTAAAAGTAATCAACAGTGGAAGAAAAGGCAGACACGAGTTATAAAACATCAAATACAGAGCAGGGTTGGAACAATTGCATAATGAAGTTGAGAGCATAAAAAGCGATAAGAAAAGCAAAGGCAGCGAATGAAAAGAAACTTTACAGGGAGGTAAAATAAAATTAGAAGAGTTTTCAGGTCCAGGGAGGAAACAAGAAGCTGGAAAAGCAGCCCAGGTACCTGCCAGAGTCAGATGCAAGGTGTTACCCAAAGAAGTGATGGTGCTAAAAACCTAAAGCATTGCTCAGTGATTTGGAAAGTAACTAAAATTTAGACAATCTCACAGAAGGCAGTATGGAAGAAATAAATCCCAAAGAGTTTTCAGTGCTTAGGAACCCCCAGATGGGTCTTGGGCAAACGCTGAGCTGGTCCTGAGGATTGGGGGACAGCAAAACACAACCCTTGGACAAGGTCTCCCCACTAGGGTCAGCCCAGGCAGCCACCAGCATCCCTCAGAGCCCTGCCAGAATTCCTGTGCCTCATCCTCTCCCCAGAGAGCCCCAACAGGGAACAGGCCCAGAGAAACAGCCCTCAGAAAGGACAAAAATCACCAACTTTGGAAGAAAGAAGCTGGAATTTGGCTGTCCCAGATGGAAGGAGCAGAGTTTGCACTTCACTCTGAAGTCACCAAGCTCCTCCTTCATGGAAGGCTTTCCAGTTCCTGGACCAATTAATGTGACCTCCCAGGCCAGGGAGACCTTTCCTGTGTCCCAAGGATGCAACAATGTCACTGCAGATCCTGGCTACATTTTCCTCCCCAGGCCTTCCCAAGGCAGAGCTCCCCACACCCAGAGCCAGGTGCAGCTTCCCAAGGACACGGGGGAGATTACACAAATTCCACCCCAAACCAGCCAAGGACACTTCTTCTGCAGCCCCACATCAAAGGGAGCCTGAGCTGCACCCCAATCACATGGGGATGAGGGTGTCTTGTGTTTTCTGTTGATAACAGAACATCTTTGGCTCAACACTATTTTCAGCACCAGAGCCTGAAGGACATATTCTCCCTGGATTTAAGATGCTGTTTCCACCTTTCCTTCATGTAATCTATTAAAGTGAGAGTGTACACTGGAATCCTCAGCAGAAGCAGGGTCTGAGTCATGGGGACTGAAACACCAGTGACAGATTCAGAAACCAACCAGGGACAAATGTTTCACCCAGGCTCCCTCCACAGATCAACCTTTCTGCTCACCTAAAACAACATCTATTAGTGGGTTTATGCTCTTCTTGGGTAGCTAAAGCACCATCAGGAGATGGAAAGCAGAAATGAGACAGAAGATGTAGGTTTTACAGAATCCCAGGATGGTTTGGGTGGGAAGGGACCTTAAAGCCCATCCAGTGCCACCCCTGCCATGGCAGGGACACCTTCCACTGTTCTGCCACCAGGAATTAGCAGGACACCAAACTGACCAGAATTTGTGTTCCTCGAGTTGTCTCTGTTGTACTTTTAGCCTTAAGGTCTTAAAAATTAGAGAAAACACCATTCAGAGTATTGGTTTTAAGGTATTTTAATGACTAAAGAGAACCAGGAGGCAGCTGCAGATATTTTGTACCATATTAATTTTTCTTTGAAGCTGTAAATAAACAGCAGCTCTTTTACCTCATATGATTTCCCAGAGGAGAAAAATAGAAAAAGGAACTACCTGGTGCAAGAGTTCTGCATCTCCCTTTCTGCTGCCACTAGAGGGAGAAGCCTATTCCTGGGATCCCGTGGCTCCGAGGCTGTTTTTTGGAACAGAATGGGAATTATTTCCGTTGCAGGGAAGGACGTTTGTCCCTCTGTGATAAGCAGGGATGTGGCAAAGGGAGAGCCTCTAAAATGAAGTGGGATAAACATTTCCTCCCCCCACGCTCAAATAAACTCCAGTTACAATCCTCCAACCTTGTGAATTTAAACACTGCTGCAATTGTTCTTCTTTGTTGGAACACAAATCCTTGCACTGTGTTTACTCCCGTTGCATCCAGGGCAGAGGAGGCCAAACAGGAAGAAAGGAGAATACTGCATTCCTATCAATATAGGAACAAAGGATGTTTTCTAGTGGCCTGAACTAATTCTGATTGAAAAACCATAAAATTTTGAATCAGCTGTAAGGAACAGTGGAAATTCATTGTGGGCAGGAAAAAAACCTAAAGCAGCATTTAAATAACTAAAAATCCTACAATTCTGGATTTGCACTTCTTTGTCTTGTTCTAATTCAACTTAAAGAATTGTGCTGATAAATATTTCTTGTGTCACTACATTTTAAATATTCAAACCAATAATAATTGCTTTGGATAAGTGTTTATAGCAGTGGCACAGTCATTTCACTGCTGTGGAAGGTGTTGCAAAACAGCTTCAAATGTGGGTGCAGGAAAGATTAGCACCTTCCCTAAATATGGAATGTCTCAGACATGCAGAGTAACCCCCAAAATGTGCTTTCAAACACAGGCTGCTGGTGGCCAACAATGTGCAACCAGACCTGGCTTTGTGGCACTGATGAGCATAACAGACTTGAAGGGTAAAAAAGTCATTTTTCCAGACAATTCCAGGCACTTTGCAGGCTCAGGGCTGGGCCACATCTCTTCTGGGATACTCATTGTCCTTGCCAAAAAAGAGCAGCAACACTGATCCTTAAGGTCATCAAGGATAAAACTTTGCAAATCTTAGACTTGAACTGAAGGTGCAAACGTCACCATATTCCTAGGATAAACCCAAGGGATGCCTTCCTGTCCTTTAAAGGGTCTGAGAAGTGGCTAAACCCACCTAAATATGAAAACCTTCCCATGGTTCAGCTGTCCCAACCTCCTGCTGCAGGGGCCAAGGTGAGCAAGTTATCCCTGCCACAACCCCTGTGCTTTATCCCAAATATATAAAAGCATCCTGCCACGGTTTTAACAGGAAGAATCCCAGTCCCCACCTGCTCTTTTGTCACTGTCCTACAACCTGGACACAAATATCTGGGTATTGTTCCTCACCAACACAGCCTAAATTCTGCCTCTTCTCATCATGCATTAAGCAGGAAAACAAGTTATTCCAAATGTAATTCCAATTCTCTGACAATTACTAATAAAATGTTTCAAAAGCAAGAAGAGCAATGCAGCAGAAGGCTCCCAGGCTCAGTGCAGGGGCTGCCCCTGAGGCTTGGAGAGAAGCACATCCTCTCTCATCAGCTGAAAACCTGGGGAGCCAAAGCATCAACTACAACAAGCTTTTCTTTTCCTGGTGCTTTACTTGATGTTTTTTCAGACCAGCTGCAGTGCTTTCCTCACTGAATGGGAGGTCACTTCAGCACTGTTTCTGTAAAAGAGGCTGGAATCTCAAACTGGTGTTAAAAGTTCAAACTCATGACCCATCACATCTACAGTGTTTTGTTGTCATTGTTGTGAAAGTGACAGGGTTCGGGATTTAAAAACTGCAGCTATATTTGTATGATCCAAGTGATTTTCTTCTCCTGTGATGATTTCATAGCAGAAAGCTTAAGACAACATTCCAGATTTTCCACCCTTTGGTGTGCATGTGTCTATGTACATGCACACATATACAGAAAATAGAAAACATTCCCCAGTAAGTTTTCCTTTCTGAAAGGATTTTCACCAGCCTTGCAGAGTAACAGCATATGCAATATGTGTGTCACTCAAACATTTTCCTTCACTGCAAAGTTTGTGTCAAAATCTGTTCTGAAACAACTCCTCAACGTGCACTTCACATAACCCTGAGCTGCAGGTTGGGCTCCACTTTAAGTATGAAATATTAAGTGAGCTCATAATAGCTAAATCACTTCATTGTCACCCAGCACTACCCCAGGTTGGCAGAGCTCACGCTCCATGATGTCACCATTTATACCTTGCTGCAGTTGCCAGCAGAGCCCAGTTTGCATAAATTAGCTTTTGATCGATGAAAAGTGTTAACATCTTTTATTTTTACCTTGGAGCACACTTGGAATGATCCTTTTTAGTGTTTTAAAAATGCGTATGGGTGGCTTAAGTGCCAGGTTAGAATATATTGCAGTGCCAGCCACTGGGGAATGGTCAGTGCACTGGAAGTTGGGGACAGCAAACACCCCTGGCCATCAGCAACACCTTGATTACATCCAAAAAGCCATCATCCAATGTGCAGGTTGGAAAGACTTTTGAAGCCAGCCCTGAAATAGCAAGGACAGCTGTAGGACGGATTTCACCATCCCTCCACACATTAAACCCCATCCCACTTTGCATCAACTCCCACTGAAATAAATAACTCAAGAACCACGCAACATAAATAACAGCAGAATGGTTTTGGTGGGGGGGGGGGGAATCATCTCTCCATCTTCTAAAAATAGAAGCAGCATAGCTTCCTTTTGGCTATGCTGCTCCTTTATGTCTTTCCTTGAGAAAGCAGGGATGAACAGAATACTGATTGGGATCCACTGGCAGAGGAGCCTCAGGAGCTGCAGTAGAGGCACATTTCTCCCCCAGCCTGCTGGTTTTCAGAAGGAGAAGGACTTTTCCATCTCCTTTTCCCCGAGGCTGGCTCTGTGGCTGCCCATTCCCTGCTCCCCTTCATCTCAAGGCTGTCTCTGTCCAAGAGGTGCCATGGACTGGCTGAGATTCTGAAATCCCAAACCAAAACCAGCACAGCCCCAAAACTCCCTCTGGGCTTGCATGGAACTCTCAGAAGGACCTACAGACACACGTGGAAGTGCAGGTTTATCCACCCAGCCTTCCACAGCCCTTCCCTGGCCAGCTCTTACCATCAATTCTTACATTACAAATGTAGGGGTCAAACCCTGACCAGGGTTAAGCTGAGGACTCCCATCCTTGCTCTCTTCCATTCCCAAATCCTGATGGATGAACTGAAACCTCCTTCATGTCAGCAAGTTCAAGCTTGGTGACACTGAATCCACACAAATTATAGAATCAGAGAATGGTTTGGGTTGGAAGGAATCTTAAATACCAACTAATCCACCCCTGCCATGGCAGGGACACCTGCCACTGTCCCAGGCTGCTCCAAGCCCTGTCCAGCCTGGCCTTGGACACCTCCAGGGATTCCAGGGGCAGCCACAGCTTCTCTGGGCACCCTGTGCCAGGGCTCACACCCCTAAAACAAGCTCTACTCCACTGCTCAAAGAGCTTTGTCCCAAAGCAGAAGAAATTTTAAAGAAATTTTTCGTTTTTCTATTTTTTTACTGTGTATCCAATTCCAAAGGTATTTGGAAGGAGAAATCCTCTCCTTCCTTGGGCTGAAGCCACAGAGATCTGGGACGCTGCTGTGATTTCACCCAGAGCTGTGAGCAGATAGAAGATTTTCTTTCCATCCAACCCCTCCAGCTCCTCTGGGGGAAGAGTTCGGGCACCCAAAATTCCTTATTTTCCTACATTGCCATGTGCTTGAAAACCCCCGAAACACATTGAAACAAAAGCAAAGTACCTGTGCTGGTGGTGCCTGAGCTTTACAGGCTGAGGGGAGCAATGGGAGACAAACACACACAGCCAGATAAATGGAGAAGAGGTCAAACCCAAGGCTATCCCCATCAAGGTTTACTTCAGGACCCCTTCTCCAGCACTACGAGGGGAGCCCCAGCCCTCTCAGAACCAAGCTGTTCCTGCTATTGCTGGCTTGGGACAAAAAGCACACTGCTGCTAACCTCTTACATAAAGTGAGCAGGCAAACAGCTGAATTGCTGACCCCACGTGGCCTTTTCCCCAGGATTTGTGGGTTTGCACAAAGAAGCCAACATTTTACATGCAGCCCTTGATGGAGTTTGGAATTGTGCAGAAACCCTGTTTGGAGTGCACACTCTTAACCCAATTGTTTGTGTACAATGTTCCTCCTCTCTGATGCCAAACACTGGAGGTCTCTGGGTTATTTTTTTCTATTTTTATTTTATTTTTTTTAAAGCTGCTTGGTCATACACAACTTTGAGTGCCTGGATATACTTCCACTACCATTAGTATTGCAATATAATACAAGTCAGCTGTCAGGCATGATTTTTTTCCTAGAATCTGTCCTTTCTTTTAGCTGAGCGCTCAGAGCTCGCTAGATATGAGTTCCAAAATTATTAAACATTTCTTGGCTCCGAGTTTTCTGTGCAGGCAGAGATATATATCAGGTTTATTTTGTGAGTGGGAGATACTTAGCAAGAGCAGTTGACTCAGTCTGCGTTTTGAGTAAACAATTCTCTTCATCTTTACATGCAAATTGATTGATTTAAGATTTTTTTTGGAGGCTTTTGTCAATTGCTAACAGATATAAAACATTCAGAAGGAAGTGCCACTTCCCTTTGAGTGGGGAGAAAACCTCAGGCACGAGGTGCCAGCAGCTCCTTTCATTGAGCCAGGGGCCGCACTGGCTTTGCCTGCCCACAAGCCCCAGTGCCTCCAGCACTGCCCCCATCAGATCCATGAAATCCACTCGAGAGCCTGAGCTGCAGCAGGGGAGCTCAAGGACCACACACTCCCCCTTCCCTGGGCCCTGGATGTTTAAATCATCCCCAAGCAATCAAGTCTCACACCTCGGAGGATGAGAAAGTGCAAGTGATCCCAACTGGTGGATTACACAAGGGGGGGATGAAAGCACGGAGCACCACAATGCCCGGATTCAACAACAACAAAACGGCATTGAGGCATCCCAGCACAAAAATCCCCATTGTACATTTGATTTCCAGCCATCCCAGCCCTGAGCTGCTAAAAATCACAGCATAAACCATTCCCTCCTCCCCAGCTATCCCAAACCCAACCCTGGCGTTTTTGTTTTAATTCAAAGACACATTAATTGTTGTGAAGGCACAAAGTATTACCTGGAATAACACTTCAAATGCAAATTAAGGGCTGCGTAAAATTATTGTAGTGCAAGAGTACCATGGTTTATTAACAGCAGATTTGCAAGGTTAATTTTCAATTATGTATTTCTTATTAGTTTTCTAGCTGTCTTGCTATTATTAAATTTAAAGAGGAAGATACTTTCAATGTGTCCAGCTTCTGTGGCGTTATTACTGATAATTATTCCTATTTTCCAATTTGTGTTACTCTCATGTCTTGCAAAATTTGTAATTAATGAGCAAATAATTATAGCAGCACTTACTAGAGCTGCTTTAGTTAAAGCTGTGTCAGCTTTTGTATTAGGATCCCCATTTTTCAAGGGTTTATAACTCAAGCATAAAAATTCACTCTGGGCAGAGCCTTGTCATAAGAGCTGTCTGCTGAGGGTGATTTTTTAAGTATTTCTAAGCAGCATATTTTTTTCTTTTTTCTTAAAGTTATGGACATTTTAATATAGCTGAAAACTCCTGAGGGCATTAAGTGCACAGCACTCTGTTTTCCTATGCTCCAACGTCTTGGAAGTAAAGACATTTTATTTTAAGGTGAAGGCATTCACTTTCATAAATAGGAAACAAGATGCTTCAGCATCTCCAAAGCCCAGAACTGTGTTTTTAATGCCTGGTGGTCATTAGCTTTAGAAAACAGAGACAGAAGAGAGAACAGAGAAGAGAGCTTGACATTCAGGGATGTTTGTGCTGATCCCACCCAGTTAAAGCATTCAGGCACTGCCTCAATTAAGGCACACGAGTGGCCCTTAGGAGTCAACAGGGCTGGCCAGGCTCTCTGGGATGCCCAGAGCATTCACTGCCCAATTCAGCAGAACAAAGCTCTGCTTTTGAGGGGTTTGGGGCTGTCCCCATTCACTGCCCACGTGCCTGGGAGGGGATCCACAGGGATCTCTCCTGCAGGATGCTGAGGGCTCATGGGGCTCAAACAGCTCAGCACCTCCTCAGCGAGGGGCTCAGAATCCCACAGGGGCCTGGCTGGTGCCAGTTCACAATTTAGCACAAAACCTGTGCTTCTTTTTTTGTGTGGAGGAGGAAACCCCAAGGGAAAAGCAGCAGGCCCCAACACACCCAGGTTTGCTGTACACAAAATGAAACTGGAAAGTGGCAGCTCTAGAGCAAACATTCTGCAAAATTTGAGCTCCACAGGAGAGCCTGCCACAGCTGCTTCCTCCAAGAATTCCCTGTGGTCACTCATCCAGACACACTGGACACATTCCTTGATCACTCCTGCTCCTCTGCACCTTTCCTCCTGCAAAGGGCCTTGGAGCAGCCACCAGCTCCTGGAGAGCCACTCTTAGAAACCTGGAATCATCAGGCTTGGAAAAGACCTGCAGAATCATCAAGTGACTCTTGGAGTGTTTGACCTTAATACTGACCCTGTTTGACCTTAATATTGAGCTTAATTAAAGCAAGACCAGCATAACTCAGCAAACAAGTCAGCAGTGCTGTGAAAATCGGCTTTAGTGCGTTTTACACAAGCTTTGAAGAGCAGGCAGGATTTAGACATTTCCAGCAGCAGACAAACAGCAAAAAATCTCAGTTTTACTGGGAGACATAGCCACAGATGAGATAAAACCAGAGAATTATGAGACCTACCTGCATCAGCCACAGCAAGTCACAGAATGCAAGGTTTGTCCTCCTGAAAATCCAGGTAAATTATTCCTTGAGCCTCTTCATCAGGAAAGGAGGCTGAGCCTTCTCTGACCTTTTGTTTACCCTTCTATGACTCCCATCCCATAGGTTTTTCACACCCTCATTTGGGATAATTATCTTCTCATGTTTGAGTTAATTACTGATGAGGGGAACCCAGTTTTTATTCTGTTGGTTAATCCAGATCTGCAGCATTTGGAGCCCTTTACTGACTAAGGATCCCGATGACTGAGGGATCCCAATACCCCTCCTCCCTGGGTCCATCATCATGGACAAACCATATTTTATAAGCCTGTACTTCATTGGCAAACCCCTCTGTGTTACAAGAATTCTGGTATCTTTAATTTGCATATATGCAGAGCCTGGTCCAAATATGGCTGATAAATATATTGTATAAATTGTATAATAAATATAATAAACTCCTGCCATTTAAACCAAGTGTTCCTCCTCATCTTAGGGGCTTGTTGGTCTTAAAGGTAAACATTTTCCCTTACCAACATGTGTCATGAGTTTCCCTCAGTTCAGATTACTCTGCAAAACCAGAGGAATCTCTGTGTGCTGATATTCCTTGGTTTCTGGTGGCCTCCCACTTTGGCTGTAACCATGGTGCTGCTTGATTTATCATGGCTGCATGGCACAATGTGTATCTCATTATTCTCTCCTGGAAGCTTTGTATGGCTTTTATTTAGCTGTAAAAACAATTTACATTTTTGGAGCATCTGAATTAAAGATAGACTAGAACTATGACATCGAGAGCTGGAGATTTTATGCAAATTTATTTATAAATATAAATCACATTTAGAATGTAAAATTACATAAATGTCTTCTACAGATCACCCATCTCTTAAAGAAATTATTTCTTTACTTTTTTAAGGATAGTGCCTAAACATGTTATCCATATATTTGCAATGGGAATGGAAACTTGGTAAAAAAATCCCAAGTGAAATTTGGGATCAGTTATGTGACAAGGAATCTTTCCAGTTTCAAGTCCACCTGACAGTGCTCCTGTACCCACACCATCCCCAGCACTGTGCCAGAACTTGTGTTACTCAAAAATTCCAGAATAACATTCCTGGAAAACCCAGCTGCTTGCATCTAATCCCAATACTCCCAAGCACCATAAATCCAGGTGTTTTCCCTGTCTTTTGAGATTCCAGAACTGAATAGACTGAACTCTTGAAAGCTGGATACAGGAGATGAGGATTTTCTGATTATAGAGGCCCTCTGAACAGATAATGCAACAGTAGTTCCTTGGATTTCCAAACAATCATGGATTTTGGACACAATTAGGGCTTCATCAAATTTCTTTTGATACCTTTTCCCTTCTCTAATCTCAGGTTTCCCCTTTTTCCCCTCTTTTGGGGTCTGGTTGTTTTCTCATTTTCTCCTCTAACACAAAATCTCTGCCCTGGGGAAAAAAATCAGTTGTTGTTTTCTTGACTTTCCAACAAAATAATCCGTGAGGTCTCAGTTTTGATGAAGAGTTTAGCATAACATTCCTTCTACTTGATGGAAGTGACATCCAAGCCATCTCAGAAATCTCCATGCTGCCCATCCTTCTGCCACAAGGAATTCTCCACTGAGCTGTCCTATTCCCATTGCACTTTATCCCCTCAGAAAGGGGAGATTTGTTTCCTAAAGGAAAAAAATAAAGGCATAAAACATTAAGTGCCAATGGCCTGCTCTTCCCTTAGCTCTGCTTCTACGCTGAGGTTAAATACAACTCTGGAATCAAAACTAATATAGAAAAGAAATTTTCCCTAAGTCAGAGCAGCTCCATGGGGTGTTTGCTACCCTGAGCCTCTGTAATTCACACAACAAAATCACAAAATCACTAAGTTTGGAAAAGACTTCCAAGATTGTCCATTCCAATCTTTGACCCAATTCCACCACATCCACTAAACCAAATCACCCACACTTCTCAGCCTCTTCTCACTATTTTACCTATAAAAGCATCCAGCTGCTTCTGCCTGTCTTTTGGGTTTGTTTAATTCCACCTTTTGAAAAACTGGAAAGGGAAGAAACTCCAGGATCACAATTGAAAAACTCATAAAATGATTCTTTGAAATTTACCACATTAGAAACTTCCTGTCAATATTTTTAACCATGCCACAAAAATCCCTAAAAGACACATAAGTTTTGGTTCAGTATCATGAAAAACTTTTAACACTTAATAAAGTGTATATTCTGGTGGATGAACACTGAGGATACATTTCCAATTTTATTCATTTAGGTTGACAGAAGGAAAACACCTTTTCTAGCCAGTTATTGCTCAAATCAGCATACTCTGAATTTACAAAGTGTTGTGGGCAGAATAAAGTCCTATTCCTCAAAATTCTCATTATTAATAAAATCTGGATATTTGGAAGACAGCAAAATCTACTGTCAATAGCAGGAGAGTGATGGCTGTGGATGCTCAGCTTTGCATCCTGGCTGGAACTGGATCAAACTCACCCAGCAGGCCTTCAGAACATTGGAGCAGAAAAGAAGAAATTAAAAAGGAAAAAAGGAAGGTATAAGAATGAGAAAAGTTGTAACTAAGAAGAGCTGAGTTAACTGGAGGCTGGTTTAACAGATGTAGAATAGTTTTACACCTCAGGAGGGAATTGTGCTGGTACAACCTCCAGTCCCACCTCAGACAATTGGGATTGAGCAGGAGTTTAAGGACAACGCTGAGCTGGGATAGTTTGTGAGATCACTATAAAAGCACAACCTTCCATTCTACCAAACCATATGGGTTTGACTTCCCATATGGAGTGACAAAATAAAAATGAGTCTAAAAATAGCTCTCAAAAGTGCACTGGCTGAAGGCTGCCTCCCATGCCACAGTTTGATTAGCCTTGTGTTTTATTTCTTCAGCAGCAATTTCCATTTATCTCTGATTTGGAGCATGAAAAGCTGCTTTTATAGTTGTAAGCAGAGGAGAAAAAGGCATCCTGGAAACAAATATAGAGAGAGCTCTTCTGGCTTTACAGGAGCTGCAGGAGCAAGGAAAATGATTTCAGAGCAGCACAAACCAAATTGATGCAGGGAGAGCCAGAGCGGTCCTGTGGGAGGGATGGCACTGAATGCCAGCATTCCCACACGGGCTCTGCTGGAAGGTGCCTCTGCAAAAATAAGAGATTTATTTATTTGGTTTTTCAGTTTTTTGTTTATTTTTTCCAGGGGGAAAAAATTCCAGCCACTCCTCGGATGCTGTGGTGGGTGTTGGGCCGCTCGCTCCAGGAGAGAACTTGAGGGGCTGGAGTGAATCCAGAGATGGGAATGGAGCTGGGAAGGCTCTGGAGCCCCAGGAGGGGCTGAGGGAGCTGGGAAGGGGCTCAGCCTGGAGCAAAGGACGCTCAGGGGGGACCTTGTGGCTCTGCACAGCTCCTGACAGGAGGGGACAGCCAGGGGAGGCTCTGATCAGGGAACAGGGACAGGAGAGGGAACGGCCTCAGGCTGGGCCAGGGCACGCTCAGGTTGGATTTTAGAGAATATTTCTTCATGGAAAGGGTGTAAAGCATTGGAATGGGCTACCCACGGCGGTGATGGGTTCACCAGCCCTGCAAGTGCTCAGAAAACCTGTGGGTGTGGCACCTGGGGACTCGGTGTAGTGGTGAACATGGGGGTGCTGCTGTGTTGACAACTGGACTCTATGACCTTAAAATTTTTTCCCAATCTGAATGATTCCATGGTTCTAAATTTTAAATTCTTTCCTGCTCCAGCTGGAGAAGGGAATAGACCATCATCAAGCATCTGAAGATCTGCTGGAGATCCAAGACCTGAAACCCCTGGCTCTGAAGGAGAAGGAGGGAAGATCAGTCTTTGTGGGAGCCCCCTGACATCAAGGAAGAGCTGAGTCTCTGCTTGAAGACAAGAAGGAAATGTCCCAGCTGGTCTTCTCAGGGATTACTTCCCCCATGCTGCAGAACCCAAGAATAGCATAAACCCACTAATAGATGTTGTTTTAGATGAGCAGAAAGGTTGATTTTTGTAGGGACCCTGGGTGAAACATTTGTCCCTGGCTGGCTTCTGAATCTGTCATTGGTATTTCTCATTATTTGTGTCTTTTGCCAAAATAAGTAAAGAAATAAATAGCAGATAACTAAAAGAATTCACATACAACTTTCCAGGATGATGGAGAAAACAATGTCTTGCTTATCCAGCATTTCAGTTTTCCCACCTCCCTGTGTTGGCCTGGGTTTTTGCAGGTTTATGGGTTTCCTGCAGGCTCTGGCACTGCACACTGTGCACACAGAGACAGTTTCTGTCCTGTTTCTGCATTAATGTTTGTTACTGTGGATGAAAAAGTGAAATAAAACTGAGAAAAAATTGTGTTTGCAAGAGAAAGACGCCCCTCTCCTCAGCACAGAAGGGATGTAGCAATGTCAAGGTGGGGTTGGGGAGGGAGGAGCAAATCCAGGGTCTGGTTCAGCTCAGAAGGAATGAAAGGTCCAACCCCTTCACCCTTCAGGAATCTGGAGTGAGAAAAATCCAGACTGAATCCAGGAGCCTGCACTGGACACACATCACACCACAGCCCAACATCTGCCACAGTGAACAATAAAGTGCTTCTATTTTATTTTTTTTCCCTCTCTCTCCAGTTTCTTAAAACTCTAGGAATGATTTTCCCAATCTGAGCAAAAGCTCTGCACTCTCCCTTAAAAGAGATTTTTATAATATCTAAGAAATATTCAAATCTAAAGAGGGAAAATAAATCAAGAGTGGGAAAAGGCTGTAAAAGCATTGGCAGAGAGAGGACTAGAAACCAGCTTTTCTCTAAAGAATTTATAGAGAGAAAAAAAAAATCCAGCACTTCAGAAACAATTATTTACAAAGTTCAAAGAGTTTGGTACCCTTTGCTCGGGTAAGATAAGGGGCAACAAATAGCACCCACAGTCGCGAGGAGTTTAACCCAATTACTCCTGTCAGCAAAACTAATTTTACAAAGCGCATTTCAGCCAGGAAGAATACTTTCCTTGCTCGCGATTCCTTTTTACATTGCTAATAAGTCTCTCAGCAGTCGATTAGAAGAGCCTCTTGAGCCAGGAGCGGGATTGCCCTGAGCGGCCCCAGCTCCGGAAAAATCCTGATTGGAGCCGGGGGGAATTTGGCCCGAGGAGCTCCCCTGCAGGTGTTCGGTGCCCGGCTGTGTCATCGCAGGGGCTGCCGGTGGTTATTGCACACCGACAGCCCTCAGGAGCAGGATCTGGGGCTGCTCTGACCCTGCTCCATCACTGACAGCCAGAAATCACAGGGGGGTTTTAGGGCTGTGCATCCAGAGAGGGGAACAGGACTCACCTGCCTGACAACCGGATGAGGCTCACAAACCATAAAGATTTGTCCCAAATGATGCAAAATCTGTCTGGAACATCCCAAATCCTGTCACCTGCTGAGCCAGGTAAACCCTTCAAGGCAATGTGGGTTCAGAGGGATCTAATTTCAGTAAAAAAATGATGGATGAGGGACAAGGATGATCCAGGACAGCCCTCTCCGGGTGGGTGCCTCTTTCCCCAGCTCCACAGATGGGGAACATTTCCCGAGGAGATGCTGAAAAGCCCCTGGCTGTGCTCTCTGGAAGTGAACAGCAGCAGGAAATGAGCAGTGGATATGGGAGACAGAGAGTTTAAACTTTTTGACTCATCCCCAGAACAATCTGAAAAGAAAAATTCAGTCTCTTTGTGGATAAATACAATTTTATCAACTCTGCTGAAGGCAGTGAAAAGCCCCAGGCAGCCCTTGGCACCTCACCTGCACCTGGAAAATTAATGCAGTGTCTTAATTCATCCAGAGAAATGCTCACTTATGCAAAGAAAATATTCAGATGATGGAGAAGAGGATCGGTTTCCAGCTTTGGGTATTCTGGGCAGCTCTGTGATCGTGTGTAGGCACCTCACTGAAGATCAGGGACTGGAGGTGTCCATGTCCATCCCAGACATTATAAGAAATCATCTGGCATCTAAACCCAGCACACAGAAAATAGGCTAAATTCATTAAGCCAAGTTATTCCATTTTAATTCTCACTTTTTAGTTTCCATTCCAAAGGCTTTGTGACAATTCATGTCAAAGTGCCAAGTAAATATTTTCTTGTGCTGTGTGGAAGATGATGTCAGGCAGTGATGGGAGTGAATTACTGACTTTGTAAAACTGCTTGGACGTCTGATAGGATTGACTCATTTTTTCAGATTATAGAAAATGCATTCCATGATTATATACACCCCTAGACGCTCCATGGAGGTGAGATTCTGCATCTCACAATGTTATTTAACCAGGAAAAAACTGGCTAAGTAAATAAAAAGTCTGAAGGATGTGACTTCATTGTGCACTGTTGACACCTGCTTCTATGATTTAAAGGATGTTACTAAGAATATCAGGGTTGCTAATGTAAATGATGAAGAAATCAGAGGTCAATCATATAATAATAAATATTAGCATAGGTTTCCCAAGGCCAGAAGTGCCTGCAGTGGTAATTGGAATTATTATTTTACTCTTGAATTATGTGATACTGAAAACACTTTGTTCTCTGCTGCTTTCCTGGAACTGCTCCATTAAAGCCAAGGAGACAAACTCTCCAATTTTGTTTAATCCAAGAATTAATGTCCCCTTTTCGTGAGGATTCTTTTTCCTTCCTCACCCTGTACATGAAGTTGTGTTAGAGAGTGTCCCTTGTGTTCCTGCTGCTGGTCTGAGCACCCCAATTCTGGATATTCTGGATAAGGTGGAAAAAGAGGAAAACACCTCCAAACAGCCCTGCAGGCACAAAGGAAGCATCAAATCCTTCCTCAGCCACAAGCCACTTCCCTATGGAACACCAGGATAAAGTGCTCTCAAAGTGCATTAATGCAACAGCCAATATATTAAATTTGATGAAAGACTGGTCCCAACAATATGGTTTAAATTGACAGAATAACTGAAGCTCATGGCACTATTTACAGCATCTCTCAATTACTCTGGACACACAGA
This sequence comes from Zonotrichia albicollis, assembly GCF_047830755.1. Taxonomy (NCBI): domain Eukaryota; kingdom Metazoa; phylum Chordata; class Aves; order Passeriformes; family Passerellidae; genus Zonotrichia; species Zonotrichia albicollis. The sequence continues at coordinate 16,300,864 of NC_133832.1, forward strand.
AAGCACCAAAAAAACGTGGCTGCAGCTTTAGAAGAATTCATTTTGGAGTTATCCAGCAGCACCTGGTGCAGCAAAAAAATCAGCCCATTAGCCAGGCTGGTGCTGGGAGGAAATTCCAGATGTGAGGGCTGGCAGTGGCTCTAAAGCCCTGAGTGTCATCCTTCCCCACCTCCAACAGCTCTCCCTGCACTGCTGTCCCAGAGCAGCCTGAAAGTCACAAGAATTAAATATTTTCAGCAATAAGAGTTGCTGGGTGCTGCCTGTCTTACCTGGGGATTCCTGCCAGCACTGCAGACAGCTTTGGAAACGCTGCTAAATCATATTTTTTGCAGGGCAAAACCCCCCACAAACTAATCTTATAATGCCGCCTGGATATTGTTGGGCTGTTTTCCTTTCATGCCTGTGACTCCTTGCTGACAGGCAGCTCACAGAATTCGTGCTGGAGCTGGTGGCTGATGCTGGAACACTCCGTGTGGAGAAACCGGGATACGCCACGAGTGTTTCAACGCGGCTACACAAAAGTCTAAAATTAGGTCATAAATTATATAATCCTGCAAGGAAACAACAAATTTAATGACTATGCCAAACCAGAGATAAAAGCTGAGGAAGGAAATAGCATCTTGCTCATTAAATATTAAGGATCAGATCCTTCAAACACTTTCCAGTGATGAACTCTGTGGGAGCTTGGCATCTGTATTTGTGTGTGTTCTATAGAATGTGCTTATACATCACATACAAGTGCTGGGTGTGATTTATGGAGCACACACACATAGTAAGTATATTTATAATGCATAAATACATTCCATCAAGAGCAGAGAAGGTGATTAGTGAGAGTTTCCTAAGAGGTTTAATCAGATATTTTGATGGCTTATTTCCAGTGTTGCTCCAAAAGCATTTTTCATTGCAGGGCACTGGCAGGGAGCAGGTAGAGGCATCTCCTCTCCCCACTTACAGCAGCAGCAGCTTTCACATCACATCTTCAGTGGGACTGAAAAACCCTGTAAAGGAAGAAAGATTTTCAAGATGTAACAATAGATTTGAAAATTCCCTGCAACCTTTGAATGCCTCCCCTAATGCTGCTGTGCCCCAGCCTTTCTTCTCACCTTACACGAGGCAAATCTGGTTTGATCTGTCTGAGACAACGCAGGGGCGAGGTCTTGTGAATATTCCCTTAAAAGCTGGAAGCGATTCCCTCGGGCCGATGGCTGTGCTGATGTCCGGGGTATGTTAATGAGAGGGAATGGGGATCTCTGATGGAAAAAGGCAGATAGCACTCCCGTCCTTGCTGTCGTCAAAGCCTCTCTGATAACCATGTCCTTCTCTTCAAAGATTTGAGTCATTTGTGGATTGACTACATAATCCTTGTGCTGGAGCCTGGGAAAACTGCTGTTGATGCCCTTGGCAAATTCTTAGCCTAAAAAAGCATGAAAAAGAGGACCAAGTAATTTCGATTCCATAAAATACATTAAATGCAGCACACAGGTATGTAAATGGGAAACTCCATAACTGTAATTTGCCCATTTAGAGCCTGATCTAAAGGCTATAAAAGTTAATTTGAAATCTTTTCATTGATTTTAATGGCCTTTAGATCAGGCCCATATTATGCACTGCATATCATGTTTGTTTCAGTGCAATAGTGTATTTATGTAAAGTGTGAGTTATGTAGATTATAACACATGCAGATCCCCTGCTTATTGTGCAAGGACAAAGCTTGTGGAATTTACAGGCTTTAGCAACACACATACAATCCAAAAAAAAAACCAAAATAAAGTCCCAAATAATGATTAGTCTTTTTAAAAGTGAGATTAAAAAAACAATGAGGAGGCCTTATTTCATTATATACTAATACAACCTAAATGTATTTTAAGGATCATGAAATCCAAATGGAAATTTGCACAATTCCTCATTTCTGACTGCAGCAGTTCAACAACAACAAAAAAAATTACATGTAAATGATTCAAAACCTCTCAAAGAAACTGCACTTCTTTTTTTCTGATTTGGGGAGAAGAAAAAAAAGGGTTTCAACCCAAGCTCAGCAAGGGATAACAGCATTACAGGCGCTGCATGGAGAATTTAGCCACTCATAATTCCAAATCCTTCTCAAATGCTTTATTGCTATAAGGTGGCTCATAGCAGCCTCTACACAACAGGACTCCCATAGCATTAACCATGAGAGATAGGCTTCCAGAAAGAAACTATAGCAAAGTAATTGTAAATCTCTAATGATGCATAAAACCAAGCTGAATTGGCCCTGAATTCTCAGCATAAAAGAAATGAACCATCAGAAGAACCAATTCTGGTGGCAGTATAACACACCCCAGTGTGGAAACTGTTTATGGTGTTTGCTGCAGTGGAAATATTCCCACTAATATGCAAGGATAGGAATTCATTAAAAAGGCCCTGAATGCTGCAGCTTCTTGGGATGCCACATGTGACTGAGACTGAAAACAAATCGTTAGCCAAAAAGAAAACCTCGCCTGTACCAAAGCAGCTCATTGGCTCAGGTAGTGCCAGTTTGCTGTACAATAAATTCAGCAGTGGGATTTGCAGGGTCTTTTTTTACTGAAATTAGATCAATAAATGCAGTGGGATCTCCAGGGTGGTTTTATCCATCTTGGGGGGCTTGGCAGCACCAGGCTGGGCTTTGTTGGAACTGTGCCCACCAAGATGTCCCCTGGACTGCTTGGACAAATGAGACTGAAGCCTCATCCCCCTCCAAAAAATCCTGTGCCCAACAGGACACCTGACCTGAGAGCCCCAGTGATGGCCTTCAAGGGACATGGCCACAGGCAGCTCAGAGAGCTGTCTGTGTTAACACCCAAGCTCTCCATTTTCCTCAGAAAGTTTAGCTGATTCCCATCAGATTAGCACCCAATAATATATGTAAAACCGTAACTAACGATACTATTTAATTAATTAACAATGCAATCCACAAACTCTACCAACGTACCTGGCTCATTCCAGAAACCTGGACCCTCTCCAGTTAATCCATCACTGCCCAGAGGCACCTTGCTCCAGGAGCAAATCAGATGGATGATCTGGAGACCAGGAATGTCAGAACAAGAGGCTGCACACATTTCCCCACACAGCCTCACCCAGGAGCTCCAGTGCGGCCCATTTTTCCATAAATCCTATTTTTGAGGTGAGGAACCGTCGTGCTTTCGCATCCAGTAGATCTCTGGCATTTCTTTTGGCACTGCCAAGAGGTGTGGGATCATGGGATGAAGCTTTTCTGGCACCAGGGCATCTGTCCACTGAGAAGGAGATTGACAGGGCTGGAATGGTTGGGTTTGTTTGTTTTCTCATTTCACAACTCGGAAGAGCCAGACATCTGAGAGCTCGGATGCTTCATTGCACGGTGTCAAAACCGGCGCAGGCACAGATTTGAAATCTGCATACGTGGACAAAAAGAGGGAGTATTTGAAATTAATTACAATTTCCAGGCACTACCCAGAGAACAATATTTACCCATAATAAGCATGCACCAAGGAACGGCACATTTACTGCATGGTTTTTAGTGAAGCTGCAGTTTTCCACACTGCCGTGTAGGACTCCAAGGCTTAACCAGGACTTTTCATTTTATAAAAGCATTTTTAAGAGTTCTCTTATAAAAAAATATTAAATATCACTGATTTAAAGTCAAGCTAAAATGAAATGAAATGTGAGTGACCCACTGGGACTTCCTGTGCTTGCAGTTGCATTTATCTGCATCGCACATAACACATCAGTTATAAAACATCCCATAACTCTGTATAGGTATCACAGCCTTACCTATAATCCTCCTGGAAACTCTGGGAAGAAGGTAAACAATTTTAAAAGGGAAAAAAATAAAATAAAAGCATAATAAAAACATTGGTTTACTCTCTTTCAACTGTAGACAAAGAAATAGGCAAAGAAATAAAATTTTCCTAATAAATAACCTCCTTGTGCATAAATATAATAAAAAAGGAATGGGAAAAACGAGAAAAGAGGGATGACCCATAGCAGATGTAAATGAGACATTAATTAATTCACACTGCTATAAACTTCCTTCTCATTGGTGAGGTGCTGGCACTGTAACCATCTTTTTATTTACCTCTGATTTAGAGGTCTTACCCTGTGAACATTTTATCGGTGCACATTTTGGAAATAAAAATCCAAACTAGCCAACCCATTTCCCTGAGGATCCCACAGCAGGAAGGGCTGTCCAAGATGCCCCAGCTGACACCTCTCTATTCCAAGGTACCTCTATTTTCCCCAATCAAATCAGAGCAACTCTAATTAAAGGTAAACAAGAAGCTAAAGTGAGATGAATGCTTTATAGGTGCTTCATGCTTCCCTACATTGATTAATAGATAAAGAATTCATCCCTCCACCAAATTAGTTGACAAACCCTGCTGTAATTACTCCCTGTACACGATGATCTGTAGGCACAGGGACTCCAGCAGGGACTGAGCTCCCTCCAAAGATATTTTGTGCTGGTTGGCTGCACTCACCAGGTATTTACATCCCACAAATCTTGTCTTTGTATTCCAAGTTTCTCAATATGGTTTTAATTTGAAATTAAAGCAGGGGTGGTCACTATTTCATGGAATGCCATCACTTGTGAATCAGGTTTGCAGCATGGGCAGCTGCCCTGGACTTTGCTGTTTCTTGGCTTTGTGAGTTTAATTTTTCCTTTTGTTGTTTTGCACGTTACTCTGCTCTGTGAGCGGCAAGCACAATTTTCTTTCACCCATGGAAGAAATTTTGTGAAAGCAGCACATTTGCCACCTCAAAATCTACCCCAAAGTTGATCCAGAAGACATCTGACCCCTCCTAAAGCAGAGCACTACAAGGGAACAGCACCTCAGGGCTTGCATCAATTATTGCCTGGCCACCATGGACCGGGCTAGAGGCATCCAGAGATGGGCTCCAACTTCTGGAGAATGCATTGATTGAGTTATTTTTAAGGAGTTTGCTATTAGAATAATTAATGGTTGTTAGGGTAGGAACCAGCAGCTGGGAAGGGGGGGATGCAGGGCTTCGTCTTGTTCATTGATTACTTTGCAGCTCAAGTTTTGCAAGGGGGATCCAGCCCTTGAGATGGAGATTCCCGTGCTGGAAAAAGGGGAATCAATAAATCTATTGGGAAAAACATAATTTCATTTTCCTTCTTAACCAGAAATTGAGATACACACATTTCTCCCTCCCTGCTTTTCCCTGACTTAAATATATCCTGTGTTATGTAAGTAATTGTTTTGAACCCACTCTAGGACACAGCCAGAGACATGACTCCAATAACACATTATCAGTAAAACAAAGCAAAACAGTTTCATGTCCCTGCTGGGTTTGTATATCCACTCTTAAATGAGCAGATTGTCTCATTATTCACCCTGATCTGGTCATTGTATGCTTAGTCACAGCTGTCACAACAGGTGCCCAAGCCTCCCCCTCCATGGCACTGCCTTTGCTCTCTGGAGTTTGTTGTCACATTCCTCTGGTGGCTTTGCTGTTCCCTCTCTGGCTCTTTCCAGGCTCACCTTCATAATTCCTGCTGAAATCATCCAGGTTTGGCAAACCTGATATATAACAAACCTTCATAATTCCTTCTGAAATCACCCAGGTTTGGCCAACTTGGGATATAACAAACCTTCATCATTCCTTCTGAGATCATCCAGGTTTGGCCAACTTGGGGTATAACAAACCTTCATTATTCCTTCTGAGATCATCCAGGGTTGGCTAACTTGGGATATAACAAATGTCGCCCTGATTTTTTAAGATTTTCTAAGCCTTCTGATGTTGACATTCTTGTAGCAAACTTTCTCACACACTTTCCGTAAATAACTAATTGTTTTGCGTTCTTTTATGGAGGAGGAGAAATTTGATGGTTTGCAGTGTCATTGGAGAGGTGGCACTTTCACCCTCCAATCTACTGTCACTTTTGGAAAACTATAAATGTTGGAGTCAGAAAATAAACTCCTGTTTTCTTCACCTTGAAAGCAGCGGTGTGCCCTTGTGTTGTTTCGTGTCCTACAGTGGCAAACAAACCTTCATCATTCCTTCTGGGATCATCCAGGTTTGGCTAACCTGGGATATAACAAACCCTCATCGTAGCCATCAGTTCCTCACAAGCTGATTTTCCTCATCCCATCACACAAAACCAATTTATCAATCAACTTTGGCCATGGTTGTCTTGCCTGGACTTTTCCCATCTCTCTCATCTCCTGTGACCACTTCTCCTCATGGAATTAGATATTCCAGGACAGGGCTAGAGGCTGATTCCTCCACTAGACCAGACCATGCCAAGCGACAGCAGGAGTCTCCAGTGAGTTGAGAATTTCCGTGGGCTCTTGTCCAACATTATATTTAACAAGAAAATTCTTTGGAAACAGCTTTTATGCCCCAAGATATCATCTCTTCCCTTTTATTTCTCTTTAACGTCCTTTGGTGGTGGTGTGGGGCTCCCAGAGCTGCTCCCCTCCTGTTCCTCTGCTCTCACTGCAGATTTATACATCACATTTTCCCACTGAGCTCAGCACTCACTGGGGATCTTTTACTGCTGAAAATCCTGCGAGTTCTTCAATTATCAGCACTGTGCCACTGTGAACTAACAAACTTTATCTAATACAGCAGCATATCAAACATTTTTAGTTCTGTAACAAATGTTTTCTTTGCTGGAAGCAAATCTCCTCTGATATTAAAGTACCTCCAAATAAAGAGACAACTTTATATGAATTTTTTTTCTATTGTCTTCAAGGAATATATTGCAGGTTGAAGGGAAAATATACACAATTCAAGCAAGATCTTTTATGTTTTGTATACATCAGAATTTAGGGCCTAATTCCTGAAATGATGTAATCCATCAGTCCCACTGAATTCCAAAGGCTGGTGAGGGAGAAACTAGACTGAAAGCCAGGAATGTAACCTGTATCAATCCCCTGAAGCACTGAAAAGATTTCTATAATTTTCCTTCACAAAGGAGCAAGAAAAATACCCAGCTCTTGATTTACAGAATAAATAAATTCAGTGCATAACTACTCCTACTACCACCATTTGTTTTCTCTCTAAAATTCCAGAGTTAGGGGCTAAACCAGGCATTTCTATCTCTTTGGGATTAAAATCTTTTTTTCTCCCTAATTTACCCTTCCTGCCCTGCCTTCCCTGTCCTGCAGCACAGGAAATCTCTACAGAATACAATTCCTTACAGCTGAGAACAAAGTTTTACCAAAATCTTCAATGCATTGCCACATTTTTGAATGCAATTTATTGCCTGAAAACCAAAAGTAGAGGCAGTATCATGTTCATCCAGATTTCTCTTGGTCACCTCCACTTTAAATAATTCATCCTCTCTGTTGTTACATTTTACAGCTCTTTGGGAATATTAATTAGCACAAGGAGCTAAATTGACTTAAATTCTTGCTGCCTTAAAACAGAGTAGGGAATTAATTCCTCTCCTATTCTCCCTCTTTTCCCATGTTACTTAAAAAAGCAAAATAATTATTTCTGGTGTTTGTGGCTTGACCTTTTTCAGGATGGGGAGTGCCCCAGGCTGGCATTGGGTCACCTGTTAAAATACATGGGTGCAGCAGTACCTGAATGCAGGTATGGACTGATGGAAAAGGAAACAGCAATCTGCAAAAAATGTAAACAAATTTGGAGGGAGGAACAAATCTGAGGGGTGATTTGGTGGGGAGAAAACCAGAACAGAAAGCTGGTATCCTACAAAACCATCAGTGCAAAGGATCTGAAGGAAAGGAGCTGGGCCACTGCTTTTTTTGTTTTGTTCTTTTTGTCCTTATTGGAGTTTTTTTAGTGCTGGTGTTGATTTTGGGGGATTTTACTTTACCTTGTTCTGATTGCTTTATTTCATGGCTTGGCTTCACACACTTTCTCCAAAAATCACTGACCAGGATAAAAGAAACCTTGATTGCTCCAGACATCCCTTCACCAAAGGGAGCAGGACACTGCTCCTCCCAGGAGATTTGAACTCACTCTCATTTTTGGCATTTCTATCCTTACAAAACCTTCATCTTCCATATCATTAAGCTCTTCCCATTCAAAGATCCCAAAAAGGTGGCTGTGCCAAGTACCCAGCCTGGAGTTCAAGGCCTTTATGGGTGAGGAGACATTTGAGAGCACAATAACAACACAAAATCTTTATCAAAGATTGTCAGAGAGTTGGAATTACCGGTGGCTATCAGTCAATAATTGTTGGAGTAAGTGATGGATAAGGGATAACCCTTCCCTGGCAATTCTGCTGTGGGAATGAGAAAAGCAGCTGGAAAGAATTCATAACTAGAACCTCACAGAGCTCAGAGAAATGTGATGTATAAACAGATTATTATTTCCTGTGGGTATTGATGATAAATGAACTGGATTTGGTATGTCTGGGAAATATCACCACCCTCCAAGCCACCTCAGCTCCCTGTGGCTGCAGGCGAAAACCTCTCCTGTAACTTATGAGAACTTGGGAAAAAAAGAAAGCCCTGAGTATCTGGGTCGTTAGAAACACAAAAGTTGCACATTCCTCTTGCACATTTTTCATTTAATTAGTATTTCCTGCGGGCTTTCAGTGTAATGAGTCATTGATTATTGCGAGGAGTGCTTTGTAGGGTAAATTAATTCATTTAAGAGAAACAGTAAGAAGTGTTAAGTAGCTGGATAAATAAATAAAAGGCAAAGTGTTTTGGTCATTTGGTTGCAAGTCAGGCCCAGGGGACCCCCATTTCTCTAAATCAGCTACTCAGTGAGCACACCAATACCTGCCCTCCTCTTTCCTTATCTTTACCTGCGCCTACAGCTTTTATAAAATATGGAAAATCCCTCTAGATAAAGCAAAGATAAAGAAACCTCTGTTCCTCTGCTGAAAATCAGATTCCCTTTACCAACCTGATGGCTAATTACGTGAGAAAATATAAGCAAAAAATGGAGTTTCCACTTAATTTAGAGAAAACTTATATCTGCTGCATGTTCATTTCAAATAATAAAAGAATTTCTGAAAAAAAAAAAGAAGAAAGAGTACATTAACATTTAAGGTCAAAAAGAGAAAAAAGGCAATGTTTGAAAGATGTTTGTGACATTGATCTTAAAACATGGACATGGGACAGGACTAAGGATATGTGAGGATATGTTACCTGGCTTTTCATAGGGCTTGCAAAAAGATATTCTAAGGATAAAGTCACTGAAACAAGAAACTTCTTCAATGCAAACAAAAATGGAAAATGAGTAATTTTTGGTATTTATCAATATATTTATGCAGGATGGGATTTACCAACCCAGTCAGCAACCGGCTTTTGAGAATTCCACACAGAGGAATGAAAGAAACAATATAAAATAAGTAATTCCTCATGACCTTACCTTGAACCCATTCCCATCACAAACTAGCCTGGATCACAAAAGATTTGGCACCAGTAAAATATGGTTATAGTTTGCGAAGATCCCAAACTCCCTGCAGTGTTAAACTCCATAAATCCAGGGGAAATGTTGCCTCGTATTTGGACTGAACACAGAGCTACAAAATCCAGAAACATCAGAGTTATTTGGTGGTTTTTATTGTTGAGAAGGGTTCCCAATGTGCTGGGAGGAAATTTCTTTTCATTGGTCTCATTTTGTCTTTACAAAACTTGCCTTTTGCTGCCTCCAGCCTTGGAAACTGAATTTTAGGTGTTGGCCAGAAACACTCCATGAACACCCAAGCTTAGAAACTTAACAATCACCTCCGTTTCCAAATATTTCTTCAATTCACACTGCGAAGAAAGAGAGAAAAAAAATACCTTTATACAGGAAATTATTCCTAGAAATCACAATCTAAGCAGGGGAAATGCTAAATTTGAGAAGTAAATTAGTCATTTATAATATGCACTCAGATCTAGCCTGATATGTGCTATTAACTCATTTTAAGCTGCAAAGCTCTGGGGACAAGAGGCACATTTTCCATGTTGGGACTTGCAGAGTCAAATTTAAACCCATTAATGGCACTCACCAGAGCTCTGAGGTGGCCTCACTGAGCAAGGCAGAGCCCTGCCAGGGCAAATTCCATTTATCCAAGGTTCTTCTTCCAGTGAGGAGCAGTTATCAGGCTACACAACAGCTGAATTAAAAACCTCAACCCAAAATGGGGTGTGTAAGAAGTAGCAGGGAGTCCTTCCCTTCCTGGAGATCCCTGTTTTCCCAACAAACAGGCAGACTGTAAGGAGCCATTGTGCATTATTTTCTGCTGGTAAATGATTCGTTCCTGTGTCTGCAGCAGTGCAGGGGACACTCCAGCCTGGGGACAGATGTCCAGCTGCTCTAACCCTGCCCAGGCTCAGAGATCTCCAGCTGCTCTAACCCTGCCCAGGCTCAGAGATCTCCACTGCTCTAACCCTGTTCAGGCTCAGAGATCTCCAGCTGCTCTAACACTGCCCAGGCTCAGAGATCTCCACTGCTCCAACCCTGCCCAGGCTCAGAGATCTCCACTGCTCTGACCCTGCCCAGGCTCAGAGATCTCCAGCTGCTCTAACCCTGCCAAGGCTCAGAGATCTCCAGCTGCTCTAACCCTGCCCAGGCTCAGAACCTCTCCCAGGGAACACAGGAGCTCAGAGAGTTTCACTCCTTGCCATGGAAAAGAAGGGAAAGAAAGAAAGATTCCAGCATCAGCTGACAGGTGAGTAGGAATGCATCTACAGATATGGATTTTGGGGGGATTTCAGTGACAGAAATTTATTTGCTGGGAGCTCACAAAGTTGGGAGTGTCTCTGGAAGGATGCAGAGGTGGGGAGGCCCTGGCACAGCTCACCCAGAGAAATTGTGGCTGCCCCATCCCTGGACGTGCTCAAACCCATCTGGCTGGGGTTTGGAACAGCCTGATCTGGTGGAAGGTCCCTGTCCATGGCAGGAGGGTTGGAGTGAGGTGATCTTTGGGATCTCTTTTAACCCAAACCCTTTTGTGACTCTGTGACTTAGATTTCTAGATGATGCTGATGTTGATGGCTGATAACACCAGGCTTTTTTCCCCAGATCTGTTTGATTACTAAAAATAGCACAGAATCATGCAATAGTTTGGGTTGGAGGGCACCTTAAGGATCACCTAATACCAGTATGCAGTGAGAATGTTCACAAAAAGAGCTGAGTTCTGCCCTATTATTATCTTTGTAAAATATTTTTTATTTTCTAGAAATTGCATATGTTGATCCTTGCAATGCTTTACAAATAATGCATTTATCCATCATTTAAACCGTACATTATAATTTATAGGTTAGTTATTTTATTTTGGTGTCAATCAAAGCGGGAAGCTGTATGAAAGAGCTTAGATTAGGAGAAAGAGATTTTTCCTGGTAAGCTTTAATAAACTAACGATGACATTATAAGAGCTATCAAATAAAAACCTGCCATCTAATCATAAGCTTGTTCCTGTTTATTTAAATGTTCCACTTTGTGCTTGTTTGTAAAAAGTTAATCATTGCAGCAAAGTTCAACCTGTGGAAACAGGTGAGTCTGCTTTGGCTAAAACCTGCAGCACTGAAAAGGGGGTTGGAGATTACAGCCCTTTTTATTGCAGAATAAAACCTCCTTCTAGAGATGAACAGGACGTTTTGCCCAAATAACTCCTGTGTTAGGCAGGGTGAGGATTATCCCTGTCCTGGCACAGCCCTGTGTAAGCTGACCTTGAATGTTTCCAGGGATGGGGCATCCACTGCCTCCCCTGGCAGCCTGTGCCAGTGTTTTGTAGAGGAATTTCCTCCTAAATCTGTCTTGTCCTTACTCCACCAGGCTGGAACCTCCAGTGGCTCCCAGGGATGGTCCTGCTGGGCAGCCACCTGCTCCTGGCATTCCACAGGCTAAAACACATTCAAAATTTATCCATCAAATCTATTCTTGGGGAACCAGCTCTCCCAGCCTCCTGAACCCCAAAACACACCCACAGGGGAGCACGTTCATCCTGGCTGCTCCTCTCCTGTGTCCCCCAGCAGGGACAAAGCAGGATGCCCTGGCTCCTGGGGGCTGCTCAAACACTCTGTGCCTGCTGCCTGTGCCACGGAGGTTAAACCCTGACACTCCTGAGAACATGGCAGAGCTCTGCCAGCTGCTGATAAATGAGATTTCAGTATTTCATGTTCAATCATGGATTTTGGACCTGTTACACCCTCTCCTGCTGTGACCCAACCAACCACAGCCATATGGAGTGGTGGGAGCGCTGCTGGCCACACCTGCTGGTGGCCTCGGGTCAGCTTTGGCAGCAGCCCTGCCCAGAGCCCCTCCATAAATCACACACTAAACTCGTGTCTCTGCCCATCTGGAGGCTCCCAGCTGGACCACAAGCACGGATCCTACACCTCTTGGCACTGTGGGGGTGGGATGCTGAATGTTCTCTGTGGGAATGGGATGTTCCCTACAGGAATGGGATCTTCTTCATTGGAATGGGATGTTCTCTGTGAGAATGAGATGTTCTCCATGAGAATGGGATGTTCCCTACAGGAATGGGATGTTCCCTACAGGAATGGGATGCTCTCCTTGGGAATTGGATGTTCTCCTTGGGAACTGGATGTTTCCTACAGGAATGGGATGTTCTCCATGAGAATGGGATGATCCCTACAGAAATGGAATGTTCTCTGTAGGAATGGGATGTTCTCTGTGGGAATGGAATGTTCTCCACAGGAATAGGATGTTCTCCACGGGAATGGGATGTTCTCCACGGGAATGGGATGCTCTCTGTGGGAATGGGATGCTCTCCACGGGAGCAGGATGTTCTCCATAGGAATAGGATGTTCTCCACGGGAATGGGATGCTCTCTGTGGGAATGGGATGCTCTCCACGGGAGCAGGATGTTCTCCATAGGAATAGGATGTTCTCCACGGGAATGGGATGCCCTCAGAGCAATGCAGGGCACCCGCCCAAACCACCCCAAGACCTGAACAAACTCTGCCCTTTCCCCCACCCTGCAGAGGAGCGAGTCCACCTCACCTGCATCTCAATCCATTTCAGCACACAGGTGCCTGGAAAGCCACATTTCTTCTTTTGAAGGAGAAAACCCCTCTCAGCCCCACCTCTTCCACCTTTTTTCTTGTCTAGAGCAAACTGTTGTTGCTGGTGGTGCTGTTTTCCTGCAGAAAGGAGCACGTTAACCTGTGTCATTTGGAAATACCATTTGCCTTTTTCCCTCCAGATGGAAACTCTTTGGTTTCTGCTCTCACTAAACACACAACTAAATCAAGATATGATCTGCTAACATATTCAAAATAATGTTTGGCCTGAATATTTTTTTTAGCTTCAAACATCAATTTCATTTCATAATGAATACATGCTTCATCTCATAACATTTTATTTTTCATACATTTAGCAAAATTGCTTAACTGATACTTTTTTCCCCCCAAACAGCTTTATTCCTACACTAAAGACATGCAAATCAAAGACTTGCACTCTTATATAATGTGCAGAATTCCCTACTGTTGGTTCAATTGCTAAATTCTAAAATATTCATAATAACTGTATTTTTTTTCAACATTAACTTGGTATCCTGATTCTTTTTTTAGGGAAAGCACATTAAGATGCCCAAGCATAATTTTACAGGTATCTCTGTGCAATGATTTTTTTTTTTATTTTATTCTCTCCCCTCTCCAGAGGGGACCCTCCCCAGCACCCACCACGTGCTCCAGATCCCAGGAGCGTTATCAGGAACGCTGGCAAGGCACATCCAGCCTCCCTTCCTAAGCCTAAAGCCCTCTGCAATTCTTGTCTGAGCAGTTGTTAGCTGAAGACAAGACGACTTATTTCCATTCATTCCCCGCATAATCCACCTTATGAATTTCCACTTCACCTACCCGCACAGCCAAGGAGCCAGAAATACAAAATATTTCCCACTGTGTTTTAAACCCACATCCTCCTGGATACACGATAAGAGCTTAATAGCTTTGACACTGCACTGTTTTCATATTCATGCCTAAGTTATGGATACAGCAACAGATCAGCACTTCTTTGTGCCTGGCATTGGCTCTGCTTCGCTGCCTTAAACTGTCTGAGTCAAGGCCACGTTTTAATGCCATAGAGCTCTATTCAAATACCAGTATGACCACATTTTAAAAGCCACCCTGTACCACTTCATTGCCGCAGATGTCCTTTACATCTGGCAAGGGCCGTTTCTCTGCGTGTCAACAGTAATTCAGTTTAACAGCTGTCTCTTTTGACAAGCTTAGTGTCAGACTCTAAAATGACAGGGTGACAGTTTTCCTTTTCTTTAACAGAACATAGTGAAAATTAACTGTTTGAATGCAGGAGCACCGAGCGCCTCCCGAATACAGTTTGGAGTCAAGGGAATGGGGCTGGGAATTGTTGGTATTAACAACCTGAGCTGGAAACCTGTAGGGTCTGGCAAATCCTGTCACTGCCCCTGGAACCGAGATATTTACCTGAAATCAAAGTGATCAGCAACCAGAAAACCTTAAATTGGGTTGAAGTAGAGGGAAACCCTGGGAATTTTCACCCTGGCATGACGAGAGATTTTCCTGAATTGTGTAAAGACACAGGACAATATTTCGTGTATTTTAAGTGCTTAACACAGCAACTAAAGGTACCCATGTACCTTTACAGGTACTCAGTACATGCAAAAGTACTCAGCTTTCCAAAATCACTCCACACACTCAGGTTTTCCACAAATTTCAGGCCTCCAAAAACACCTGAGCATAATTTCTGTAGGACTACAACTGTGCCTGGAATAATACTGTACATCTTCTTGACTGAAACCTTTAACTGCAAAACCAGCTTGTGGACAGTCACAAAGTGCCACCATGATTTATGAACCACCAATAAATGCTACCAAGACGCTTTAATCTGGTGCAAGAGTGAGCTTTACGAGGCTGCTTGTATTTGGCTCACATAAAAGCGAATTTAAAAAAATATAAACCTTGCACTATGTGTGTTTGTACCATGTACTGGTGGCAGCTGTACACCAGGTCACCTCCTTGTGTCTCTGTTCTCCAGGGCTGAGCAGTGAGGATGGAAGATTCCTCCCCAGTTCTGTTCTTGGCCAGCCTCAGAGTGGCTGCAGTGACACTTAGTCCATCTCACACTATTTGCTATAAAGAATTACAAAAGATTTTCTATTGTTTGTTTCTGGGTAAGCAGGTACTGCTAAAGCATAACAGAATAATCAACAAAAACCCAGCAGGTTGAAAGGATGGAAAAACAAGTATAATATTGCAACTCCTTAAGTAATTGCTTCTGTTTGCTTAATGTTGTCATAAGGAAGAATTTTCTTACCAAAATTGGCACAGGATGCTCAGAGGGGGGGAAGGTGCCCTGTCCCTGCAAAGATTCAAGGTTTCTTGGACAGGGCTCTAAGCAACCTGGTGTAGCTGAAGATGTCCCTGCTCATGACAGGGGGCTTGGACTGGATGCCATTGAGGGGTCCCTTCCACCCCAAACCATTCTGTGATTCAATGATAAATATTTGCATGCAATACCCATGATTACAACATGTGGCCACCTCATGATATGTAGAACAATTCACACTCAAAATGCCTTCAAATTCCTCTAAAAGCCATGCTCAGTTGTATAGCTGGGATGGAGATTTCCCATTTCTCAGTCTCATAACACAGCCCAGCTCTTCCTCTTTTATTCCAATTTTTTAAACACGATTGGTCCTGACCTGCAGAAGTCACTGATTGCCCACCACTCTCTATCCAGGCCTCTCCTACAGCAAAACCTTGTCCCTGTGCTGCAGGGGTGGCACAGAGATGCTGACAGTGCCACCTCCCTCCCCACTCCTTCCTCACCCACACACTGTGTGCTCTCATTTCCATATCCTGGGAATTCATACTTTCATAGCCAGAGGTGAGTCTCTGCAAAGGGAACACGGTGCTGGGGTTTTATTAATATATCATGAAGCTCAGTTAGCTGCAAACACATATTTTTAGCACAACATCAGCCCCATGGGACGTGCAGGTCGCTGCCTTTGGAAGGGTGGGTTGTTATTAGTATTGCACTCAGAGCTCAGCTACACAAAACATAGAGCATCACTTTAAATACTTCATCTCCCTAAAACCTCTCGCATGCCTGGAACACTAATAATTCTATAACTTAAGCTGAACAGAGTACTATTCAGCTGTAAATTTTATGGCTACCCTCTCCACCTCTTATGAAGTGTGAAAAGAGGCTTCATATCTGTCAGTCTTTGCTCAGAAATGACTTTCGCTGATTACTTAAACTTTCGTTAAATAAGCTTTCCACAA
This sequence comes from Zonotrichia albicollis, assembly GCF_047830755.1. Classification (NCBI taxonomy): domain Eukaryota; kingdom Metazoa; phylum Chordata; class Aves; order Passeriformes; family Passerellidae; genus Zonotrichia; species Zonotrichia albicollis. Next base: position 16,317,030 of record NC_133832.1, read on the forward strand.
GCTGTAAAAACAGAACACAGTAGGGAAAAAATTGGCTCTCCTTTAAAAGTGCTGTAAAGTCTCTTTTTGAATGAGTAATTAGAAATGTGTAAACTCATTTATGGATATGTGAGAAGCACACACAAAAAACTTGACATTCCATGCAAGTATTTCTGTGTGCTATCAAATTTCATTGTATTTCACAGAGACCCAAACTATACAGACCCAAAATACACATACATTAGTGGACATGGGTTATTTGCCAAGGAGGAATTTACATACAGTACAAGCAAAACATCCTAATTTAAATCTGTGACAATGGATACTCACATTCTTAAAGAGAAATCACAGCTGTTTGTCTTTCCTCTCATATTTATACAGATTGCAAAGCTGTTGACAGAGCACGATTTGAGCTGGGCCTTTCCAACTGCTTACTGTTATTTTTATTGCCATTGTCAGCTATCTTTTCCATATCAAGATTAAGCTTAGATGAAGAGGTTCTGATATCCCAAACCCATACAGGAACACCCAGGTGGTCAGGCAGGGAGTGGCAGTGACAGACCCAGGTCCCACTGCTGGTCCTTGTCCCCTTGAAACTCCCAAACCCTTTCCGTTAAACCAAGTTTCCATCTTCATTTCCCACACACACACACAAGCTGCCCATCCCCAAACCAGCTCTGCAGGTTCTCTAAATTCCCCTTATACCTTCATTTTTGGGGGCCTTTCCTTCCCTTAAAACTTGCATTATTTGTGCTGAAAACTTGCTTTTCTTCTGAGCCTCGCGGCAGGGAGTGAGCATCTCATCTCAGCAGAACAGAGAGAAAGGCAGAGCTGAGGAGGGGAGATGGGAGGTGCCCCTGTGTGATTTCCCACCTCCCTGGGAGAGGGGACAGGGCATCTGGGGGCCAGGGAGCTGGAAACCATCCCACCTCCAAACTGGTAGGATGTTTGCTCGGGGACGTCCCGCTGGGCACACGCGCTGCACACTATAAATAGTAATGTCTTCCATGCTCCTCTCAACGGAGGAATCTGCAGGAGGGGAAATAGTCTCAAATCTGTGTCATTTTCAAGGCAAACAGAGCCAGCCTCATTCCCTCCTCGGCAGGGAAGCTGGAGGTAGGGGGTGCTCACCCCCAGCCCCGTGGAGTTGGGAAAAGCAGAGCCCAGCTGATGACTCTGGCAGTGAAGAGCTGCCCCACCACTCACTCCCAACCTTTCCATCCCATCTTGTCCCACAGGTACTTTCCTTTTCCTCCATGAGCAAGCTCAGCCCCTCTCCTAGGAAGATGCTGGTCACCCTGAAAGGTTTAGGGGGTGACATGTGGACGTGGCATTACCTGCTTCCCAAAGCAGCCCTGTTGGAAGGGACTGCCAGGTGCTGCTGCCCCTCAATCCCACGGATTTCCAGCATGGAAATGGAGCTGAGGAGAACAAACAGCACTGCAGTGCTCTCTGCCCAGAAAATACTACTAAAATACCTCTCCCAGTAAAGATATTACATTTGTTGTTATTATTTTAATCCCCCAGAGAGTGATCTGCACCCCACCTGCAAAGTCCAATAATCCTGTTGGTAGCAGAGCAATGCCCCTGCTCTGTCCCCACCACTGCTCTGAGCCAGATCCCTGGCAAAGCATCCCCAGGCCCAATCTGGTGCCAAGTCTGTTACAAAACCAACCATGGTGCAAATGTTTTCAAGGAGAAGAACAAAAGTATGAGAAAGGAAAAAGCTTCACACATCTTTAGCGTGGAGAATGTATTTAGTGCTCCCAGAACCTATTAGATGGGGTGATCCAGGCAATTTATTGTTTTGTCAATACCTTTTATTTTGATTTAATAACTTACAAACCCCACGGTCTATCTGTAGCGCAGCCTCAACTTTCTTTACACAGCCCCACTTAACTCCCAAACACTTTAACTTTCAGGTCAAATCTCTGTCATATTGATAAATGGGTCTATTTAAATTTTTATCACCAAAGAATTCTCCCTGGTGTGTTTTTCACTATCAGATTTCACGCCCAAAATAACAGGATACTTATTATTTTTTGTTATCCACCACACACACGAGAAGAGTCACTGCAGCAAGCCCAGATGTGGTGAGGAAACAGCTGTAATTTGTCTGCAATAATCTCATCCCTACAGACATTTCATACAGAGGGTGGCACAATATTTGCAAGAGTATTTGTAAAAAAAGGAGGGAAGCCTAATATGGGATATATTCACTAAATTAAGTCTGTCCTGTGCTAACAAATAAACAGCTCAGAGTATTTTACCCTCCCAAGCCATTTCTGTGCACGATCTAGAGGCCCTGGACCAAGTTTAATCTGATTTAGCCATTGCTTCATTAAGCAAACAGAGGAAAACTACTACAAAGTCAACAAGTTTTTAGATATTATTAGAAATAATCACCTGGTTTTCTTGCCAGTAATCAGGACCAAACTACAATCCTTATAGCCCTAAGTAGGCTACGGATGTGTTTAACCTCTCCTTTAAATGGTATTAAAAGCTGAATTCTGTGGCTACTGTAAAGATAATAAAAACAGATACTGCAGGAATAGAGAAGTGTTTAATGACAAGTCACAAAGAGTTCTACTGAAAGGAAAGCAAGAGCAAGAAAGGTTAAATAAACAGAAACCACAGTGCCTCCCATCTTTCTTACATTACCTTTCAATAACTCTAAGGGAAAATTTCCACTAGCCATGATTTGATTTCCCAGATCTGTGCATTAAATATTTACTTCTAACTATAAACTTATAGGAGATGCAAACAAAAACTAATTTGCATTATTAATGATGCAAGAAATGTGATGCTTAGTCCCTTAAGATTCATAATAAAGCAAGAAATGTTAGAGATTTACTTTCTTTTTCATTTTAAAAGGCAAGTTAAAATGATAAAACTTATTTAATTAACAGAGAGTCTATTTATGAATTAGTTGTTTCTGCCAGCAAGAATGTTTTTAAAAAAAAAAACTGTCTGAAATGAGGCTGAGACTACAAAGAGTCCATTTTCAGCTTGGGAGTCTCAAGGGAAAAATCAAAGGGTTTCTTTCTTTCAACAGTTTGGGTGAGATGATATTTTGAGATGTTGACAGCTGCCAAACTGCAGAACCAGTGAAGAACTACCAAATTGGAGTCATTTTTATCTTTTTGAATTTTCCTCAGTATTCAGCTCGACTTCCTTTAACAGCTCACAAGTGAAATTTCTGCTTGGTTAAAGGGTTTTTCTCTTCCTTCGTGTCGACTACTCTGGGATAAACACGAACTCTCTCTCTTCTAAAATCCACCATAAATAATAGAGAACCATTATTATTACTTCTAGTAGTGTTTCTCTTTTAGTAATGCATTAATTGGCATTCTTTTCTCCCTTATGTGCCCAGTGTGGAACCAAATTTCAGTGGTTCATCATCTTTATCATCTCTATCCCACTGAATTTTCCCTCTCTGTTTACTTACAAGATATTAGCAAAACAGAACTAATGGTCCTTAATAAACAGGGTAGAATTAAAAGTCAACATTTAAAACTTGTTTTCTTCTTTTCTGACAGAAGCTGTTTGTAAGATTCAAGTCAGTCTGTAGTTAATGCAATAAAAGTAATAATGATAATAACAATAATTAATAATAACAATAAACAATGCTTTCCATGTAGCTCAGAGTGATTTAATTTTCCATTTTCTTGCTAATTCCTGTTTCCACTGCTGAAGCCACCCCTCCTTGTCTAACCCTTTCCTTTGTGCCAGCCCCATGACCAGCCTTGTGGCGGTCAGAAATCTGCCCCACGTTTGCTCTTCAAACCTCCTCCCCCAGATAATCAACCTGTGCTTGCCTTCACCCCACATTCATTGACCCAGCCAAAGTGGAACAAACTCCTTCCTCTCAAGGTTCAGGGTTTCAACCTCTGCTTCATCTTCCTCATCTGCTTCTGCCTTCTTCCCTCTCACTGTCACCTCATGTCCTGAAGAAAAGCACCTTCATCTTCCTCCAAGCCACCATTTCTTGCTAACTTTGTCCTTAAGGTGTCCCTCTGTCCCTGTCACCTCCTGGCACCTTTCCTTGGTGTGACTGGGCTGGCCTCACCTCATTTTGGTTTGTTGCCACCAAAACCAGCTCAGGTAACCCCAGAGTGAGCAAGGAGCCAGCCCAGAGCTGTTCCATCAGGGAAGGGCAGAGCCTCTGGCACTGCTTTAGCACACCCATTCTCTGGTGTATTTTGTCTTTACAGCACTCAGCATGAATGAGCAGCATTTGTGCCTGATCCCCACTCAGAGACAGAGGAATTCCTGGAATCCTGCAGCCAACCAAGCCCTGCTCTGCCTCCTGAGATCTGAGCAAATATTAATTGGAAATATCAAGAGTGACTTCTGCTGGCACCAACACCTCAGAATTTGGATTAACTGCACTTTGGCTTAACTTTCATGTAAGAAACCTACCCCCAACTCTATATTTAATTTAAAAATGTTTCAAGAATAGAGGTTCAAGTATTGATCACTGCAGGCATCAGATAGCTCTAAAAAGGATTTTTTATGAATTATCATAAGAGCTCAATGTCCAGCAAAGGTAGTGGTGTGAGAGAGAATTATATCCCCAGCTGTACCACAGACCTGTTCCCATCAATGACCTAAGAACTAATTTACAATTACATGAGGAATTAGAATGGATTTTCATATTTATTTTTTTACATTTTTTAGTGCAAAAAGCAGCACATAACTTTTTTTGAAAGAGCTCCTGTCGACACTAAAGAAAAACATTCTCCCCTTTCCAGGAGCCCTTCCCACACCATTCTGCTCCTAAACTGGTGATACACAATACACAAAGTCTTCCTTAACTCTGAAAATGAGAAAGGTATAAATACAGAGATTATTAATTCAATGCTTTTAGGATTAATAAACAACATGAAGACTCTCCAAATGATGTCTCTAACTCAGCAAACACAGATCCAGCTGTGCAGCCCACGCAAGCCAGGTGGGTGCCCAGGGGTGAAGCCAGCCTCGCCCTAATTAATTAATTTTGTAAATACCCTCAGAGTATGACCCTTCTTTAGCCCAGGCTCGAAGCAGAGCAATGCTTGCATCTCCCCAGGGCCAGGAGAAGCTCCCCATGGAGCATCAGGACATTCCACCCCTGGATCCCAACATTCCCCATCCACAGGAGTCCAAGTTTCATTCACTGCCCCTTCATCCCCGGCCCTGCTCTGGACATTTCCATTTGAAATCAGGATCTGTCACTCCTCCAAACCAGGTATTTTTCTTTTCTGTCTGAACCTGAATGAAAAAATCCTGAATCCCTGGGTGTCTGACATCAAAGTGGCATAGAAGGGAGCTACTGGGATGGTGTTGTGGCATTAATGCTGCACTAGAAAGGAAGAGCAGATGGGCAGCGAGGAAGCAAATCCTGTTGAAATATGATTAAGTGACACTGAAGATAAGGAAAACCATGAAAACTAAAGGGCAGGTAAGGAGATTTTAAGTGCAATATAAAAGGGGATTTGTGGTACATGTAATTCTTCCTTTAAATGTTTATTAAACATAGATTTCTTTTTTTTTCTTGCCTCTCAGTTATAGCTACAGAACATTTTGTTTCTCTCTGTGCTGTCTACGGGGATTAGCCAAAGCTGAAGGTCCTGGCTGCTTTTGTATCTACTGGATGTTTGTTTTATTCCCTCTCACAAAATACATTTCCAATTACAGATGAAAACAGGAGGCAGAAAGGGAAGAATGTGCCACAAAGTATCTCTGGCATTCTCATAAAAAACCCCCATGATTTCTTGCAAGATGATGGCTTCACCTCAACCATGCTCCAAATCAAGATTTACCCATCTCCTTCTTTGACCAGGCAAAGCTGGTTTCTGATCATTCTGTTTCTTACCTGTTGTTTGCCAAATTAGAAAGTCTTTTGTAAGTATTATGTGATGGAGAATACAGATTTTTTTTTAAAATCTATTTTTATATTATTTGTGCTGATGCAATCAGTCACACCTCTCAATAAATTACTAATGGTGGGCGAATCCTCATTCTCAGCACCATCAGAAATAGGTTTTGTTCTCACATCCCTGTACATGCCCACCACCACACCAAACCCAGCCCTTGCTGTGCCAGTTTTCCTGGGAACTCATTTACAGCCACAAGTGACCCAGAGCCTCCAGCCCTCCTCCTCCAGTGGCACATCCTGCTCCAGAGGTGGCCTCTCACCACATGGTGCTGCTCCATCTCAGCATCTCTACGTTTACTTCTCCTCCCAGAGAAGATTTAATTGAGCCTTTAATTATTCAACAGGATCCCTGGTGGAGGAGGAATACAGGGAAGGAGCAAGCATTGGATGGATGGATGGATGGATGGATGGATGGATGGATGGATGGATGGATAAAAACCTCATGCCTTTTTTTGGTCAATCCTATGTATTCTCCTGCATTTTTCCACATCCATAAATCCAATGTGCTCTTTCAATCCCCTCTCTGAGCTGTGCTCCAGCACAAATTCAGGATGAAGGACAGGGAAAGCAGGTGAGTGCAGACCCAGCACTTGGGAAGAGGAGACCTCCCCACCAACCCTGCCAAACCAGCACTGCACTGAGATAAATATGCACCATTCCCTGCATATAAAATCTGCATTTCTTTTTTATTTGCATTGGAAATCCTGGCTCAGGCCCATGGCTGGGATTGGGGTGGCATGCGCTCCTCTCGTATTGCTTGCGGCCAGTTAGAAAAATCACATAATCCACCGCAGGTTTAAAACATAATTTAAACCTGCCAAGTCTCATAACTTCCAAGAAGGCAAATTTACCATAAAAAAAAATGGTTTCCACTTACTTGATTTTATATTCAGATCCCTGGCACACGGGTCTGCCACCAAAGAAGCCTTTTATGCAAGCACATAATCAACGGAAGCCTTCATTTTCACTGTGGTTGGATTTAATGTGATAATGAATATTCCAGTGTCAGCTCTGGGTAAACGGATGGGGTTTCACCTCAGATTCCCTCCTTTCAATATCTCACGCAGGCACAGGCTTGCTGAGTGGTAAATAATTTAGCAGCACCAGCAGAAGGACACCTGAGATGTGTTCCCGAGGCGGGCGGATCCACCGCGCTCTGTCCTGCCCCATGTTCCTGCTCTTGTAAACAGCAGCCGTGGAAAAGCTTGATTACCTATTTACAGCTGGCCCTTGCAAAGGAGAACTCCTGGAAAAATGCATGGCTTCAGCCAGCTGCCTGTGAGAGAACCTCCCTTGGGTGGCCATGGGCACTGGGGAAGGTCCATGCACACAGTGCTGGGCCGGGAATTTGGGGGTGCATCCCAGACCAGTGCCACAGCCATGAGCAATGCACATCCCTAATTAGCAACATTCATTTTTATTGTCATTTGCAGAGCTGCAGCTGATATTTCACATTCATTTGAGAGGCTCTCTGCGGTTTGCAAACATTTACCCACCCCATACGAGGCAAATCCTTTCATGCTCATTTTCCAGACATGGAATGCAATGAAATTAATGTTACTGTGAAACCCTTCCCTTCCAGATTCCCCAGTTTGCCCCCAGATCTAACCCTTATTACTCAACCAGGCCTGCCAGGGGAGCAGCTTTCCAACATGATTGTTAGAGATCTGCTCTTTCTTTGGGCTTCTCACCTATTTCCCAGTCATTGGCTGATGTTTTTCCTCTCCCTTTTGCCAGTTTCAAGTTTCCACTCTGACACCAAATGCTTCCCTCCTTTCCTACTGCTGTTAACACGAGGCAGATCAAACAAACACAAAAGTGTTTTCTCAAAAAATAATCATTAAGCATCTCGTGGAGTTTGGTTCCAGTGACAGCTGAATATTTGTTTCATTAATAAGTCATTCGCAATTAATTCCCGGAGTCATTTCTAAAAGAACATTGTGATGTTTCCATGGTTTTAAAGTGGCAAAACACCAGTCATTCTTTGACAAAATTTCTGTGCAAAATGCTCAAAGGCATCCACTGGAAAAATCCAGCCTCTGATGAGGAGTGCCCTGTGATGTGGGAATGTGGCTCCCATCAGTGGAGGGGCACCTCTCACATGGAAATACCTGCAGGATTCAAAGTTTGAATTCCAGTGCATGGATGCTCATGCTGCTCCATTCAAATTATTAGTAATGAAATACTATTAATTTCTGTTATATAGTAACTATATAACTATGATGTAGTTATAACCATTATTGTTATAATTGTTACTATTATCATAGTTAAGGGCTTTTCTTCCATTTAAGGCTCATAAACAATTTTTCTACGCTGGAAATATAACAAAATCTCCAACACAAATAGTTCAATGTCTCTCTTTTCAATCAAAAGGCTGGGTGAACAGATAATCTTTATGCTGTATTCTGAAGCTGAAGATGCTGCAGCTCACAAAGGTTCCTGAGGCTCTAAAATCAAACCAGGATGATCATCTCTCCTTGGAGATCCAAGAGGCTCCATTCTCACCCTACCAAAGTCACCTTCTGCTGGGGATGAAGTAGGCACCATTTGCATTGATGTTTCATTAGGAATTAAATAACAATTTATCATCTTTCACAGTGCTCTTTCTCACCTCATGAACTGGCACGGTTTGGGAATAAATAGCACAAGAAACAGTCTCTAATCCTGGGCATCAGCTCCACTTTCACTCTAAATCCCGAGCCCTGACACGTGGCCAGCAGAGATGAAGGACATTTCTAAGCCATAGAAACAATTACAATTGTTGTCATCTCACCTTGTCAATAACCTTCCCCCAAAATTACAGGTTAGAGAGGTGTCTGTAATCATTAACAGCCTGGAGGAGAAGCACATTACCAAAGCAACAAACCTCTAATCAACAGAGTGGGAGCAGTGCAGAAGAGAAAAAGGACTCCTTAACGAGCCAGTTGCAATAATTTTTTTCTTTTTAAAAATAAAGATTTTACTTGGTACATACAGTTACCATCCCACAGTGGTAAAATTGACACTTTGGAAAAAGTGAACATCATAAATTTCTGCCTACTTGGGAATGTAATTTGCTGGAATTACAGTTTTAGAGGGAAGTGCTTGCAGGTTTTTTCATATTCATCAGGAAGAGGACTAAATCTGTCCATGAACTGACACAGCTCTGAAGCCACACAAGAGAAATGGCAAAAAAAATTGTCAAATATTTGGCTTGCAATCAAAAATTCAGATAAAATATTTTTAAAACTTAAAAATGTCCATTGTCAAACATCCTAATGGAGATGAAGATATAAACTTGGGGTCTGGAAAGCAAAGTTCTAGAGCTACTCACAAAAATCTTCAAATGAAAAGGTTTGTATTTTGTCATGAAAATCAAGTTAAAGTGAATCTTTTAAATGTTATTGCAGTGCTGTAACTTATGGGCTAAAAAATTAATAAAGTTGGATAAGAGAATCTATAAAAAACCCCGTAAGAAAAAATGGAAACAATCAATTTTGCACCTTTCATCAATACCCCAGGAGTTGCTACACAACTATTTCTATGATAAGATGTGACTTTGCCTTGAATGCAATTTGCAATCTATTAACTTGATCCAGTTTTCACTGAAGGAAATGAAAAGATTACCATTGACTCCAGTGAAAGCTGGATTAGACTCTGTTCACATTCACAGTGGGGAGGAAAAAAAACCCTTAATGATTATTTATGCCAGAAATTCCAGTGTAAAAAGCAAAACTGGTGCAAATGTGTTGAAGAATCTGAAGAGAAAAATGAGCACAGTTGATATAAAATATAATTCCACTAAAAAGTAGAAGATTACTAATTACTCTGAATGCACTTATAGAGAAGCTATAGATGTAATTAAATAGCACAAATATACTTTGAAATCCAATTATAGCAATGGAGCAATGATTGCACAGTTGCATGAAGAGTTAAAATAAAATATGATAGCAGATAAATGGGTATATTAGGAAGGCATTATTAGATTTCCTTGCATTTATCCACCACTGAGTGCCACCAACCCTTCAAGTCAGGACAAATAGGAGAAAACAGATAGAGGAGAGAGATTGAGCTCTCCTGCTAAATATAGACAGCCACAACTGAGATATTTCTACTAAAAAAGATAAAAGGAAAGATATCAGCTACCAATTCATGACATACAACAAATCAAAATCCTGAGTCTTATTCACAGTCCTGCTGTTCCACCAGAATTACCAACTTTTGTAAACACCAAACCATAAAAGGAGCAAAACTCAAAAAGGATTTACTGCAGGAAGTGGAAAAACCTCCAAGAAAACACAATATACCAATAAAGAGCCAATTATTGCACCATCAATATTCAGAAGTGGACTATCAGGGCAAAGCTATGCAGATTCCATTAGGAAAAAATACAGCCATGCCTATCCTTTGGCAGGAAAACATCACTTAGAGATGGGAAAAGGGACCTGCACTTTATTTGTGGGTTTAAATAATAATTCGATACTTTACCCATTATGTTGAGGAATTATCATTTAGAGGAAACAAATGCATGTCCCTTTCTGATTTAAAACTAAGCTAGTTTTTGCTCTGCTTTCTCTTGTCCTTGGAATTCACATTGCTTTAAAATATACAGATATTTATGGTATGTAAAAGGTATTTATAGAATATTCAAAGTTTACCAACTTTTGAAATCCAAGGGAAATATTCACCAATTGCCAGTAACTTGCTCATCTCTCTTACAACCTTACCTGGTTTTAAAATTGAAACATAAACCTGGCACAACTTGCAAGAGATTTTGGTGAGAATTCCTCTCTGGTGAATTGGTAAATGCTTCTTTGGGAGTTTCCCCCTTAATAAACACCTGCAATCAGCCCTATTTCCCAGTTTACTCCCATTTTGCAGTCGCAGGGAGAGGGCTCATAAATGCTTTTATTTTGTGAGGTGACACACACTGTGTCTGCCCCACCCCAGGTATAAGATGGGCTATTAACTTAATCAAAGAGGGGCAAAAAAGAATGAAAACAACCCCTAAACATAGTCTCTTATTCTGCTTTTGCTGCAACACTACAAACAGAAGCATCCACATGCTCAGCTCTGCCTTGGCTAAGCAAATCTCATAAATGTCTGAATTTCCCATTATGGCCATGATTTCTAGAGGGAGATGAAATCTTTACCTCTCTCTAAATTGATGGGAGTCTCCCTCCTCCCTTCAGATGCCAGAATATGGAAGTAGAAGCCTCTCCCTCTGAAGGCTGTATTTTATAATACTCTGATGAGATGCCTTTTGATTTAGGGTTGGCATGAAGGAAGAAAAAAAATCCCGTGTAGTCTGCCAGCTCATCTAACCCAACTTTAATCACTTACTGTGTAGACAGCTATATCTGAGCCACTCATCTAAAATCCCTTTAAAGTCAATGGTGAGAAATAGATGTTTTTAGGATGCAATTAATTGATTGGAAGGAAGAGGGATCTATCACATATGGAAAAGAATTATGGCCCGAAGGGTTCTGCTTTTCCTCATTTGCTTTACAGGAGTTCACACATCTGCATTTGAGCAGTCACCCAGGACAGGTGAGAAGAATCTCTCCAACCACTATTAACAAATCTCTCTTGGTGTTTTTTAATCTGTTTTCCTGTTCCCTTCCCTTCTGTTCCCACACCCAGTCTCTCCTGAGATATCAGTTCAATTTTGTTGCATTACAAGCCCATTAACCCCTCAAAGAAATGGGTTCATCTATCTGAGGCTAATGAAAATTTTTGGATCACACACTAGAGCCAGAAGAACTGATCCATCAGCTTTAAAAAAGACACTAATGGATATTTTTAGGTCAATTGTCACAGAAATATTCAGAATAAGACAAATAACAAATCTTTCTACAGCTGTGCCGCTCCACAAGGGGCCTTCAGCTCCCAGGACTGTGGGTGGTCACCACCAAAATGTACCAAAAAGTTATGGTGGATACAGAGAGTTTAAGGAGCTGGGGTGAGGATTTTCATGGAGACAAGGGAAAATATTTCCCCTCAAGAAGATGTGGCACATCTTGAACACACAGCAAACTTCTGGAGGAAGAAAAATTAATAAGAATAAATTTCCTTTCACTAAGAGAGACCCAACAAAGCCAACTTGAAACAAGTTCTGCCAGACTTGAATACTGTGGAGCCCCCAGACCTTTCCTTTTGCTGCTCTACCACCCAAAGCACAGCCCTGCTCTGCAATTCTCTGCTCTGACAAGCTGGTGAACCACAGCCCATTTCCTCTCACCCAGCAAAGAGCACCATTGTGCTGCAGGTCTTTGAGGAATCTGCTGCTCACTCTGACATAAGGGAGTCGAGTTTTGTTTCATGTTCCCCTCGTTGTGGGCATTCATCTTCAAAGAGCCTGGCACGCACCCGGGGAGCCTCAGAACCTATCAGGGGCAATTCAAAGAGCTTTGCACAGAGCAGGAGGGGGCTCCTGTTCAAAGCTGCAGCTTTGCATCCGCCACAGAGGAGCAGATTCAAACCCAAAGAGGTCACTTCACCTGCCTGTAGTGGGATCTCATATTCAGAAGACTCTGACTAAAAATAAGGGCTATTTAGGCAGTGTGATAACTGAAAGCCTTGAGGCGATGCTCTTTCTCTGTGTGCCTCACACACAGAGCAATGTCTCCTTTAGAGAAAACCTCCAAACTCTGGGAGACATAATGGCCTCCAGAAAACTTACTCAGGGATTAGCTCCAGCTGTAGCATCCTCCTGGTTTCTGCACAAAAGTTTCCAACGAGCTGGACCACCACAGGCCCCTGGTCAAACTGCCTGAAACAAGGAAACCACAATAAACACTTGTGCAGGACAGCATGGAGTAGCAAAAACACTGATTCCTTTCAATTGCCCCATTTAATGCAATGGACAGGGAATATTTTGCTTGGTTCAGAAATTACCATGATCAGAGCTGGAAGCCCCTGGATAACATAAGGGTTCTGCTTGGATGGGCACTGTCTGAACACAGAATAATTCAGAGCTGCTTGCCCCAGAATTTATCATTTGCACAGGAAATATAGAAAAGTACAGAAGAAAGTATTGTCTGAAATTTATACACAGAAAACTGAGACAAGGGGATGTGCAGGTTCAGGTAGAGATGCTTAATATCACTGATGAAAGTAAGAAAAATAAGAAAAGGATTAAGAGAAAGAGAAGCATAATGGTTTTATGTATTATCTGCAGAGTCTTTGTATCAGGCACTTGGTATTTTTAAAAACAATTTCAATTAAATCACTGTAACATCTGATTTCATGAGATGCAGCAGCTCGGCATTTGCAAGGGAATCTCCTATTGACACTGGGAGAGGGCAGTGCCATCTCTGGGATTGATCACCACTGTCCTGAGCTCGCAGGGTCTCTCTCCCTGTTCCCTGCTGCCATCACACACCTGATGTGCTCACATCCCTCCTCTTCCAACATCCACAGCACAGCCACAAATCCCATCTCTGCACAGTTTCTCCCACCTGTAACAGTTCTTCAGTTTTTGTTGTCTCCAAGGACTTTTTTCCCCTTTTTTTTAAATGCTGGATTAAAATGCACATCATCCTGCACTGCTTTCTCAGTCTCCTCCTATTCACACTGTATTTTTATTAAAAGCTGCAAAGCCTTTGGGACAGCCTGTGCCTGAACGGCACTTCACAGATACACTTGCATTACTCCCCACACCAAGTTTCTCTTTTTTATTAGTAGTCCCTGAGTTGTTTTTTTTTTCTTTTAACCTCAATTTAAACCTCCCCTCCTTTGCCATGCTTGATTTTGCTGCAGTGCTGACTGTGGTGTTTCAGGTTCACTGTGCTCCCTCCACGTTTGGGTTATAACAGCAGGCCAAGATGGATCATAAACTTTATGTCTGATTCTGCTTCTCATGTAACATTTGTGGGGTTTCTTCACATTTTCCTACTTAGCAAGTGCATTAATCCTTTAAAGCATCTGATTCTGGGATCTGTGAGATAAGGCTAAAATTTAATTTAATTGCCAAAATATCCTAGTGCTGTGCATACCCAGGTACAGCCCAGTTTGGACAAACCAACTCTCCAGAAGAGCTGAACATTCTGAGGCCCTTTCACACTGTAAGGAACACACTGTGTGCTCAAGACTGCTCTCAGAGGGTCTCCTACCCTGCTTTGGCACTGTGTTCCCTTTTGTCCATGTTTTATCCTCACTCCCATTGCTCTTGCACTGACCTCACCTGGAGCAAGGAAGCTGCAAGACCTCTGTGTCCCTTTGCTGAAAGAGCAATTGATTTGTGCCCTGAATATTTCCCAGGTTGTAAAACAGCAAAAAAGTACAAATGAAGAGCCTCACACTATTTTTCTTCCTGCTGTGTGCAATTGAGCCAGAAACTCTCCCTTTCTCCCAAAGAACCTGCAAATTACCTCAGCATACCTGAGCAGCAACTCAACACTAGGAATATTTTCCCCCACTTGTTCTCCTCCTGCTGAGCTCCTCCAGAGATCTGGGATGCTGCCTGCTTCCACAATGCCTGGTTGGAAACAAAAATCCTGCATGTGAATGAGGCACTAAACCTTCGCCACCAAAATATGTGAATAATTTTTAAAAAACTTCACATCCCTTCAGACATTGTGGAGCTGACCCCATCTATCTGTAGAGTCTGAAAGGGAAATAGATTCAACACAGCCAAGAAATAATCACAGGAAAGCATTTTGGATTCAGCCAAGGATGAAGTAAGGCAGTCTATTTTCTTCAAAGCAAGCTGAGGCCACTGCTCACTACATTCAAATACATCAATTACAGAGAGCTTTAATGGAAAAGGATTAAAAAGTACAAAGGTAAAACAAACAGCATCACTGCAGTGCCCAGGACGATGAAACAGCTTCCTTCTGTGGTGTGTATGATTAGAGAATTGCTAAAAAGAGAAAGGGAGGAGAAAGGGAAAAAAGGTTTCATGTACCTTGACCAGAATGGCTGTGACAGTGACAAGCCCAGGACACTGCAGCACGTGCAGTGTGGGATTCAGTCCCTATGGCCCCAACTTCAGTTCTGTATTTCCTCTTCCTTTCTAGCCAGGAAAGTCCATTATTCCATCAATGCAAAGCCTTAGAAAAGGTTCTTTTTCCTTCAGTCTCTTCAGATGGTGTCTGTACTGTCCCAGCTCATTGCAAACTGTTTCCTCCAGTCTATTTCCATCCACATTCCCATTTCCAAGATCTGTGCCATTCAGCTCCATCTTCCCTAAAAGTTTGGTATTGGGTTTTTCATGTGCCTAATTTGGGCTTAATTCGAGCCTGGGGTAAATCATTACAACTCAGATGGAGTCAATAGGAGCACAGTGACTTACATCAGCTTTGTGTCACTAAATACTGACAAGATTGATCTCCAACTTTTTCAGAACAAAAGATTTCTGAAGATGGATTAAACAACATAAATGCTGAGCTGTTTTGCCAGACTGCAAATGGCATAACACAAGCTTTGTGTGACATCTCTGAATTATCCCTTCGTGGTAATGTTGACATTACATGGTATTGACTCACGGAAGAAGCTTAAATACCCTTTTAAGTTTTCAAGACTCTTTGACAAAGCACTATTTCATTAACAAAATGTTAATGGAATCCAAGAAGCCTCCAGAAGAGCCTGCTGGCTGGCCAGGGGATGTGGCAGCACAGGGCAAAGCAATCCTGATTTTTAGACAACAGGAAAGGAAGAATTTTGCAGGGCACTCACTGGTTGAGGACCTGAAGGCACCTCCACAGCCCTGCACTGAAGGACTACCACACCTTCTGCTGGAGAAGGCCAAAATAGCACAAATTAGGAAACACATCACACAAGGTGAGCTGGCACAGACAGCAGGGTTGGCATCAGCTTGGAGAAAAAGCCTCTTGGTGGGAAAAGGAGCAAGGTCTGGAGAACATTGCCATGGGGGCACTGCTCTGGGGTCACCCCGGGAACAGGGCACTGATGTTCCTACAGCTGAAACTGTGGGCTCTTAGGGTCCTGCTAATCACAGGTCCAATTAGGCTGGAAAAGGCCTAATCATCAAGCCCATCTGTTAATGGCACCATGGCTCTCAAATAACTACAGGGTTTATATTTTATGGATTTATGCTGCTCGGGACAGAGCCATGCTCCCAGCACCTTCCCAACACTGACCTCTGGAGAGAAACACTTTGTAAGTCAAAGGAAAGGTGACAGACCCTCTCCAGGGCAAAGTTTTCTCCCACCCTGAGTACTCAGATTTTCAAACTTAAGCTTTCCTGCCATTTTCTAGGTCTGCAGTTGCTTTATGTAATAAGGCAAGTCATTATTAACCATAAAGATTGGAAGGGATGGGCAGAGAAACACTAAACCTCCTTCCACTTGACACCAGCAGCCCATTTCCTCCCAATATTATTCATTTCATCAGCTCCATGGACTCACATAAAGCAACAAGTGCAAGAGAATAATGTGAAAAAAATAATTAAAAGTTCAGTACATAAATGCAACACTTGACTGAGGCACTCAAGGGCCACCTTGCTGCCTGAAACCACTTCTTTTTAATTGTTTGTATTTCAAGTTGATAACATTCACAGTAGTAAAGAGGACTTTGCCTGACTTCCAGTAGAAGCCACGGTGAGGAGCTGATGGGAAGGGGGGGAAGCCTCTGAGATGTTTGTGTGCATTTGTGCAACAGATTGAAACTAAAGAAATAAAGGAAGAAAGAATCCCACAGAAGTGACAAACTCCATCAAACAAAGCAGTGCTGTGAACACTGCACTCTGTCCTGGGGGCTAGTTTGAGGGGGAGGAAACCCAGGTGTTAATGAGGGGGAACCTCATGGGACTGCACCCCACATCTGTCATCAGCTCCAGCACAGACCAGGGATTAAAAAGGAAGATGAAGATCCTCTGACACATCTGAATGATGGACAAAAGGTTCACTCCCTGATTGAACACAGGCATTTTGGGGCAATAGTAAAAGCTGTTATCCCCAATCCTACATAACCAAGTGTGTGAAGTGATGCTGATGGTCCCTCCTGCCCCCAGGTTAATGCTGCCCTCGTGGGTTTGTCGGTTTGGATTCAAGGCAAATGAATTCAAGGCCTTGAGAGCAACACAACATCAGCAGTCTGGTGCCCCAACAAGAGGACAAGAAACTCCTGCAGCAAGGGAGGAAAGATTTTGTGCCAGGAGATGATTCATTTTTCCAAGTGCCTTGCTGCTCTCCAAAGGAGAAGAGGAAAGCTGCACTGCCCGGAGGCTGCTTGGCTGCCCTGCACTGATGCCAAGGAGCCTGAAAATCCTCTGCTCAGGGGATTTGCTCCAGCACAAGGCAATCCCACCTCTCAATTCACCACCAAAACACAAGAGAAAAGTGCCCAGAGCACACCTCTGGCAGGCAAACCAGCTCCGCTCCCCAAAATCCTCCAGCTGAGAGACTTTCCTCAAATACTTGATGTAACTAAATTGGAAATCAAAGATTGAGGCTCTTTCAAGAATAACCAAATAAATCCCTGGATGGCTCTTTTGGGGTAATGGCCACACAGAGCTCAGCCTCAGCACAGGATGAGCACTGCCCATAAGCAGAGGAGCCAGGTGAGCTCTCAGGGCTTCCCACCAGTGTGGAAATTCAATAACTTAGAGAAAGGGAGAACACACACAGCATTTCTCAGAGTTACCTTGGATAATACTATAGGTTTCAGTATAAAATAATTTAAAGGACTTTTATAAAAGTTAAAATTCAAGGGAATTTGAGTGAGAAAGACATTTTGATCTTGACTGCAAAGTGTGGCACTTGCTCAAGGACACTGAACTTTGTGATCTCTCTGGGGTCACGAATTTTCCACATGAATTAACAGACGTCCTTTGAGCCACAGGATTTTTATCCCAGCTGAAGATCTGCCCCACGATGTTCACATCCCATTGCCAGGAAAGCATCTCCCACCCTCCAGATAGCCTTGGTCAGAGCCCTCTGTGAATAAGCACTTTATGATGTGAGACACTTGCAGTGCAGTGGGTCACTGGCAGCAGGGTTGAGAAAGGGACATTCACATCTGAAGTCACAAATCCCCACAGTCAACGCTGAAAAAATCAGCTCTGTCTCAAAGGCTCTTACAGAGAATGAACATGGTCACAGAACACATTGCTGCAGTGTGCTAGCAAAGGTTAGGGAGAGCTGGAGACCCCCAGGTTCTGGAAATCAATCTGTGCCTGGCACAAGAGTTTCTCTCTTTCTAAACCTGAGACAAACACAGGTTGTGCTTGTTGTGCTCCCAGAACAACCTGTTATCAAAAGCTCTTGCTCATATGAACAGGACAACACTCAGAGGCACAAAGACAACTGGAAGACAGCAGAAAGAGCATTTTACTTCTAAAACTCCACTGCATGCCCCTGGTGCTTACACATATTTCTATCCATTCTCTACACTTTGCATTATTTTTCTACAGCTGCCACATTTAACCGCAAGTGCTGTGACCATAAATTAAAAAAAAAAAAAAACAAAAAAAAACACTATAAAGGCTCCCCATATAGCAAACTCAACAACACTTACAATTGCATTAATATAAAATTCACTCAACACCACTGGCACCACACAGGAGGATAGGAGGATTTTTCTTTCCCAGTCCTAGGAAGGAGATCAGGTGAGCAGAGCTGGATTTAAATGAGCTGAACTGTTGCCCACCCTCCTTCCTGCAACTCTCCCCTTTTGTTTCCCAGGGAAGACATTCATTCCTCCAGAAGGAAAACACCTGTGTAGGTACTGAGCTGAGAGGGTATTTACTATTTCTGCAGGACAATTCTATGAATCAGCCCTTTTAAAAAAAAAAAAATCTCTGGATGAGTCTTTAAATTGAAGATTAAAGAAGTGAGAAAAGGTTTACAAAAACTGATATTCCCAGCCCAGACATCTTCCAATCATAAATACTTGTCATTCTTAACATAATATGCAACCTTCAGTATAATGTTGTTTCAGGCACGTTTAGGTACCCTATAGAAATTACTTTATGCTGCTATTATTCCTAAAAAACTTCAGATGGCTTTGGATCCATCATCATTCATCATGTCAGCCCCTCTACGGGTAGTTACACACACTTTGTCTGCTCGGCTTTATCTAATAGCCAGCCTTGGGTTTTATTAATTTCCACTGGTTTGCAGAAACTACAGAGCTCCTACGCTCTTTTATAAATTATCTCTGAACTTGTAATCATTTTCCATGAAAACCCAGCAGTGCTTTAAAGGCACTTCAGCTCTTCCAGGGCTGCCACTTCCTTAAGGAGGGCATCCCAAATGCCTGGTGTGGTTTGGGTTTCTCCGCTCTTTGTTTGCTGGGATTTAAACTTAAGGAAAAGAAGTTTTTGGGTGCTGTTGAAAAATGGATTCCCAAGGGCAAAAAACTGATTTGTGTGGTGGGAACATTCATCTTGAATGTTCAGCAGCCTGAGTTGAGCTCAACTCCTTTTACTCATCAATTTTGCATCTCTGGGATTAGGTAGCATCCCTATGGAAGTAGAGAAAATCTGGATTTCCCCTGGCATGATCACCTGGCACAGAGCAGCTGTGGCTGTCCCTGGATCCCTGGAAGTGCCCAAGGCCAGGCTGGATGGGGCTTGGAGCAACCTGGGATAGTGAGAGGTGTCCCTGCCCATGGATGATCCATTCTATTATTGTTCTGTGACTGAGAAAATAAATCCCCTTGTGTTCTATTGATATATATATGAAGATACACAAAATACCTGCTTATCTATCAGGCATAAATCACATTTTAGATACTCAGGTGTAAGCACAGAGATGTGTTACATCTCTCCAATTTTAGTTCCTGCAATTTCAGTTGAAAATCCCCTCAGTTCACTGCCAAACCCATAATTGTGAATTTAACAGTTCTGCTGCAGAGAATGAAAAGGAAAACAGAACGAATATTTAGTGTGTGCACATATATATACACACACACACATATATACATATATATATTCAGAGTTTTGTATATCTTTCCTCTAGAATGTTACTTTATCCTGGTTTATGGAGGATTTCTCTGGTCCTCAGTGAGTTTTGGTCTGTATAAGCTGTGTAGAGGCAGGTGTAGGTGAGGGTGCAGGGAAGGAAGGCTGCCATGGCACCCAGAGCCCTGGCCAAGGGCACAGCCACCCTCCCAAGGCCACACAGGTCCATGTGGCTTCCACAGCATCAGTCCCACCAGCCAAGGCTCCAAAGAAACATCTCCTGCTCAGGATTGGGACCCCAGTGGTGTGGCCTGGGCTCTGTGGTCCCCACAAGCCTCCCCTGACACACGTCCAGGCCTTGGCCCACCTTGGGAGCCTCTGTTGGAGCTGCTCCCTGCCCTGGCAGCTCCACGGGCACAGAGGATCCCAGAGGGGCTTCCCATCTTCAAACACTCCCTTTGGAGCACTCCAGCCACCTGTTCAGCACAGCAAAATATCCAACCCATTTAATGAGGCTCCTGGTAAAATCATCCCTTTGAAGTCCCTCAGACCATGACAGCAATTAACTCCAGGCCCATCCTCATTTCTGTTGTTTTACCTCAGATCATTCAAGATCAACAACATCACCGAGGGTGCAAATTATTTCCCTGCAGAAGCAGTGAGGGAATGTCTCACATGCAGCTGCCAAAGTGACCTGACTGCAATCACAGCCACAGCGTGGGGGTCCTCCAGTGTCCCTGGGCTCATCCAGGATTCTTAATAATGTCCCTTTTGCAGACTGAAGCCTGTGAGGAAATTCATTATTTTAAGATTAGGGGTGGATCTGCTGTATGTACAGAGAGGGCAGGTAAGGATGGCATCACAGGACAGCAAAACACACAAATGGGATCATGAACTGTGGCACCTCTTCATAAACCTGTCCCCAAGCACATCCTACTTCAGCATCACGTGTGCATATGGATATTGAAAAGCTTTTCCCCAAATGTGCACAATGTGGGTTATTTCCACATTGCAAATTGCTTATAACAATGCACATTAAAAGCAAGTATGACATCAAGTGGATTATAAATAATATCATTTTGAAAAGCAAAAAGGATCTAACTGAAATATGAGTTTCTCCACATTAGAAATGGGAGTAATAATAAATGAGGAAAATCATGAGCAATAGATACACAACCAGAGGTCATTAGTCTAAAATTACCCTTGGAAGGAACTTCTTCAAGGTTTTCTGTTTGCTTTATTTCAGTTTCTGGTTTTTTATTTGCTTTGGGTTCTGTTTTTAAAGCGAGCAGGAATAAGGATAAAAGGAAATTCATTCCCCACCAAAGGGCCTCCTACGGCCGGAGCAGGGAGACCTGCTGGCTGCAGGAACCTCTGCCAGGGGAGGGGACACAGCCCCAGAGGGCTCCAGGCACTGATCCTCACCAGTGGCAGCATGGATATCACAGGGGAACAGCAGAGCATCCAAATCCTTCCCCTGCTCCGTGCCTGGGGACACCCCCATGCGCTGATCCATTGGCCAAGGCATTTCCCAAACCAGAACATGCCCCTCCCCAGCTAAAAAGGCAGGAGAAATGGTCACAACAGGGAATTCTGTGAGAAATCCCAGTATTTTCCTCAGTGTTTCTTAAAAGATCTCCGAAAAAGTTCCTAAAATGATTCCGGCGAAACTGAATTTGGGAAAGCATTTTATGGAAATGTTCCATTTTAACGAGGTGCAGTGGGAGGCTGAAAATGTTCCAGTTGCCCAACTGGAACAAAATGTAAGGCAAAGCATTGGGAAACAGGAAAATCACACTGCAAATAAATAAACAAACAAACAAAATAGTACAAGAAGCCTGAAAAATCTAAAATATTACAGCATCATCAAAATGAAGCACCTCAACATTACACCAACAGAGATGAAAGTCAAATGGTGCATTGGAACACATTTCCTCTCAAATTCATTATAACCAATAAAATTCCAATAGGAAATTTCTTTTTTATTCAGACTGGGGTTTGGATTCTGAGCTCTTTGGAGCAGGTTTTGACTCTTTTTCTCCCTAAGAAAATTGCTGCCATCCCAACCTCTTCTGCAAAGGTGATGCAGGAGAATAGAATTGGCACTCATTCTTACTGGAGGAAACCTATGTTTTCTATAAAATTGGTGCTCTTGCCTGATTTCTCAGCAAAAATGCTTTGAGGAGAGGCAAAGCAAAGCTATTGTTACCCAGACTTTCTTCCTGTGAGGACCCATCCTACAGTGCATTTACTGGTATGCTCTGAAATACCATAAATCATTCTGACAACGTGATACTTGTCAAAATAAAGGCATAAAATGCATCTTGGAATAAAATCTCCTCAATCATATTTATTTGTTTGCTCGCTGGTGCCATTTGGCTTTTCTCAGTGGGTTTCCCAGTCGTTAGGGGGAATTAGTGAGATTCTGCTGGAAAAACAGCCCCATGTGCATATTCACACGCTGAATTTCTGCATCCAGCACTGTGCACTCATTCAAGAGAACTAAAAATAAAGCTTTCAAAGGACACTTCAGCTTTCTTGCTGTATTTTTTTTCCCCCTTTTCCAGCTTTTTTTCCCCATCCCCCTCACCAAATATTCCACTAATGCTGAACGGTGGCGTGGTTTAAGGGAGTCCTGCATGGAAAGCTCCTTCAGCTGCTTAGCCCAACAGCATAAATTTGATCTCGTAATTAGTATTCAGCTCAGCATCTTGGATAGAAACCAATGTTACAGCCAAGAGGTGGTTTAAATCACATAAATCATAGATCAATGACAGAACTCTAAGCACTGGATAGATTACAAAAGTAAGCTTTAGTTAAAAATAGATTAACCATTTCCCTGCAGGAATTCCTTCAAAAAAGCCCTGAATATAAAACAAATAAAATTAAATCTGATAATTTTTTTTCCTAATGTATGCATATACTAGATGAATTGTTCTTTCCCCTGACAGTTACACACTGATTAAAGAAATGTGTTAACATGCTATTTCAATGGAAAATATTGTAAATTGTAGAGACTTTAATTTTTTTAATGAGCCTTTAATAGCCAAAAAGTACATCCCAGCAATATTGTGTACAGCCAGGTTTATAGCACATATCCCAGCAGCTAACAGATACTTCTTCAGCTGCTGGTTTTATAAAAAGGGCAAAAATATTTCCCAAGCTCAAAAGAAATATTTTTAAGGAGTGTTTTTAAAGTATTTTGTATTTTAAATTTAACTAAGGAAGCACCCAGTCACAGGAAGCATCACAAACCATCAGCTGTCCTGCTTAAATGCCCATGGGAATACTCAGCATCTTGGAGGATTGTGCCCAAAATCACCAAATTGTCAAAACTTCAAGGGAAGAGGAAATATGAGGCTGAATCTCTTCTCCCTGATTAAGGAAAGCAGGAAGGTTTGGATGCTGCAAGGTGATTTTGTCAATGTAAACCCCAAACTGAGGTGCTCCAGGACAGAGAGTGTCACCCAGGAATCTGCCCTGCAACCTGGGAACTGCAGGTATAAATTAAAAGTGTGTTCCTGCTCCTGTGCAGTGCACTGTGTTTGCCTCCCATCGGGTCACACATTATTCAAAAGAAGAAAAAATAAATAAAGAAAAAAAAAAAAAAAAAACAAAAAAACAAAAAGACTTTGCCGCATCTGAAGGACGATTTGCATGCCTGTTTCCTTAGTTGCAGAACTGAAATCCAGGAATGCCTCAGCAGCCCCTCAGCCATTCCTCAGACTGAGGAATTGCAGAATTCCAGCCACCAGGTCTGGAATAACAGCCTCAGGTTCCTCCTGGTGACCAGCACAGGGAAAGAGCCTGGAAAACTCCCATGGTCCCAGCCAGACTGGAGAGGAAAAGCAGCCTGAGCAGCCTCACCAGCCCTGCCACCTCCTGTGCCATTTCCAGGCTGGAAATGCAGCTTCAAATCAGTAAATAAACAAAGGGAGAGAAACCCAACATTTCCTACCCCTGGACTAACAAATTATGATCTAATGGAGAACAGAAAATACAGAAAATCACCCCAATAAAAAGTTGCACAATTTTTCAACCCGTAAATAACTTTTATAGCTGTGATATAGTGAAGCCAAACTTCCCAGTCACTGATACCTGTTTGTATATTTATCTTCCTGCAGATGACAAAAATGTGAAAGTAATTGGTGTTGCCACAGCTTGAATTTTAAAAAAATAAGTAATATTGCACTTATAGACATTAACATTTGTTTTCAAATACTCCAGCTCCTTCAAAAAGAACATTTTTAAACTTTGAGTGCTTTATGGAAATGACTACTTTCAATTTCCAAGGATATTTTTTCAGCGTAAGAAGAAATAATAAAGCTAGCTACTCGATGGTTATTTGAGGAACAACATTCAGATTTCAAAACTGGCTCCCTGTGTGATAGAAGACTGCAATATATGCAATCAAGACAGAGATTCAAACAATAATAACTAGCAGAGGCTCCAGGGCATTGCAGAACGTGTCATTTACTTCAGCCCCGTTCCTTTAAACATCACTCCTAGCAGTAGTTCAGTGGAAAATAGATGGGCTGCTCTTGTAAGTATAGACTATTCATACAGGGAAGTTTTCAAAGGCTCTGCATTTTCCAAAGTGCTGAAAAATGCATATCAAGTTTAGTAAAACTAAAGAAGGGGAAAAAAAAGAGAGGGGAAAAAAGGATCTCTTGTAATACGCCAAATTGTCGGAGAGATGTCAGGGTTAATTTTTAAAGGCACATTTCCCTCCAGCAACAATTCTCTTTAATTATTTCAATGTGAAACACATTATCAGACATGTTCCTTGCCTGTTCTCAGCTTGCTGACACAAGATAGGTACAAGATGTTCCCTCTCCTCTGCCGATGCTCACACACGGTGCTGGGCACTCTGGTGCTGCCTGCAGGGAGGGTGGGCAGCTCCTGCTGCCCCTCCAGCCTCCAGCCCCTTCTACCAAACCCATGGGACCACCTCCCCACGGCCACAGCACCAAAACAGGGAAAGAGAAGGTTGAGGAGAAACCACAGGATTTCAGAGTGTGGCCCTGGACACCAAGAGCAGCACAAACCCGCGGCCAGAGCAGTTTCAGAGTTATCAGGTAACTGAAACACACCGGACAGACTTCCAGTAGATTTGCATGGGGATTTGGCCAGATTTTGGGGTTCTTTTTCCCCTTACTTTGGTGTTTAATTGTCATGTAGAATAGACAACAGGTCAGGCAAATCTCAGTGAGGGAGTTCCTGGCCCAGTGCAGCACAACGAGATGCTGCAGGACATGGTCCTGTTGGATTCTTCTTCAGAAATTCATAAGAAGCACTTTATGTTCCTTCCAAGTGGTAAAGGACACTGCTCAGAGACCCAAAATAAAACATCAGCTCAAAATCACGAGGGACAGTGGTTTCAAATTTAGACATGAAGAAGGAACCTTGCTCTAACGTATTGGTGCTGCGCGGCAGCGTGGTTGGCCAAGTATTCCAGCTGGGAAAGGGGACTTCTGTTTTCCCACATCATTTCAGACTTGAGAGATAAGTGTTTAAGGTTCTTAAATATGCCAGAATCACATCAATCTATTCAACCCTTGTTCTGGTGCAAGGGAAGTCTAATCCTTTTCTTGGGAGGGAAGAGGCTTCAGACCAACTCCACCAGATCAGCTGCAATCTAACGGCCTTTTTTATCCCAGCTCCAGTAAAACTCACTATAGAGCCAGTTGTGAGATTAAAAGCTTTTTTAAGTTGCTATCTTGGGAAATTTCTTTCAAGGAAATTACTACAAAGCCTTGTTTTAGTGTGTTCCCCTACTGTGAGTCCTACTGTGTTTTTTTAATAAGGAAAGCCATCCATCCATAGAGGTGTATCCTGTTCTCCATGCTTGAGTGTCTAACAGCAGGCACATACAGTAGACACTCTGATGTTTTGCCTCTTTAATTTTCACTCCATAATGTTGGTGCCTGGTTCTCCTGACTGCACCTTTCAGAGCAGTTTAATTACGGGCATGCACAGAATTTCGAGAGGGGATCTTCAGTGATAATATTCAGATGTTAGGGACAAGTTTATTACAGAGAGATATCCAGATGATTTTTTTTTTAAACCATAAAATAAAATCCTTCTATGCAGTTATCACGGGATGGAAAGTGAGATAATATTGCCAAGGGAAAAAAAATAAAAATACTTCAAGGCTAAACCAGAAAAGAATATGGAGATGCTTCATTTAGTCTTTAAAAGATGCTTCATATGGAGATGCTTCATACAGATATAGAGATGCTTCATATAGATATAGAGATGCTTCATTTTAGTCTTTAAGAAGACAACCTTATGCTAAATATGAAAGTATGGCAGATCCATCACCGAGCTTTCAAGCAAATAGGACACAGCCATAGGTTTCCACACTTAAATTCCCAGCCAAATGGAAATAGCTCATGCCACTGAATTTATTAGCCCAAGGATTTCACCCCTGATTTTGATGAATTTTTTTAAATTGAGCCAAGCATCTCCCTGATAAAAGGTTACTGTACCACTCAGATTTCAGGCTTGGAATGTTTTTTTATAATAACAGGCCAGGTACAGGGTTATAAATGAGCCCTGCTCCATTGACTCCAGACAGGGTATGAAAATTGATTCAATGGAGCGCCATCAGTCCTCACCAGCTGAGTATCTGTCCCTCTAATCACAACTAAAAAGATTTCCCGAGTCAATTAAAGGCTCGAAGCCTCGACTCGCTCACACCAAATCCCTGCTAACAATGCCTTCATTTAAACCCTGATAAACTTCATTTAAACCCTGACAAACGCAGCACACGCTCTGCCTGGTGCCATGGGTGCTGCTGCAGATTGAAATCCCCGCTCATCCCAGAGCTCCAGGCTCTCCCCTCGTGCCTCACGTGGGCTGGGATCACACCTGGCTGCCCCCAGCCCTGACACCTTCCCCGGGTGTCTGACACAAAAATTAGCACATGCATTATCCTTGCCGAGGGGAGGGAGCACCAGCCACGCCAGGCAAACATGTACCTTTGCTGCCAGAGTGGGAGTACTTTAATTTCCAAATTACACCCATAAATAAATCAAGGCAGCAGGAGCTGATAAATGAAAGATTATGAAAATAGTAATATCCCGCAAAATCTTGAAAGGCATCATAATTCCTCAAACAATTATCTTCTGTCATATTTGCGAGTAGCCCATGTAGTTCAAGAACAGAAAATACAAATGTGCTCCTTTAAAATTCATGAAACCACTCATTCTGTCATAAAAGCAGGCATCTTTCATGGCTACTTATTTCACACAGTCTCATAACTAATACTGACAGATACTTGGAATGCAAAAAAAAAAAAAAAAAAAGAGCGCTGGACAAAGAGCTCGAGCTGCTCAATTCTTACATTTTTATGCTTGAAATGGAAAATAAAATCATATATTATAGAAGGCTGCAGAATTTCTGGTATAATTAAATCAAAATTTGTAGATAAAAATGAGATTGTACAAAGACTGGTGGTGTAGTGCTCCCAGGATTGGGCTGTGCTGCATCCATGACAACAGGATGGAAGGTTGCTTTTAATACTATTATCTTACATACCCACAGCTGAATGCTAATGCAGCTATACTGAGGAAATCAAGTTTCAGATCTGTATCCACTGAACTTACATCCACCAGGCAGGGACTTTAAAAGCCAGGCGAGCACACAAAGACCAATATTATAGCTCTGTCAACTCCCCAAAGGTCACAGATTTCAAAAGGTATACACAAATATTAATTGTCAGGTAGTTCTGTGCCGAGGAGCAGAACTGAGGCAGAAATCAGGTTTTGTGGCCATAATTCCCTGCCAATTTCAGTTTATAAAATGGAGGTGCAGAAGGAAGCAGGGAAGATTAACTGGGATCAGTTCATGTTCCCTGCGCTGACACTCGGTGACGTGTCCCCTGTGAACATTGTGTCAGGAAGGCTTTTCCCTCTTTCCCTCACTGAAGGAGATGGAAAATGTGGGAGAGCAGCTGGGCAGTCTTGTTTTCCAACACTTCTATTGACTCAGTCCTTGGGTTGTGGACTCCCCTGGATCCCTGGAAGTGTCCAAGGCCAGGTTGGACAGGGCTTGGAGCAACCTGGCACTGTGGAAGGTGTCCCTCCATGGCAGGGGTGGGACTGGATGAATTTTAAGGTCCTTCAAACCCAAAGCATTCCATGATTCCATCCTGGCTGGGGACAGACAGAGCTCCTGGTCCCTGCCTGCACAAGGAGCCTTCTGCTCTCCCATGGGAATCTCCACACCTGCCCAAGCTCCTTCTGCAATCACCTCCAGCTTCTCAATTCATCCTCTCCTGATTTAGTAATATTTTGCTGTACAATCATGTATATACATTAAGGATATCTAATTTCGGTTATAAAATCATAAAAACATAAAAAATACTGATTTACCTGGGGACAACTGGGGTAGTGTTCCTAAAATTACAGAGTTCTGAGCTGTCCTGTGAAATCAGGGCTTCCTTTCTCCTCAGTGCCAACAAAATCAAAAGGGTTCTGTGAGTTCCCAGGTGAAGAAGTCCTCTCAAGCCTTGTTCTGACAGAAGTGGCCCCACAGCACTGATTCATCAGTGTTCCAAAGGGGAACACAGCCCCACCAATGCTGGAGCCTCCCCTTAGCTCATTTTCAGACATCTCACACTATTTTTCCTTCTCCAACTCCTTACACTTCCAGGTGGAGAACTCCAAGCTAAATGAGCCACTGACCACTCTCCTAAAACAGGTTACAAATTGTAGTTCTCCAAATTCTTCTTGTTGATAAGCCATTGGCTCATACCCTGAGCAATTCATTTTTAGATGCATTATGAAATTCTGATGCACTGCTGGAAATTCTGGATCTCTGGAGCTCTGGCTTTGTCTCACACAGTCAAGAATGTGGACAAGTAAAAATACTCTTTTTTTGTCTGAAAAAAAATTCTTAGAGTTACTGTACAGGAAATAGAGATGGTAAAATAAAGAATAGATTAAAAAATCTAATAAAAAAATAAAGATAATAAAGTAAACTGAGGCAACTGAGCTAAAATATTGAGAAAAGGCACTTCTGAAGGATTTGCAAGACCATCAGGACTTGAAGATGAAGCTCATGGAGTGCAAACCCCTGCAGAAGTTCAGTTCCCAAGGGGGTTTTTCTCTGTTTTTCCCTTTTTCTCCACAAAACCGTGGCTTCAGTGGGGCAGCAAAAAGATGCTTCATTTAAGAAAAGCAAAAGGTGGTAACATCAGTCACAGTGGTGAAAGCTTTGGCCTCCAAGTGGCAGAATGTCAAAAAAAGTTGTAGCATTTTATGATACTGTAATTGAAAAAAGTATTAAGTTGTTAGTGGAAGTGTATTTAAGGGAAGCCCCACACGTGGATATAATAGAAAATTAATCCTCAGAGCTTAGAAAGTCCCTGAGGATGTAGAATCCATCATGAAGTTACCTCCTGTCCCAGATTTTCTTGTTGCTTGCCTCTGCTGACAACAGTTGTCTTTTCATTAGAGAATTTGATATCAATTTACTCAGGCACCAGGGGCAAGAAAGGATTTCACTTTCTTCATCTGAAAGACACTGATGCACAGAATTAGGACTTTGAACGGATGCCAGAGTGAAATGGTGACACAGTCTCTAAAGCCACAACCACAGGTGGCCCCAGCAAATGGTGCAGAGCCTCTCAGGCTGCCCAGGCTGCCACAAACCTCCCAAATTTCTGGGGATGAGAAAGGAGAACCTCCCTGATTGCAGAGATCTCCCTCCAGGCAGCTCCTGTTTCCAGACCAGCCCCACAGAGAAATGTCCTGGCTGTTTCTGCCCTCCCCCAGACCATCCCAGAGTGATGGGTGAGGTTGGAGACACCACTGGTGCCAGTCCCTGCTCAGGGAGGTTCTCCTGGAGCACCTGGCACAGGGTGGGCACAGGTGGGTCTGGAATCCCATCCAGAGTGCAGGGAGTGGCTGCTCCCAGGGCATTTTCAGGTTTAAATCCCTCAAAACTGGCTTGTCTCTATTTTAAGCATTAAATTAATTTAAGGTGATACAAGAAATAACCCCAGCAAGGTTCCTACCTCCCCTAATCTGAGCACAGAGCTGGTGCCTTCTGCTGCTCACTGACCCAGAGCTGCAAGAGCCAATGGGACAGAGCAGCAGGCGAAGTGATGACCCAGCAGGTGATCATGGAAATCATTCCCACCCTTCCAGGCGTATGCTGAAAATTGAGCTTTACCCCAAGCTCATTGTGAAGCTTTCCCACTTAGAAGTGCTTTGGCTCCTTTCTTCCTCAAGCCTTGCTTACGTCGAGGATTTATCATAGAAACCTCCACAATAAAATGAGCTCCCTCAACAACAAAATTGCCATGCAATGACTGGTTCTGCTCCTACAGGGGATCTGATTTGGGTGCTCAGTGAGAGCCCAGAGGCCTGCTGACAGCTCTGGAGGGGAGCAGGGCTGAGATGTGGAGCTGCTCCCACTGTGCTTTCTGCTCAAATGGAAAACTGACTGAAGGGACTTGCAGCAAGCAGAGCTTGTGCTTTGTTAGAGCCAGGAGCAACCTAAATTGGACATCTAAAATTAGACAGCGTGAATTTTCTCCTGCACATCCCTGCATCTTGATGGTGGAAGGGTGGGAAATGAAGGTGGAAAGCTGAGAGCACAGAGACAAACCCTCTGTTTGCCAGAGCCTCTGTACTCAGCACATCCTTGACCTTCCCTGATCCCTCACACCCAGCACAGCCCTGCCAGGGTTTGCACTCAACCATGCTTCTAATAAGGCACAAAACCACATTATTTTTATCAAAAGGCTCAGGGATCAAACTGAGACAAGCAATTTATTCCAACAGAAACCAAGGCATCACCTGAGAATACTCGCATGGAAGGTTTCTCTCCAGAAACAGGGAGGGAAAGGAAATGCAAAGCCATCAGTTGTTGCTGTTCCTCCATCATATTTTATCATATTCCTTTGATGCTCCAGTGAGGTTCCTCACCCTGAGCCACCCTCTCAGGCTGTAATTCAGTACAAGATGTTAAAACCAGCCTGAAAAACTGTGAGACACCGGGCAGAGCTTCCCCTCAGCTGCTTCACTGCCCTCACCTCAGCTTCAGCAGAGACTGAACACCAGGCCCCCCTTTCTGCCCACAAACCCCACTTTCCACCCATGGAGAAACTCTAAATACTCCTATTTTATCCCACAACATGGCAAACACCCAAACCCATTAATCCAGCTACAATCAGATCATAACTTCTTGTCCTCAAAGCAGCCCTGATCCAGGATGGGCTCCATGGGCAGGAGAGGGAGTGATGATCTCACTAGCTGTAAAAAAATGCTCAAACCAACTTGATCTTTGCCATATTAGAATAATCTGGGCATGCAAGGGTGTAATACACTGAATATTTTTATTGGATGTTTTAAAAATAGAGATATGATCTGGCCATGATTCTTTGGTATTGATTTCAGCAAAATTCTGAGGTCATGTTGTTTATTTAAAAAAAATAAATCATAGAACAGTTTGGTTTGGAAGGGACATTAAAGCTCATCCAGTTTCAACTCCTCTGCCATGGGCAAGGGCATCTTCCACTAGACCAGGAGGAAAAATCAGATTCCCTCATTCCAAGAGTGTTCCAGCTGTCAGCAGTCAATGCTGCCTTACACTCAGGTGCCTAGTTCTCATTTTAAAAGATCTCTCTCACATTTTGTTCTTTTACTTCTACAGGTATTCCTGTTTTGCCAAAAACACACCAAAAACATTTGGGTTTCTGTTAGCAGGACAGAGGTTTTTCCAGACAGGGAGTTACGGGGGCAGCACTGGCTGCTTAGGCTGAGGCTGCATTGAAAATGCCCTCCATAAACCTGGCTCTGGCCTTGTTACAGCAGCAGAAACCCCAGCCAGACCCTGGGAGCACAGAAATCCTCACGTTCCTCATCCCTCTGTGCCTGCAAAACCAAGCACTTGTTACTGAGAGCTCTGCACCCCCAGCACCAGAGCCCAGCCTTGCTCCTCTCCCTTCCCTGGGAGCGAACCCAACCTGTGCTCAGCCACTCCTGACAAACATTTCCCATTTTCCCCAATTTTTGCACCAATTCCCTGTCAGGCTTTTCCTCAGCAGCATTTGCAGGGTGGGCAGGGCTTTCCCTCCTCCTCCTCCTCCTCCTCCTCGCTGGCAAAGAGCCCATCTGGCATCCATGTGGCAGCCCCTGCTAAGTGGGATCTGGAGGAAAAGTGCCACATTCCCAGTGGCAATCCCAGCCACACCAGCACAGGACACACAGGGAAATCATTTCCAGACTATTTCATTTTTTCCCCCAAAGTGTGGAGCATCTCCTATGCATAAAATCTCATTTTCCTGCAACTCTTTGCACGGGGCTGCAGGGATATGGTTTTAAACCTCTCCAAAAGCTTAATGTCTTGCCTAAACTTGGCTCAAGGTCCTGCCTAAGCTCAGCTCCAGCTGCATCATTCAAGGGGCTCAGTGCACAACCCTGATGAAAAGAGCAGGGAGAACACATTTGCTACACCAAGTTACCTCAGTTAAAAGCTGTTTGGGTTTAATCCATCCCTTTTAGGACCTTTTGTGTTACAGGGGGAAGGGAGTCTATACAAACAGAGCTGGAAAAAAAAAAAAGAAAAATGCATTGCTCACATTTTTTAAAAGTCGCCTTGGGCAGTTATAAGTTACATAAAGTTGCTCCTGTTCCTGTTGTAGTTATGCCAAAGTTATCTGAGGTGACGGGCATAAAGTGACAGCTCCAAACTTGGGGAATAAAAGTTCCCAAACGGGGCCTTTTCACTTACACAAAATCAGAATAAAACCAACAGCCTGCAAATTCAGACAGGACTTCACAATTTCATAGCAATGGTGGAGATTATTCTAATATTTTTTACAAAAAATAAAAAAAATATTTTGATTTAAAGCCAGAAAAATAGCTTGTATATAGCAGAGTATGAAACTATTCTTGTTTCCAGTAGTTGCAATCATGAACTTCACTTAGCTTGACACTTGTGTAATAATGTGAATATTTAGCTTTCCTGAGTATTTATTCCCTAAACTCATGACTTCTAGAAATCCTTCAAAATCTATCACTTGAGAAAGAGAAGTTAAAATGAGAGATATTCTGGGGAAAATTACTCCCTTTTCTTAACATTCTTCTTCCCCCCACACACACATTCCCAATTTCCCACACACATCTTGAAGGCTCTGCAGTGCAAGTTTTCAGGAGCTAAATCTACGAGAGAAATCAAAAAGAAAGGCTATTTTAAAACAATCAAGAGACAAAAATAGAAGCCATCCTTAACTAAATACAATGGCAAAAAGTTGGACATCTTTTGTGTCTTTTATGAGCGACAGGGAGAGGAATGATTAAAAATGTACCAAGAGCCCCGAATGCCATTTTACCGTCATTTCCTTTGATTAACCTTCACCTGACCTCAATCCCTAAGGCAATTTCAGTTTCTTTTTGTTCTTCCATTTAAATTCTCCACTCCAGCAGGTGAGTAGAGCCCCGTCACTGCAGATTGGTTTGGGGGAGGATTGCACAGAAAATATTGGGGTTTTTTTCTGGAGAATCATTTGGAAAAACCTCAATATGGACAATAATGGGTCACATTTACTCCAAAAGTGGGATTTTTTTAATAATCCTTGTGGAATTATAGAATTATTTATTTTTTTAGGTATTAATTAAAGCAGAGTTGGACCAGTCACACCAGTTCCCACCAGTGCAGGAACTTGGTGTTACTGGTTCACCAACCATGCCATACCAAATTCTCACCAACATCCCCACTGTCCATCTGCAATATCTGCTTCCACCTGATTTATGAATGTAACATATAAATGTAACATTCCCACTGGAATGGGGGAAAAAACAAAAGACAGCATGAATACAAACTTTAAAAAATTGATTACAAACTCTTGGCAGAAGGAATGGATCCAGAGTTTGCGCAGGAATCTTACATTGCAATTTTTTCTTGTTTTAAAACTGTTTTCCAACAGGTTTCATGATCTCAGGGGTGGAGTAGAAATCATAGAATGCTGCGTACTTAGATCCTGTTTTTTAAGTGTTAACAGGATAATTTTTAAAAAAGGGGAAAAGTTGTATTCAGAAAAAAAAGAGACTTGATGGTCTTAAAGGTCTTTTCCAACTAAACATTTCCAGGGTCCTCTATCTACAAAAATCCTGTAAGATCTGTAAATTATGCCTGGTTATGAAATGGTGAGGAATTTTCTGACCTATTTGCTACATCACAGACTGATTTAAGGGATAAACCATCCTCATCCATAGGAATTGATGTGAAGCTGAGGCTTCTGATGGCACATTTTTAATCTCTCAGCAAAAAAATATGGGATTTAACATTCAAATTAAGCCTAGAACCAAAGTGCTTAGTTTCAGCTTGTGCCACTGTACCAGCTTACCTTGGGATGAAGAGATCCTTCACCACACATGGCCTTTGTTATCATCCCAAAATATATTTTATTGCATAAGCAGAAGTTATGGGTTCAATGGAGGCTTTGCTTTCTCTGCTGTCAGCCCAAAGCACGATCTGACTGGATTCATGATATCTCAGTTCCATATAGTTCTCTCTAGAGGAATTTCAGGACAAAAAAATAAAATAAAATTGTCCCAGGCTGACACAAACATCAGCATTTCTTGCAAACCACCCAGTAAAAAAAGCTCAGTTTGGAGTCACTGAACTTTTTGTAGGAATTAATAATTTTGAAATTTTTCGCTTTTTCTGGGCTTCCTAATTTTAATTTTCTTGCTATCTGTAGATAAAAATTGAGATTAAACGCTGATCTGTTGGGCTTCAAAAGGATGAAATAGATGACCCTGGCAATTTCCAAACTCTGTTGCTGTAGGGAGGTGACTCAATAACTCTGATCCTCTCCTGGTCCTGATTTTATTCTCAAAAACTGGCAAACAAACTGGCCCTTCCTGAGAGCATGAAGGAGTTACAACCCAAAAGTCCTGTAGATCTCACTCATGAACCTTTTACGATCTTAAATATTTCACAATATTCATAAGCCACTTTATAGACTCTGTTAAAATTCAAGTTTCTTCACCCGCTCTCATCGGAGCACCGCTTCCTTTGCACATCCAGACACACCCTGGGCTGTGTATTTTGGGGTAAATTCTGCCCAGTTTTCTATGCCAGCGCCTCGCCTGGGTTCTGCAGGAGCGTGTCCAGCCCTGAGTGACAGAGGCTCTCACCTGGGAGAGCAGCAGGCTGCAGAGGAGGAGGAAGGGCTGGGAAAGCGCCCGGGGCAGGGAGGTCAGGCGCAGGTTAATCGAAGGAAATGACAGTTTGATGGTATGCACGGCCCTGCAGATCACATGTGGGCATTTGCCTGGGAAATATTTAACTGTTTTATCTCTATTTGGGAAGAAAGCAAAGCAAAGTGCAGGAAAATGCAGGAGAAGACATGGGTGGGATGCAGAGATTCCAGCTGGGAGGCAGAGAGAGCCCAAAAGTGCCAATTCTTCACTCACATCCAACACTTCACTGCCATAAAGCACAGCACAGGGGCTGGGGAGGCAGGGAAATTCAATAAACCTCTCATT
This sequence comes from Zonotrichia albicollis, assembly GCF_047830755.1. Taxonomy (NCBI): domain Eukaryota; kingdom Metazoa; phylum Chordata; class Aves; order Passeriformes; family Passerellidae; genus Zonotrichia; species Zonotrichia albicollis. Next base: position 16,352,284 of record NC_133832.1, read on the forward strand.
TACCTTGCTGCCATATTTATCCCAATACTTATTGCTCTGCTCCCAAAACAGGTGCTGGAGTTAAGAAGGGAAACTTTGTGGAAGCTTCAAACTTATTTGTGTCTTGTAATAAACTTGGCTTGGCCACATTCCTGCCTTATTTATGTTTCCTTTCCAACAATTTTTGTGCACTCGGATTTTTGCTTTCAGGAGTTCTTTCCAAACCTGATTTTAAGCATGTGTGAAGGTGGAAAGGGATTTTTAAAAACTGTCTCCTCAAATATTTAATCATGAAATTTATTCTAGTATTTGTCCTTAATTAATTGTGGAATTAAACCAATACCACCTGACTGATCAATCACAAATACATAACACAGCCTGAATTCTGATTTCTACTTTTGATTAATAAAAAAAACCAATGAGTCACAAGAAAAATTTTGACAACTATTTTTTCTTCATTCTTCCTACAGAAAAAGAGGCAAAATTCACTGAGTGAATTATTAATTCTGAGTTATTCATCCAGCCCTACTAAAAACTAATCTGTTTCTTTTTTTTAAGCATCAAAAAGGTCTTTCAAATGGAGGTTGCAATAATGAAATATGGCAGCAGATCTTGAAACGTGCCCATAGCCAGGCTGCAGATATGGAAAAGGTTACAGAACCAGAGTTATTAATCCCCATCACTCTGACAATTGATTTTGAACACAGTCTGTTGGAGTCTTTATAATGCAAGATCATAAATGTTCAGAACTAATTTATTGCTCTTTGTTCCACCTGGCAAAAACACACTGTCAGATTGAGTTGTGTTGACACAAGGACGCAGATGAGAATTTAAGTTGTATTTTTATCCACATTTGTAAATTTGCTTGCCATGCCTGTGTGTGGTTAGAAGAAAAGGATTTAGAAACATTCATGAAGGAGTTAAAAGTGTCTGCAAAGGAACAAAACCAGAGGTTATGCTCTCTTTCCTAAATGGGAAATGTTTGCACAAATAGTGCTATATTTGAAATTTAATAGTAAAAAGTCCTTATTTGAATTTGTCACTATTGATATTTTTGGTTTGCACCCTGTTCCCTGGTATCTCTCATATTTCCATAAGTAAACACGAAAAAACATTTGCTTTATTCACATATTGATTTCCACACCAGGCAAGGATTCCCCACACACCAACGAGGGAGACGCAAAACCTTCCATCCTACCTGGCTTTTTCCATTTTTTAATCAGTCATTTCAAAGCCTGAATCTATTCCATTTATCCCAAAAATTCCTCAGCTTGTTCTTTCTTGCCACCCCTCCTGTCCATGCCAGGGAAGTGCCAATCCCAAAGAGGGACAAGTCAGGGAAGGAGGGGAGAAGGATCCCCTTACAGGGACACAAAACACTCATTTGTAAAGATTAGGGGTTTTTTAAGGATCAAAAAGAATACATTGCAAGATATCTTATTTTAGTAATAAAATCCTGTCCCATAGACCAAGAATTCCAGAAAGGATGAATTACAAGGCTTCCAAAGGCCTACAGAAGCAGGGAACTGAAATAGGAAAAATAGAGAAAAGGAAGAAAAACAGAGGAATGTCTTCACATCAAAAATGCTCCTCTACCAACATCTCCAAAGTATTTTTCCTCAGCAGAAAGATAAACTTGTAAAATTACCATTCTTTTCAAAATAACCACACAATACTTCTTGAATAACACTTTTCCCTCTGACGGATTTTACAGTCCAAGAATACAAACTTTGTCCTTCCATTATCTGGGGGTAGAATCATTTAATTGTCCTGGCAACTTTGTTTCTTTTGAATTCTTATTTTTACCACGATTATGAACTAGGAGAGCTATGGCTGCATGCTAAAACTGCTGCATTCAAGACTTGTAGGCATCTGTGTGATATTGAAATTAATTTCCAGTATAAAACAGTTAACAGAATAACCCTAGATAAAGGCAAATATAATATTAATTCCATTCTTTTTGTTGGCAATGTTGTAAAGTCCATTGCTCAAGTAAAGAGCACTTTGCTGAGCCAGATACAAATTAATTTTAACATTCTTCTTCAAATAGGAATTTTAAAAGTCAAGTAAAGGCTGCAGTAGCTTTGAAACATTTCAGTGATTATTTTAATTACCTATCATAGAGCTGTGAGACTGCAGAGGGAGGGGAGAACAACACCTGGCGTATTCACAATGTTTTTTCTGACACAAAGAAGAAAAAATACTTCCCAAGCCCTCAGACCAACAAAAAGCTCAACAAAGTCAACACAGATTGGGGTTTTGTCAGCGTATTAATGTTGTGATTTTAGCCTGGACTACGCGTTCTTATTCTGTCAATAACAACTTTCACTTTTAAATAAACCCACCAAATCTCCAAACATTAAATCTATGAATTCTGACAGCTTTAAAGCTTGTTTTTCCACCCAAAGCTGATGCACACGTGGGGTTTCTTTCCAGGCTCTGGCTCTACAGCAAATAATAAAAGGTCGCTTCACTTTTGCCACGACTACACAAGGAAAACTCTATTTTTTGTCATTTCGACCCTAAATAGAACTGGGAACTGGAGGTTATTGGGACTCCCGCTGGCCTTTGACACCCAGCACCTCGGGAATGAGGAGAGCTGGGGGGGAAAAGCCCCCTCAGAGGCAGAGTTGTCATCCCCACCCTCCATGTGCAGGGAGCAAGGGCTGACCCCATCGCCGCGCCGCAAACACCGCCGCAATCAACAACAACAAACCCAGAAACCAAAAAGGAAACGGCCTGTCAGGAGCCAGGTCAGCCCGTTTTATTTGCACACGTGTCAGGGAAGATAGAAGGAATCGCTGAATTAAATTAAATCAAAGCAAACCTGCTAATTAAAACAGCTAAAATTATGTTTGTGAAGATGTGTGACTGGTTTCCTGCTTATCTGCAAATACGCCTCCCCATAATATAAACATGTTTCCATCTCCACTTCATTTATAATAAGTCTTTAGGCAGATTGTAATTAGTATTTTGAGTTTCTAATAGAAGATCTATTGTGCTGCTGGAGCAATATTTTTCCTGACCATCAAAATAGTGATTATTTCTGCATCAGTCTCAAGGGTTCTCACCTGTTCTTCTCATGCTGGTCAAAGTCTTGCATCCAATTTATCAGAATCAAATTGGGTATTTGTCTGAACACCATCATCTTCAGAACATATTGCTTGCAGTTAACCACTGTATTCAACTCCACCTACAAGCCAAACCAGAAATTATTATCAGTTCTGCTTGAATTTATCCCGTAGCTGGAATCTCATTCAAGATTTAAAAAATTATCATGATAGGAAATAAAAAAATGGAGGCAAAGAGAAGTTCTGAGTGTAAAAAAATGGTACTATTTACAAAAATCAACTTTTTGTTTCTGTTTTACTTATTCCCAAGTTTGCAGTGCATAATTTTATATAAACCCAATTACATAGCTCAGTGATTTACTGGCAAAGCTGGCCAGGAGAAAATTATCTGGCTTTAGCTAATGTGTGTGCCTATTTACAATCAAAACAAACCCAGAGAAAATTGCAAAATGGCCACAGAGAAAAAAAAAATAGTCACGTCAGAAATGCACCAGAGGTGACACAGTTTGCAGGATGAAAAAAGTTCACCTTGTATTTATAATTTCACTGGATGAGCAACAAAGTGTGGGTATGGGTACAGATTCAGCCTGTCAGATCATGCACTATTTATTTATTTCACTATTTATCTTAGAGCCTGGCTGGGGTCTCCGTGGTTTGGAAATTCTGGTGTTTTCTTTTTGCCTTTTCCATCATTTTTTTGGGATTACTTTGCACAGTTGTGTGGGCTCTGTTCACCAGGATTGCTTAGCTATTTACAGCTCCCCTGGCTCTGAAAAGGTTTTGGGATGCAGGGTTTGGGATGCATGGTTTGTGATGTAGATTTTGGTTTGCAGGTTTGGGATGCAGATTTTGGGATGAAGATTTTGGTTTGCAGGTTTGGGATGCAGATCTTGGGATGCAGGGTTGGGGATGCAGGATTTGGGGATACAGATTTTGGGATTTAGGGCTCCAAGGCCCCAGAGCTGTGTGCACATCCCAGTAACGGGGACTGAGTGGATTTTGGGATCTTCGAGATGAAAATCACAATCAGCAACACTGCAATAACATCTGGGTGTTATTTCTGCTGACAAATCCTATGGGTTTTGTTGTTGAAACATTTCTGACCCAACACAGAATGCCTGGAGGGAAGCACAGGAGCTTTTTTCATTTGTAGCAAGTGACATTTCTAAGACAAAAATACAAACCAAACCTTTGCAGTTTTTTTAAATCACACCACAAATTATTTCAGATTATTGTATGATTCTCTCTGGCACTTGGCACAACTCTTCAGGCTGAGATTTTGCTGGATGTGGCCCAGAGTTCATTTACTCACTCACCTCCAAACAAGAGCTTCCTAAAAATACAGTAAATTGCAAATATGCTAAACCCCAAATTTTGCTGTAATTGCATGTGCCAGCACTAAGTCCTGCATCAATGAGAAACCCCACTGATGTCAGCAGGATTTGTGACAACACAAGATTTCCCTCCCTTCAGCTCAGCTCTGAAACTGGATCCTGGGTGAGCACATTTGAGTTGTGTGGATTATTTGTGATTAAACAGATTTGGATTAAATCACAGCACTGGTTGTCTCCTCAAGAACCCTGTTGGGATGTGCAGCAATCCAGGTGACCTTACAGACTTTTACAACACCGAGCAAACTCTGAACAGCTTCAGGGAACAGGGATTTCTTTTAGCTGTGCAAAGATCAGTTTGTAAAATGTAAGGAGTTAAAATGCTGCTGTCCTGATGAAGGTTTTTCATGCTTTAAAATTATAATTCAGGTGACAGAGAGAAATTTTCTTGCAGGGGAAGCCAATCTCAGCTCAACTCCTTGAGCTCTGTTCCATTCATCAGGATGGAAAACATGGCTGTGCCTTGTGCAGGAAAATTCAAATAAAGGAGAACAATGTCTGAATACAGAAATCCACCAAAATGCCACCAAATCCTAGCTCACCCTCCACTGCATCACTGCACTATCTCACTTAATTTTAAAAAAAATATCTCTGTGAAACCTTACTTTTTATTACTACAGTCAATCTTCATTAAACCCAAAAATAAAATCTATAATTGCTTATATAAATGAGCAATAGGATTAACCATAAACAATAGAAACTGATTTCTTCCTCTCTAGAGGACACAGCTGAGAGCAGAACTTGGTGAAATTACTCTACAGCAACTTCCAGCTCACCAGAGCTCAAGTTGAGCTCCAAATGCTTCACACAATTCCAGTATTCTGGAATTCTTCAGTCCTCCAGCAGCTTGGGAGCATCTGCCCCGTGGATGCTGATACACAGACTCATATCTAACACAGGGAACTTTTGGCAAATGCAGCCGCAGAGGTCATGAGGGAGGAGGGAGGAAAAAAGGCCTGACGGATATAAAGAGAGCCAGGTTGCCAAATTCAGAGGGTTTGGCAGAGTAACAGAGATAAAGGAATCAGCAGCCCAGCTTTGCTCCATGCAGAACCCCGTGCCTGCCTCCTCTGGATTAGGCAGCCTGGGAGTCCCTGGATCCATAGATAACATTGAAGAGAAGAAAGAGAGAGCAAGGGAAAAGTAATGGGAATACTTTTCTGAAGTTTGCTTCAAGTTATCCAGCAGCTCAAAAAGGCTTTGAGCCTAAGATATTTTATAAAATTTTCCAAAGGCTTGGAAAGGCTTGGGGGTGGGAAGCTGTTATATAATCCCTTAACACCTCCAAGAGTTTGTGGAGCTTTCTCTCCCACGTGGACACTGTAGTAAACATTGTGCTCTGAACTCTGCATTCACATTGAAACTGCAGGACTTGGCTGGAGCAGCCAAGCTGTGGTGAAGCCACAGGTCTGGAAACTTCCTCCCCTTTAACATCCATCCTCTCCCACCCCGTCCTCTCCTCCACCAAGGACATTTTTAGCAAGATTGCTCTGCAGCTAATTACATTGCCATGGCATCCAAGTACCACACAGTCACGAGACCTTCTTCTTTTAACAGCCCTTGGCTTTGCAGAGAGGAGTTCATGGGGAAACATCCCTATATTTGGAGAGCTGAGGCACCAGGTCAGAGCCTTTGCCCAGCTCTGCAGGGGAGAGAGTGGCCAGGGAGCCAAAGCAGCTGCATGGCCACCAACCCACCCAGCCCTGCGCCCTCAGGGCTGCTCCAGCAGGCAGATCCGGGATTCCATGAGGAAACCTTGAGTAAATAGAGCCAAACACAGCTCACCTTGTGCACTCTGCAGCCTCCAGCAGGCCTCAGAGCAGTGCCAGGCTCAGGGAAGGCCCCAGAGTGCTTCTGGAGGAGGCCTGGTGCCCTGGCCAGGTGCTCCTGGTGCCCTGTCCTGATGCCCCTGGTGCCCTGCTTTGCCCAGGCAGGAGGTGTGGGGCAGCCTGGCCCCAGACAGGCTCATGGTGGCCCCAGAGTCCTTCTGGAGGGCCCTGGTGCCCTGCCCTGGTGCCCTGGGGTTGCAGGGTGGGTTATCCACAGGGTGCTCCCTGACTCTGAGTTTCCTACAGGCAATGGTCTGAGCTGAGACACCTTGCCAGGATTTCCCTCATGTCCTCAATGCTGTGACCTTGCTGGGAACTTGACTTGCCCCACACAGCTCCTCTGATCCCTTTCAGCTCTTCAAGAGCAGAGCACTGACTTGAAAATCTATTTTCCCCATGCAATTCCTCCACACAGAACCCAATTACTCTTTATTTCTAATTTCTCTCAGCAGTTTCTCTCATCTGTTTCCATTTGCTTCCTCTAACAGATTCTTTAGTCACGTCTGTGCTACTGCAAGAGTTTGGTCATGACTTTCTGCAGCCTGGTGTTTATTTGCCTGTTCCTGCTATCAGATCAGGTGAAACCTGTGTGTTATCTTTGGTGTCACCACCTCTCACCACTCTGATGTTCAAATATTTCTTGCACAGCATTTTCACCAATAATTATTTGAAAAAATTATATAAATATATAAAATAATATATAAAAGAACCACAACAAAACCTGGAGTGAGGGGATTAAGCCCCACTCATGGAAAGCACAGTCCCACCTCCAGGCACTTCACCAGCACAAGTTGTATGAGGGAAACAGGCTCAACCACAGCAGTTTGACAGGCTCCTAATTTATTCAATTAACAATAAACTCACAGTACTGCGTCCTGAACCTGTCAGCCAGCTGAACTGAGACAACCAGCTGAATACTAAAATCTGCTCTGCCACTCAGCCACCTTGGAGCTGAGGGCTGCTAAAATGGAGAGTGGACCGAAAGTAGCCACGAGAGAGGGACTTTGGCCAAAGGTTTAACTTGCTAGAGGTGACAAAACTTGTTCCAACCTGTGCCAAAAAACTGTGGACATCACGTTGTCAGTCTGCTCTACATCACTCAACATGCAATACTTGCTATAGCAGACAGATTAATTAATAGAGATAACAGAAACAGTAGTATATAATCATAAAAGAGAGAGCAGAAACCACAAAGGACTACAGCTTCCCTGTGGCACAGCAGTGATTTTTTTTTTAAGTGTCCAGTCCCTTTTCAACAGCATTTTTAGAGGACTAGCAGCCAGCCAGATACAGCTACGGATAATCAGTGGTGGATAAAGAAAACCCTTCTCCTGACAATCAGCATCTGCACTTTAAGCTGCAGAAGAAACAGCTGCCTGGCTGTTCATTAGAGAGGGGATTTGCCAAACACCCTCCCTGGCGCTCTGTTATGCAAGGTAGCACGATGTGTGTTCTCTCCTTCCTCAGAGATGGAGCCTAAAAGCAGCCATCGTATTTAGCCCTCCCATCCCCCTAAATCTTCCCCACAAAGGACACTGTCACCACCAAAGCTCTGCAACAAGGATCGTTTATATATCTGACAACCTTTAAACCCCCAAAGAAAGGCAGAGGGAAGCGGTAAAGCTCTCTGAAGAGCTCTTTGGTGGAACAAGCAGAATTATGAGCAGCAGGAGAAATATGAGTAATTAAGACAACAGTATATCTATATCTTACAGCTGACAGAGGGAAGCTGCAAGTTAGCTCTGGGCAAGATGTTAGCAGAGGAAAGAACTGAGCAGCCTGTTTCTAATGTTAGTGTTGAAAAGGCAGCCCAGGAAAAAGGCTAAAGGGACAATTTCATTAAAAAGAAGGAAGTAGGTTGGATTAAGAGAGCAGTTAGATGCAGACTTGTAACATTAAAGGAGCAGGTCAACAGCTCTCTGTCACAAGACAAGCAATCATTTGGGGAATCAGCCGATGTGCCACTCTCGCTGTGCTCAAAAGAAAACGCTCTCAAATTATCTATGGGTGGCTTATGGAGAAAATTAATGCTGGGGAATTGCTCCACGGCACAAAACAAAGCCCTGGGGTGCACGAAGGCTGCAGGAGAGCAAAGCACAGCCAGCCAGGATGTTTGCCACCAAACAGCCCTCACCAGGGCTGGTTTTAGGCAGCGGGCACCGACCAGAGCCAGCGTGGTGGCCAGGACACAGCTCTGGCTCCTGCCTGTCCTGCACTGCCCAGGGCTGGAGCCACCCCAGGAAGGGCTGGAGCTGCTCCCACCCCACGGCCCCTCTGACAAGGGCATCCCCTGGGTTTGGGTCCTGCCCTAGCCCTGCATGCTCCAGCGATTCCCAGCTGGCAGGTCGGCCCTTTGTGGCTCCAGCAGCATGGTTTATAGCAGCCCTGGGGCTGTGTTTTCCATCCAGGATATATAAGTGAATTAGTGGAAAATTCGAGCTTACACAAATCACGGTGCTCGGTTTGTCATGGCCAGGCAGCATTTTCTCCAGGCTCAGTCCACGAGGTGTGGGAAGAAACTGGGGGCTGCACCCACAGCTGGGTTTGGAGCTGGGAAGGGAAGTGCTGCACATGAGAGGGGCACAAAAGCCCAAGGGCAGCTCCCCCATGCTCACACATTAATTGTGTGGCTGGCTCAGTCACCTGGGGCTGGCAGAGCAGGACGTGGGGATGTTGGGAAGGAGCCTCCCTCGCCCCCCAGGCTCCATCTGCACGAGCAGGAGATGGGAATCACCCCCAGTGCAATATTTGTGCTGGAGAAATGGCAGAGGGGCTGCTCCAGATTGCCATTATTGTAAACAAGAGCAGCATTTACCCACATGATAAGAGCTGGAGGCAAAGGGCACCAAACGGGGGTCACCAGCTGCAAGTGCTGCTGCCACCCAAGGAGAGGAGCTCCAGCTGCAGCAGGATGGGGACAGGGGAGCCTGGCAGGTGACAAAACCTCTCCCTGTGCTTATCACGGGATTGTCCTGATGTGTCTCTCCCAGCATTTAGGATGTTCCTGCTGTGCCTTTCTTAATTTGCACCTACAAGCCCCAACACTTCTCAAGCACTTCCCTACCAACACCATCAAAACTGATTTGGATAAAAATACACCTGGAATAGATGTTTCACAATGAAGCCCAGCACAGGTATTCCCTATTTTCCTCCCTTGCTTTCTCATGGATCATGGCATTTCTGACCATCCCATCATTAGTTGGTGTAAAGAGCCTGAGGTGAAGGGTTTTCACACAATTCTTTGCCATTTTTCTCCTATAAAGAAGTGAGTGGGGCTGTACAAGGAGCCCAGGCACCCTTTCCTACACAAACCTGCATATTTCAAACCACAAACTCTAATGACTCCTTAAAATACACATTTATATTTAGCCCATAAATCAAAACAGAGAGTCAAATCCTGCCTGGAGAACAAAATCCTCCCGTGTAGCTCTGTTCCATACCCAAGGTATCACAGAGCCTGTGGGTTTCTGCCTCCTGCTTCAGCCACACCCTCACACTCATTGAGAGAGAGGATGGAGCCCTTAAAAACCTCACAAATTTCTCACTTTCCCAAGCACTACAAAGCAGCTAAAATCAGGGAAAATGGCCTCCTGTCGTTTTGTTGACTTGCCAATGAGTTCATTTACCCACTCAGCCCACAGAGCAACTGGAAATGCAGAAATGGTTAATATCCCACCACAAGGCCAGGAACAAGTACCAAACTTTTCTCCCCATGCCAGGAAAAGACAATTGTGAGGCTGAAACTGCTCATCAGCTGCTCTTCCCATAAAGGTGAGCATCCTGACAATTCTTTGGGGTATATTCTTAGAAAGAGCGCTCAGAATTTCATGTTATTATCATATTATAGACAGCATTCCTTTGATAAAGGGTCAGGGATCAGGAAGACAAGAAAAATAAGGAAATAAAGCCCAGCAACAGACAGATCTTTAGCTGGCATAATTGGACACCCAAGTCCAAGGGAACTGTGTCCATTAGCAGGAATGGGTGATCTGACCCATATGCTTTGCCACTTTTAAGTGTGAAGATTAAAACAAGGCACCTAGCAGCAGAAATGGGTTACATTCCATTTCAGAGAGGCTCGGGTTGCCTAAAATTCCGGAGAAATTTCCAGCCTGCCATCATAAAGACTTCAAGGCTGTTTACCCCAACTTCTCAATAGCTCCTTCTAAAAAAGGATGATGAGCAACCATGTTGGGTAAGACAGATTTTTAATGTAATCTGTTTATAGTTTTAGAACAATTTCCAGAATAGAACATTTTTTAAATGTCCTGAGCCTTTTGCATTCTCACTTTGATCATCTCCCATCACGTTATCGTTCAGAGCAGAACGTGATGGAGCCAGGCTAACGAAGCTGCCAGAAATGACATCAGAAAGCCAAGTGACCTGAAAAAAAAGTGCTCCATTTGAGCACCACGCTCTTCTCAAACGTTTTCTTTTTTTATTTCTTTAATACATTTTAATTAATGTTTTACTTTCACTGGATTTATGTTACTTGCATGCAAGCTCAGAGCTTGGTCTAAGTAAAAAGTCCTATTGAAAACAAAAAAAAAAGCTTTATTTGACCAAGGGAAGGCTGTAGGAGGTCCTCAGATAACAATAACTAACAATTCTTTTTGGGGTTGAACAGTTTCAGCGAGGACCGCTTTCTGAGGAGGTTAACTCTAAATAATAATTGTGGATTTTCCAGCCTGTGGAAGGCAGAGATTGCTCCCTGACAGAGTTTATATTGCTAACCCGATGCCAGCAGACAGCTGCAAAAATGAAGTGATATCAGTGATAAAAATATTCTTTCTCCATGCAGGCAGGAGGAATTGCATGGAAGCAAAGGGCAAATCCCAGTGGCCTCTGTGCACACCAGATCCAGCACATGGAGACAGGGCCTGGCTGACGTGCTGATCCCTGCACCTCCTGACTCACGGAGGGCTCACTTTAAATATTTTTTAACTCCTCACATCAAATTTCACAGAGATATCTTGCATTCCTTAGAAAAACTTTATCTGCACGAGATCGTTTTCTGCCCTCTAATTCAAGCTGTGTCAGAACTGGCAAATAACTTGGTTAAAAAATAAAATATCATAACGATGCCCCCACCCCCCCCCGCCTTCTATCTGACGTAGAAACAGATAATTTCTAGTACTAAAAGTGATTAAATTTGGTGCATTTCCAACTTGTATTTTAACAATGCATTACCTCCTGAATTGCTGCATAAATATTAATAGACAGCCTGCTATGGAACTTTTGCCCGTGGTGCCCTTGGAGAGCCACAGTCACGGCGAGGGGAGCAGAGGAGATGAGAGGGAGCCCTGGAGATGGAGGTTCCATCCCCAGCTTCACAGAGCCACCCCGGGTCAGTCTCACAGATCAGCACCACCTCAAAGCCTCGACTTTGTCTGGTAGGAGATGAAAATCCTGCAGGCATTGATCTGCCCCGCGCTCATCTGAAATGCAGCCACAAAAACCCCGCCGGTGCCAAGAAGAGCCGCGCCGATTTCCCCCCAAATTAGCCAGATTTTATTTTTGACATAGTGAGTGCTTTTAAATTTCATCTGCAGATGTTTGCTCCTCTAATCACCTCCAAAAACGGGTGCGTGGCATTTATCTACCTGCATTTCCTCCCTCTGATATAATCTCATTAAAAGTCACCGTGGCTCCGGCTGCCATTTGAAAGAGGCCAAGTGCCCACAGATCCCCTGAAGTCATGCTCAGCCTTCATGAAAATTGGCCAATTATTTAGTTCCCTAAATATGGACTTTGGGGGCTGAAATTCAGAATATCCTCTTGGAAAACCTTTCTGGTCTGCCATAAACCAGCTCTGTGAGAAGACAACACTATTGATTTTTGTCACCCCGATACAAGAACACCACTCAAAACCTTAAAATACTGGCAGTAGAAGGCATGAGAAGAAAATATTTTTTGCCTGCAAACATCTACTGCCCAGCTGTGTTTTGGACACAGGTGGACTGTGCTAAGGGTTAAGTTAATTTAACTTTCACCAAGTTAGAAAGCTCTGAAAGTTTAATCACAATTGAACTCCAGTGGGCAGTTTGGTAGCTCCCAGACAAATGTTCTCATTTTTATTCTTTATAGGCACTGCTCAAATCCTCGTAAACCATATTTAAAGAGGGAGAAATTTCATGAGGGGAGGGAGCTGTTTTATATGACAGAATAAGAGAAAAAGGCAACTTACTGTTTTAAAATTTAAATCCGGCCAAATTACCAGAAATGCTGCTGGAAACAGAACGCTGAGAATTCATTATTTTGTTTCAAAGTTAGTTTATCATAAATCTGCCCTCTGACACGTAATAACTAGTAACATTTCGAAGGTTATTTGATAGTAAGTTCAACAGTGTAGGTGACTGAACATGTGAGCTGCATGATAATGAGTCCCAGGGGAAATCAGGCTTTAGGATGCAGGGTGAAGCATCCCTAGGCTTGTATTCAAATGGAAAAAACATATTCAAAAGTTTATTGTTTATCTCCTAAGAACATCAAATAATACACAGGCCTTTGAATCAAATGCATAAAGCACACTGGAGGACTATTTGCTGGGGGAAAAACGCCTGATTTGATCCAAATTCAAAAAAACTAATAGCTCGTACACTGGAATGCATAGAGTGGTTTTGATATAAAAAGTGGAGGGGAGTTTTTGGGTTTGTTCTTTTGCAGAACTGAGAGGCACAGCCAGTCAATTTGCTGCTGCAGCAGCCCTAGGAAGAGGAGCTCGACAGCTTTAAACCCAGTTGTTCTCAAATCCTCTGCCTTTGGGTACAATAGAGTCCCTTAAGTGTGACAAATACAAATTGCCCTGCTCGGCCAGAATTTCATCTCCAAAACACGGTGGCAGTAATTGATTAATTTGTAGTGTACAAACTAATTTGCAGCCAATAGTGAAAGTGAAAGGGTTTGTTTCTCAGCAGGGAGGTGGGGTGCAAACACCCCGCTCTGCCAGGATGACGCAGTCCCACCTCTCAGCTCGTTAAGCTCTTACCTAACGAATCCTGTGCTGCCTTTATCCAAGTCAGGGGTACTTTGGGCACTGGCTGTGCTGGAAAAGCACGTGAGGCACAACTTTTTTTATTTATAAACCCTCTGCGTGGCAAATGGCGAGGGCTGGGACATTCCAAGCCCGTAACCACGCAGCCACTGGCACCGTGCCACCCGTCTGGAACTGGGATGGGGATGCCATCCCCTGCCACCCCTCTGCAGCAGGGATGGAGATGCCATCCTCTGCCACCCCTCTGCAGCAGGGATGGAGATGCCATCCCCTGCCACCCCTCTGGAGCTGGGATGGAGATGCCATCCTCTGCCACCCCTCTGCAGCAGGGATGGAGATGCCATCCCCTGTCACTCCTCTGGAGCTGGGATGGAGATGCCATCCCCTGTCACTCCTCTGGAGCAGGGATGGAGATGCCATCCCCTGCCACCCCTCTGGGAGCTCAGATGGAGATGCCATCCTCTGCCACCCCTCTGGAGCTGGGATGGAGATGCCATTCCCTGCCACCTCTCTGGAGCTGGAATGGAGATGCCATCCCCTGCCACCCCTCTGGAGCTGGGATGGAGATGCCATTCCCTGCCATCCCTCTGGGAGCTCAGATGGAGATGCCATCCCCTGCCACCCCTCTGCAGCAGGGATGGGGATGCCATCCCCTGCCACCTCTCTGGAGCTGGAATGGAGATGCCATCCCCTGCCACCCCTCTGGAGCTGGAATGGAGATGCCATCCCCTGCCACCTCTCTGGAGCAGGGATGGAGATGCCATCTCCTGCCATCTCTCTGGAGCAGGGATGGAGGGATGGGCACACAGCACCCACCTACTTCTGCCCTCTGGGCACCACCCAACCACAGCTCCTCATCACTGCTCCCCTCCAGCAGTGCTGCCATAGGTGGGGAAGCTCGTGGTGTTTGAGGATCACTGAGTGTGGATATCTCAAGCGCTGGTTTTCCTCTCCAGAGGAACATCTGCCCCATTAAAAGTGATCAAACAGGACTCCTGCTGTTCAGGTGCACAGCCATACCTACCTGCCTTGGGGAATCACAGAGGGGCTGAGGCTGGAAAGACCTTTGGGATCATCCTTTTATAGTTACACAGTCCCCTCTGCCTCACAGGCTGCTATTTCATAGTTTGGACATCGAGAACAAAATTAGCCTTAATTTCAAGATACCTTTCAATAATAAAATCTATTTTCCTCACATCTTTTTAGCTTGTCCTCCTTTTTAAACTCATTGCTTAAATCGTTATATACCATGTGCTTGAACAGTGAAAAGTTACACAACATCTCTCTTACTCAACATCACCCTATCAGTCCTAACTCTTAATATTATGATTACTTTTTCAGAGATGCAACTGGCAGAGCTTTCCTGACACGCCACAAATCCTAATTATCATCAAAACTCTAAATTCTATGTTAATGAATATCAGGGGTTGAAACGCTCTTATCTTGACAAGTTCTAAAATATCCACTGAATGTTTGTTTATTCACTTCCTATATCAGTATATATTTCCAGACCTTAACTTTGGGAAAACAACAGCATTTAAATAAGCAAAGGCAAAGATAAATAAAACCAAGCAAACAGGCAATAACTCTGTCTAAAATGCTTTTTGCTATATTTAAGGAGGAATTACCACAGAGGAGATGATTGAACCCTAAGCTGTCTGAAAGAAAATAGATTTAGATGGAGAACTTTTTTGGTTCCTTCCTTGAAACATAATCTTACTCACTGCCCAACTTTTGCTAATGCTTACATGTGGAAGATGCACTGAGGAAATTGGGGCTGTATTGAAATAAGACACAAAAACCCCCCCTGGAGCTGTAAAAATGAAAATTAAATAAGAACGGGCAGAACCGGATCAACCTCAAACTTTGCCTTTGATTCCAGAAAAGAGTTAAAAATGCTCTTTGGAGCTGGAGCAGGCCCTGCCCAGCGCTGGGATATGAAAGAGTGCATAAATCAGGGGCTCATTTTCCTATCAGGCGCTGGAGCTGCCGGCTCCGTTATCGGCGGCATCCGCGGATCCGCGGCGAGCGCTCGGCTCGGGCCCCGGCCTCTGTGTGGTCTTTCAGAACTGTCGTTATCAGCTTTCTGTTTATTATTGTGCTCAGTTTAAAGGGAATTTGCCAAGTGATCCCTGGACTCCAATCTTTAGGCCTGTTGTCAGGACAAATTAATTTCTGTGGAAACCCACTGTGCCTCAGATACCATCTAGGAAATGTAGGATTAATGGAGTCCCTGTACAACACGCTTTGTAGTGCGCTGCTGGGGGAGGGGAGCGGGGCTGCCGAGCCTCAAACCTCACCAATAAAGCCCCTGCACTTTGGGGGACTTTGGGGGGACTTCATCTGCTTTTTACTCCATCAGTGATATTTAAAATAAAGGCCAGTCGTCGAAAGGAGCGGGGCAACTTTTAACAAAAAGAGCGGTGAATGGAAATTCTCAGCTGCCAAAGAGGAGGGACCTGAGGTCTAATTATCAATATTTTATATTTTACCCACTCAAGCCAATCTCATCAGTAGGAAAAACAGGATATTAAAAGAAACAGTCTCCTGTGAATCTTACTAGAAAATAATGAAACCCCACACATGATCCCTTGGAAAAGAGGTATGAAAGCTGGATTTCCTACAGGGCTGGGGCATTGCTGTGCTAGCTGACTTTTGGGGCTGTTTTTAACAAATGTGTATTATTTCATTGTTGAAAATGTTTGTCAGTTCTTGCAATGAGTAAACTTATAAAATTATTTTTCTGGGGGGGGAAAGGAGTGGAGAAGAGAAGAGAAGAGAAGAGAAGAGAAGAGAAGAGAAGAGAAGAGAAGAGAAGAGAAGAGAAGAGAAGAGAAGAGAAGAGAAGAGAAGAGAAGAGAAGAGAAGAGAAGAGAAGAGAAGAGAAGAGAAGAGAAGAGAAGAGAAGAGAAGACTCCAATATGCTTTTATCAATCTTTTCTCATTTTCAGGAGGATGACTCTGCCCATGGTGAGATATCCAGGTTAATATCAAACACATTGAGAATTCTTGCCCTTATTCTTTTCTCTCCAAAGATAAATCAATTGATAATACACAGGACAAAGACAGCAGACCCACAGGTTCACTTTCTCTGTGGTGTTCCATCTCATGACTCCTCTGTGGAATCAGAGAGTTAAGTTAGCCCAAAGTGGCACAAAAACACCAATGAGATCACAAAATTAAAATAAAAATTAAAAAAAAAAAAGAGCTACCTCTCCTTTCCAAGAGCTAAAGCAAAATCTGACTTTCTAACACATTGTTCCAATATTACCCTGTCAATAGCAGGGCTAATTTGGCAGCAGAGCATTTTTAGAGCACTCCTGTACCTCCCAAGCCTGGCAGATGCAGAGGCTGCAGCTCCTCTACAGAGGCTGTCCAGCTCACAAACACCTCCACACACTCAGCTTCTCCTCCTTAGAGCAATGCAAAAATCCCTGGCTCCTGTGTGACCCCAGTTTGGAGCGGCATTTATGGACCAGGTTTGTTTTGGGAGTTATTTCATCAGTCCTAAGCTCACTTGCATATGAGAACTGCTTTTGTTCTATTCAATATTCCAAAAGAGTGTGTTCTTCCCTAACTAAAACATTTAATCTTGAGAGACTTTTATGTGCCCGTTTTTAACTATTGCAGAAATTCAATTAACTCCATAATTATGAACACAATTACCATGGAGTGTTCCATGTGATTTGGTGGTAGCAGTTACATGGCACACACATACACTCAGGTTTGTGATTACAAAACTTACAGCAATGATAACAAAAGCCAAAAATTCCCAAATATCATCCTTATTCTTTGGATTGCATGTATAAATGGTTTTTTAAATGCTGCTCATATTTTTTTCCCCTGCCCATGGCAGCGGGGCTGGAATGAGACAATCTTTAAGGTCTTTTCCAACCCAAACCATTCCAATATTCTATGATTTTTGTGATGAAAGGTTTTATTTTAGAATGCACATTATTTGCATTATTGAAGTCACCCAAACTGTGACAATTCACCTTAAACCTGGCCCCATTAACTTGTTCCACTGCAAACTCCCAGCAAGGGCAGCAAACGGAGCCCCGGCAATTTTTGCGTGGAGAGGGAAAGAGAAACTAAAATAAATTAGGAAAAAAGAAAGGAAAATACATAAGTGGGAGGATGGGGAACTCTAATAAGTCTTCTAAACTTTGCACAGGGGCGCTGGCACAGAGCTCAGTGCCCAGCACAGCGTGGGGGTCCAGGGGGAGGTGGTTGGTGAGGAGCAGGATGTGCCCGGCTGTGCCAGGGGTGCCTGGCAGGAGCCACCCCACAAACCCTGCACAGGAGACACCCCAAAAACCCTGCACAGGAGCACAGGAGCTACCCCACAAACCCTGCCAGGAGCCACCCCACAAACCATGCACAGGAGACACCCCACAAACCCTGCCGCCAGGAGCCACCCCAAAAACCCTGCCAGGAGCCACCCCACAAACCCTGCACGGGACCACAGGAGCTACCCCACAAACCGTGCACAGGAACGACCCCACAAACCCTGCTCAGGAGCCACCCCAAAAACCCTGCACAGGAGCTACCCCACACACCGTGCACAGGAGACACCCCAAAAACCGTGCACAGGTGGCCACGAGCTGGGGCTGTGACCATGAGCAGGGGCTGTGGTCACTGTCAGGCTCATCCTGAGCCCTCCCCTGCCTTGGAAGAGCCAAGACACTCCGGGGTTGCTGCACAGGATGAGGCACCAGGCAGGGTCAGCGAGGGCTCTGAGGATGGCACATTTTGGGGCTTGAGGGCTGACGTGGCTGAAAGGAAAGTTCAGGAGGGCAGGAATGGTCAGGTTTTAGTCAGGGAAACAGCAAGTTCAGGATGGGCTCAGGCTGACTACAGAAATAGCTGGCTGATGGTCACCATGCCCAAGTCCCCAGTCACCCTCTGCTGAGGATCTGTGGCACCTCTGGGCACAGGGATCTGCTAACCCTAACCCTTCATCACATCAGTTCTGCACACGCTGCACATCCAGGGCATGTTCATTGCCAGGCAAAACCAATGAGCAGAACAAGGATCTTCCAGAGGCTTTGATTACTTCAAACATTACCCAAAATCATTCTGATGTCACTCATGCAGCCTTTGGTGGCACTGCACACACCCTCTGCTCCTGCCACCCAGCCTTGCTCCCCAAATTTCAGCACCACCCTGTGCTGTCAGTGATGTCAGCTCAAGGTCCAGCCCAACATTCTTCTCTAATCTAATTTAATTTAATCTAACCCAACCCCATTTCTGCTGACACAGCAACAGCTGCAGAGATCTCCACCTCACCCAGCCCTTCCACCAGAGCTTCGTTCCCACCTCCAGGTGCACAGGTGGCAAAGCCTCCCTCAAACTGCACCCAGGGCTTCATCAAGGGATGCCCATGGACCCCGAGCACACAAGGAATCAACAGTCTTTTACCATAATCACTCTTCAAGTAATTGAAAATCAGAATTACCCATGTGGCTTCTCTACATAAAAAGTGATCTGCAACCCTCCAAATCTGAATTCCAAGCATGTTCGTGTGAAACATTCGAAATACAAAATGCAGCTCCAGCTCAGTTCTTGGTGGATGTCAGGCACGGCTGGAAAACTATTGCAGGTGTTATTTTAAATGAAAAAAAAGTGAAGGGTGTAATAAGAATGGAGGTCAGAGCATTTCCAGACTTGCCAAGGGTTAGATCTCACCAACAGAGTAAAATATTTAAGCTTTAACAGAAAGCTATAAATGCAAATATATATAAAATGAAGCATAAAATAGGCTTCTTATAGAAATTCATCTCTCCTAACATGAACAGTACAAATATTTCACAACATGTCAAACCCACTGTATCTGTACATTCATGCTTTCCTCACTCCTGGCTCTATAACCACACAGAAATGTAATTTAACAGCACTGGGAACAGTTTTCCAATCTTGGGGCATGGAACCTTTATCCCAAGGACCTGGTTAATAAATGGCAATGAAAGTAAACAAAAGGCAGAAGGAGGAGGCAGCACAGAGGGCTCAAACCCAGCCCAGCTGCCCTCACCCTCAGCCACCCCCCAAAACCACCCCAGAGCCATCCCTGCAGATCGAGCTGCCATGTGGCTGTTTTCTAAAACAACATCTCACTCTGCTGTGCAAGAAATTCAGCCCCTATTCCTCTTTAATATTCATATGGAACAGAGCTACATTAACACTAAGTTTTAATTTCAGAAACATTCTGACATTTACCGAGAACAGATTCCAGCCCTGGTTTCACACCAGGGTTTTTTTTCCATTATCACTGTTATTACTGGTATTAGTATCACTGCAGAAGTGATTAAAAGGTCCTGGATGTCTCATTAAAATAGTCTGGATCTACCTCCCTCTTCAGCACCAAGATACAATCTGTTGTTTTATAAATGGGAACCATCTTCCTGGAAATTAAATTTGAAGTATTGCCTGTTCCTCTTTTCCTTGTGAAATACAGGCACTTTTTGCTGTTTAAATTGAATGTTAAGGAATATTCTAAATATTTGAAGCAGAGGAAAAAAATAGTTATTACTAAATGCTGAACTCTCCCCAGATCTACTCAGAAAATGTGAAAATAAGAAAAGAGCAGCAACAAACCAACTCAAAAACTCTCAGGGAGGTTGAGGAGAGAGATCCCTCATGGAAGTCAACAGTTTTGGCCCCTACATCTATTTTCAGGTGCTCATTTCAGCACAAGCTTATGATTTTCTGAAAGGGTTGGTTTAGCCGCAATTTTGGAAAAAGGCATTTTTGTTTCCCAAGGCAGTTTAAGTACAAATGTTTGTGTCTCAGAGCTCTTTTCCATATCCTCCACTAAATAGGAATTCAAAGAGTCTTAGGCGCAGATTAAATGCTTTCAAAAATCAATTCTAGGCTGGCACAGAAGTCAACCAGTCTGACCTCGTGATTACAGACTAAACACTTCCTTAGGAAGCAAAGTGGAGAAATATTTCATGTTTCAGTGATTATTTCAGATAGCAGCACCACAAATAAAAATGAGAAACCACGGCGACATTTTTAAAAGTTTATCTCGGGATAATTGCATGAGGAATTAAAAGAGGGGTGGGATATTGCAGCATTAAAATCCATTAACAAAGGGGAGTATTCAAAAAACAGCTCATCCAAACTCTAAACAGGCACTTTGGATTTCATGGAGTTTTGAGAGAAAAGAGAATCGTATAACTCAGTTTCTACCTGATTGCTCTGATATTTTTACTTCTGGAACATCAATCTCAAGACACAAAATGGGAAAGAAAGCAGCAGTGAGGTATGTACTCATTCTAATGGCTGAGGAGCTCTTCCAAACCACCTTGGGACTGATACAGAAATCGGCTCCTTCAGCTCCATATTCCTGAGGACAGAGCTCAGATTTAATGCCCAAGCACTCCTGTGCCTTGCAACAGCATTTTTATTTTCCTTCTTACCAGTGTCAATAGCAGGGTAACCCCAGAGCTTCCACGTGAACGTTTGCCTCGGTTTGATCCTCTAAATGCGCTACCCAGTAATTAAATCCAGTTTGTATTTTTAAAGTGCACATGGAGAACTGCTCCACGCTGAGCCCAACTGCCTTGCATTTGTCTCCACCATCTCTCAGTTCTGGGAAATCCATAAATTCATTTGTCAAAGGTAAAAATGCTCCAGCAAAACTCCGTCTAAATCTTTTGAAATGGTTTGTTCAAACTCTTGACATAGCGTTTTGCTCTAAACAAATTTCTAGACAACCCTGTGATTTTCCATCTCAAAATATACTGTTTCCCTGCCACGAAACTGGAACAGAGGGTCTGAGAGAAAGGAAATTATTAAGCATTCTAGTGGGTTTTTTTCCAACAAAAACTAAGATAGAGGTCAATGAATAAGTATGTGCAGGCTGGAACTTAAATCCTCTGGGGTGACTGTAGGCTAATTAATAATTAATGCCAGAGACATGGTGTTTGAAATGCAGATGTGATAACTGGAGGCCTGGCAAAGCTGTTCAGAGGAAGCAGATTTGGATGCTATAGGGAATAGGCACTCCCTTGCCGGCTGGCTCTGAAAGCAGACCTGGGTGCAAAGCAGGGCCTATGGTTTAGATTATATTCCCCTCAGCTGTTAATTACCTGAACCTACTTTGAAGTTTTTCTCTTTTTATCCTCTGCATGAAAAGAGATTGGTTCAGCCAAGGGACTTGAAAAAATGATCAAATACATGGAGTAGAGGAGGGGAATAGAACTTCAGATATAAAAAAGATAAGGAAGAAAAACACTCAGGGAAACACACAGGAACATATTAGGAAGTGCCCGAGTGTGGCTCAATGTTTCAAGCGGGTTGTGCTGCTCTGAGTTATTTCAGCCATTAAGCAGAACCCCCCCGTGCTTTAGGAATGGATTTGTTAAAAGGGATCTCTCTCTGTATGTATAGAGTTTACAGTAATTATTTGATGAAAGTACCATAGGTGATTTCCTATGCTATTTTTAATTCAATAAAGTCATTTAAACCTCCTTGTGTTTGGGGCTATTTAATGAGGTGTGCAACATTAGCAGAATCACCAATGAGCTGTTACTGCAAGTATTCAGATTTTGCTAAAAAACGCTCATTTTCACCAAGGAAGACACGGGCACAGGGTGGGCTCCTCGCTGCCACTGCCAGGGAAGGGGGCAGGTGCCCTCAGCACCGCGGCTCCTTCAGCCTCCGGGGGGCACCTGAGGGCACCTGAACCATTTTCACAGCGAGTGGGGAACGGGATGGCCCAGCAGGGCCTGGCACAGGCAGGAGTGGGGAGGCAGAGAGGGGGGGATGAAGGCTGGGGAGGCAAAACTGATGGGGAGAGAGAGGCAGGGCTGATGGGGATGAAGATAGAGGGAGGCAGGGGTGATGGGGATGAAGACACAGGTGATGGGGATGAAGCTGGGGGGACACACAGGTGATGGAGATGAAGCTGAGGGAGGCACAGGTGATGGGATGAAGCTGAGGGAAGCACAGGTGATGGGATGAAGCTGTGGGGACGCACAGGTGATGGGGATGAAGCTGAGGGAGGCACAGGTGATGGAGATGAAGCCGAGGGGGATGCTCAGGTGATGGGGATGAAGTTGGGGGGACACACATGATGATGGGGATGAAGGCAGGGGGAAACACAGGTGATGGGGATGAAGCTGGGGGGACACAGAGGTGATGGGGATGAAGCTGAGGGAGGCACAGGTGATGGGGATGAAGGTGGGGGACACACACTTGATGATGGGGATGAAGCTGAGGGGACACACAGGTGATGGAGATGAAGCTGAGGGAAGCACAGGTGATGGGGATGCATCTGTGGGGACGCACAGGTGATGAGGATGAAGCTGAGGGACACACACATGATGATGGGGACGAAGCTGAGGGGACACACAGGTGATGGGATGAAGGCAGGGGTGCTGGCGATGAAGATGAGGTGAGGATGCTGCCGCATCCCGCGGGCGGCCGGGCAGTGTTTGGGGTAACGCAGAGGATCCCCCTGAGCGCAGGAAAACACCCAAAGGGGCCGTGGGCACCTCCTGCGACACCGCTGTCCCCGGAGGAGCCCGCGGGGTGCCGGTGCCGGTGCCGCCGCTCCCCGGTGCCGGTGCCCGGTCCCAGTGCCCGGTTCTCGGTGCGGGCTCCCCGGGTCCCTGCGGCCGGAGGGGCCGCGGGATCGCCTCTCACCCCGGCTCGCTTCGCACACACACACCGTTCCCTTTTCAAAGCGACTCCAGAGTGCCTTTTTTTGAGGCTCTTCCCCGCTCGTTAGAGCCCGCCCGTTCAAAGGCGAAACTTCCCAGCAACTTCACTAAAACCCTTTGAACCGCGGGGATGACAGTGCTATAATAATTTTTTTTTTATGGCTCTACCTTTTCCCTTTTCTTTCTTTTTTTTTTTTTTTTTTTTTTTTTTATCCCTGCAGTGGGGTGAAGCAATCTCTGATGAACTCAGAGCCGGCTGCGTTTAAAAATTAATTCGAAAATGCCCGTGTGCAAGGCGCAGGCGCCTCCTCGCATTCACACCTATCACCTTGGCATCGCGGCGCAGCTTCTCCTCCTGCTGATGGGGAGAGCCCACCTCGGCCCAAAACTAGAATTTTTATCCATTTTTCTCTTTCCCAGCACCGTTTTCACCGTGACGTAAGGAACACGCGGCAGTACTACAGCCTTACGCATAGGTGTACACCTGGGTGATGGGGAGGGGAAATTCCCTGGCACAGTTACCTGCAGATAAAGCATCCAGGTGAAGGGATGAGTCCGTCCCGGCGTGGAAAATGCCTCGATTTCCACCAAAACGGGCGTGGGAAGTGCCTCACGGGCGTGGGGTGGGGTGGGCCGGGAGAGCCACGCCTGGGGGAGAGGGGCTTTAATGGAATCACAACAGCCACACGGCTCCCTATTAAATCCTGCTAATTTTCTAGGTGAAGGCTGTGAAGTGAATGTGAGGAAGCATTAAAAGGGAATTGAATTTGCATTCCTTATGCTACAGGCACATGTTTACATGACCTTTAAAACAGAATTAAAGCTGTATCATCAGCAGCTGTAGGCAATTCACATTACTAAGGCAATCAAATCAGAAGGCTAAACTAACTATAAAACATAAATTAAACTGATAGAGAATCATCCTAATTCACTAGGTTTACTTGCAATTTACTTATCCGCTACTAGTAATTTCTAAACAGTTTGGAGAAGAGGCGGATAGGAAATACTTGGATGTGGCACTTGAAGAACGCGCTGTCCGAGGGGGAGAGCCGGCTCTCCCGGGGTTCTCCATCAGGGAGCGGGGATAACACGGGCCCCTAGAGCTGCACGAAGGGACTGCAAACCGATACCTGCATGGCTCAGCCCCAGCTCTGCGGGTTGGCTCCAGCCCCTCCCGGAGTCCTTTCCTCGCTGGAGGACCCTCAGAGACGCCGTTGATTTTCTAAAATATGAAATAACTCAATATCCAATACAGCTGGCGTTGCACCGCTGCCTGCTGCCCCCTCCCCCATCCCCAGAGGGACACTTTGCAATGTCTGAAACGCGGTTTAAAAACCCACAAAAATCGATTCCGCCGGTGATTTCATTAAAAGTTTGCGGAGCGCCTTTGCCCGTCTCCGCTCGGGCGGAGCGGGGCGGGCCCCGGGCACCCCCTGGCACGGGCAGCCCCCGCTTTGATTTATTCCCATTTATTTCCCGCAGCCCAGAGCAGCCTCCCCCGCTTTGATGGCGACTCTGCCGTGTGCGCTCCGGGCCCCGCGGTGATTTATCGCCCGCAGCCCCCGGGCACGGGCAGGGCAGGAGGGGAAGGGATGCTGCAGCCTCCAGAGCCTTGCACCGGCGCTCTGCTGGGCAGGGGGGAGAGGAAAAAACCTGCCAGGAGGTGCCAGGGAACCGCACACGCTGGGGATGGAGCGCATGGAGATGTGGTGGGGCTGGTGGGGATTTTTTTGGGGGGGACAACACCCAGCCTGCCCCACCATCACCATCCTGCACTGCCCAAGCTCGATTCAATAAGGAAACATCTTTTAGCAAAGCAGCCTGGCCTGAAAGTTCATTTTTATCACAGCTTTGGTTGGCGCGATTTGAAGGGAGCGGGGAGGAAAGTTTGCACCGAGCCGTAAACACACGAAAGTCTGTGAGAAAAGCAAGAATTAGCAGCAGCATCTACGTATTTATAAACGTAAATCTAGGGATGACGAGGCGCTTCAAAATGCAGGAGGCGTTTCAATCCCTCTGCGAGATCAGGAGCATCGCTGGATGCTTTGCACGCCGACTGCTACAGATGGAAAAGCGTATAGTTAAATAAATAATAAATAAATAAATGAAAGGGAAAACACAACACATGAACCCAAAGCCCACATGGAAATTGCTCGGTAAGCTACCAAACAGCAACGCAGGTATTTGTCATCCAAGGAACAGAGCGATTTGTCTTCAGTGTCTCATTAGTCAACAGAGGTTAACTAGCCAGTGCTCAAATCCAACCCATTCTCCTTTAAACGTGTCTGAGCAGAATTCTGTCCGTTCGGGAACTGTATTTGGATTATTTCTAAAGCACAGGCGGGACGGCCTCTGGGATGGCAGGAGCTGGGGGTGCCCATCTCTGAGCGCATCCCCCCGTTCGCTGGGAGAAGCTTCACCGGAAAATAAAAAATTAAAAAACAACAACAACAAAACACAAGCAACGACCCAAACACCACGGGATTTCGGTCCGGGATGAAAGCAGCGCGTTCTTGTCATCACGCCGGTTTGAGTGGCACGGGGAGGAAAGTGCCTGGGTAAAGGGAAGGGCTCGGCATTGTCGGGGCTCCCGCCGTGACCCCGGAGCGCCCGAGCCGGGCACGGAGCGGGGCCGCAGCCCTGCCCCATCCGCGCTCTCCGCCAAACACAACCAACCCAACGCGTGGATGTCACACACGGCGAGACCGCTCCCGCAGCAAAAATGGGCGCTTTGGGGAGAGACTTCCCGGAATATTTACGGTTTTTTACTCCGTCAACCAAATATTCGAGGCAAGACCTCCTAAACCCGACCCAGCTCAAAAATAACAGTGACCTGAGCAAGACGGGGCAGTGCAAGAATGAACGACATTTTTTTTTTCTTTTCCCGCAGCAAGTACATTTTTCAAACATCAACAACGTGGAATAAAAGATATTAATTATAATTATTATAATAATAATAATAATAATAACAAGAACAGGGGATTCGAGCAGAGGAGCAAGGAGTCGCCCAAACCGCAGCAGTTAGAATACAAATACTATTTACCTTGTGATTTTTTCCTGCCCGGGATTGGCTTTATTGTCCCTCCCTGGACCAGCCCAGCCGCAGCCACGCTCCCTCCGTGCCGGGCTCTGCTGCCGGGCTGGTGCTGGGAGAGATTTGGGGGGGCCGCATTCATTCGTACATTAGGACTAGTTTAATTTGCAGTCTGTCAGTCCATCTCCTGGCCGTGGCTCGGAGATGGCTGTGTGGCTCTCTCCCTCCTCTCTCTCCCTGCACAGCATTTACTCACGTTCAAGAGCAGCCAACAGAGACCAAAAAAAAAAAAAAAAAAAAAAAGGAACTAATTGAGCTTGTGTCGGTATTGGCTAATTTCTGCTAATACTCTGTAAATTCCTTTTTGCTTCCTAAGCTTCCCCCACGCTGGTTAGGTGTTCCCAAAGCCTCTCCGGAGCTCCAGGAGCCGCTGGGCTTCAGCAGGAGCCCCAGCGCCTGGATGTACACAATGCAAACCTTAACTCCTGGCTCCAGAAACGGTTAAATTGCCCTTTCCCAGCCCCCACCCCCGTTATGATTGACTCTGTTTTTAAATTTGCACTTGTTCCCACCAAGCGCAATCTAACTCGTCCTGTCTCTAAAGTGAACTTGTGTTGAAGGTGAAGTTTTCAATACAGAGGTCACGACACCGAGGCACAGCTTACCGCTCCGAGCTTCATGCTGTATTAAACACAATCAAAACGAACCCCTTTTAGACCTTTTTTTTTTTTTTTCCCCTCTCTCTCTCCTTCCCCTCCCGCGGATGAACAATGAGAGGAGTGGTGGTGCGGTGGGTAAAAAAAAAAAAAATAAAAATCGGTTAAATATAATAAAATCAGCTCTGTCACGATAATAACGGCGTTGGTGGGTGCAGGTCCCAACCTCCAGCGCGGGGAGAGCCCGAAGGAGCGCGGCCCCAGCGGAGCTCTGGAGGGGAACGGAGAGGGGACAGAGGGGACAGAGGGGACAGCGAGCGCTGCCCCACGCGGGTGACACCGCCGCCACCACCGAGGCACGGCCGCGGTGACCCCGGAGCGCCCCGGTGCCGCCGCTGCCAGGGGGACCCGACACAATCGCAGCTCCCGCACTTCAAAGCGGGGCGTTCTCTATAGCGACTTCTCGCTGCCCCAGGACGGTGGCTGCCTCCAGCTATTGTGAGAGCTTTTTCACGCCAAAGATTTAGCAGGAAAAATAGATATTAAAGCGAGTTATTTGCTGAGGAAACGCGGGTCCCTCCGGGGCGGGGGCACCCAGAGCCAAAGGGCTCCAGCGCACAGTCCGAACCCAAAAACTTTTTTTTTACAATTTTTTTAATAATAAAAAAAAAACTTTATTGGGTTTCGGTCTATGAAAAATAAGTTACAAATTCTTGCAACAGTAGCTTTGCATGTACTTATTTTTCTCCCATGTCCAGACGGGGTCGGCTATTGAATAAGGCTCTTTTATTCTGCATGGGGCAGGGGATTTGTGGCCATGGTCCCCCTTTTATTCCTCTCTCTATGGAAACCCAGATCATGGGGAGAAAAATGCGAGGCTGAATAAAGAAAAGCAGCAGAAAGGACCGCTTGAGAGCGGCATCTGTTACACTTGGGAAGTTAGACTGACAGGAAAGAGCTAAAGAAACCCTCTCCAGCAGATTAGTTAGAACAGCAAGAAGATTTAACTATATGCAGATAAAAACACTATAAAATCCACCATACTCTGCTATAGGCGAGGTGAGAGCCGCCTCGGCAGGAGCAGAGCCGGGCTCTGCCTTAGCTACATTTGCAGCAAAGATTAAAATGGGACGTTCGGGGTTTTATTTCCCTGACAGAGACTCTGCCTTAATTAAACGGCGGATCTGAACATCTATTTTCACGGGCAATGGGATTTGAAAAATTGTTTCGGAAGTTAAAGTGCAAATTAATTTTAAATAATTTAGTTACGTTTTTATACAGTGCGGATTTGATGTTGTTGGGGGGGGGGGGGTTGGTGAGGTTTCTTTTTCCTTTTTTTTTTTTCCCCGCGGGCTGCGGTGATGTTTATTTCGAGGAGCTTGTGAAGGCGGAGAGTGGGAAAAAAAAAAAAAGGAAAGAAGAGGGGGGGGAACAAAAAAAAAAAAAAAAAGGAAAGGGGAAAAATAAAAAGGAAAGGCTAAAAAAACCAACGAGGAAGAAGAAGCCGCTGCTGTAACTCCTTCCCTGCCCTCCCTCCCCGCGCTCGGGCGGGCTCGGCCGCGGAGCTGCGCGCCCCGCACCGCCCGCACCGGGACCGCACCGGGACCGCGGCTGCGGCGGGGACAGCCCCGGCTCCGGCCCGCCCGCCGACCCCCCCGCCCGCAAACTTCACTCTTTTATTTACTTTTCCTCGTTTCTGATTTATTTCCCGAGCCGCCCCCCCCCCGGCCGCACCCCCGCGGGCGCGCAGCGCAGCGCTCGCCCGGCGGGGACCCGCGGAGTCGCCGATATATCGCGATTTGCCCCGGCCCGCTGCGCTCCTCAGCACCCAGCCCTGCCTGTACCCCTCGCACACGCTGCCCCGGCGAGAAATTATTGTGATTATTATTATTATAATGAGGAAAGCGATGGGACCCGGCTCGGAAGGAACCAGAGGAGCGCTCACCTTATTTAGATCTATTTTCTCATTTTCTTGAATTTTCTTCAGATCTGTCTTCTCAGAGAAACTAATGCCTTAATGACTTTCTGGTAGCTGCAAGCCTTCTTTTATTTCTGCTAAATATATGAAAATGTATGCAAATTTAAATCAAGCTTAACCTAGGAGCTCTTGCAATATATTTAATGGAATTTCAAACCAATAAGGGGACTCTGATGCAGTCTTCTGGAAGTGCAAATATAATTACGCAGCTCGGTTACCTCCAAAACGATGCAGGGAAAGGTCATTTTGGAACTCGCCAGCGGGTCGGGGGTCCCGGGTGCGGAGCTCTGCCCGGCCCGGGGCTCCGCGCTCCCCCCGCTCCTGCCGCGGGGGGGTCCCGGGCACCGCACGCGTTTTTCCCCCCATTCTTTTCCCTTTTCTCACTTTTTTTCCTCCACTTTTCCTCCTTTTCTCCCCGTTTTGCCCTGCAGCCCGCCCGCCAGGCGCGCAGCGGCGGCGCACCGCGCCCGCGCTGCCAACTTTGAGGAGCATCCACCGGGATTTACCGGCGGCGAGGCCGGGAAACTCCTCTTTTTGGGGCTGATTTTTATTATTTGGGGCTTTTCTCAGTTTTTTTGTTTTTTCCTGCCGACCGAGCGCGGCGGTGCCGCACGGCCCGGGGCAGGCGGGGACGCGCGGCTCGGGGCAGCCGCACCGGGGGAGGAGCGGAGCGGAGCGGAGCGGGCGCCGCGCACCCGGAGCGCGCCCGGACCGGCGGGCGGGGGCAGCGCCGGGGTGGTCCCGCGGGGCTGCCGCCGGGGCGCCGCCGTTTAACCTCTGCCCGCCGCTAATCGCTCCCCATTTAAGCCGTGCCCCCCGCGCCCCCCCGTTCCCAGGCGCTCCCCATTTAAACCGAGCCCCCCCCTGAGCC
This sequence comes from Zonotrichia albicollis, assembly GCF_047830755.1. Classification (NCBI taxonomy): domain Eukaryota; kingdom Metazoa; phylum Chordata; class Aves; order Passeriformes; family Passerellidae; genus Zonotrichia; species Zonotrichia albicollis. Next base: position 16,381,755 of record NC_133832.1, read on the forward strand.
CCGCCGCTCCCCGCCCGGCGCGGAAGGAGTTAAGCGGCGGGGCCGCCTCGCGCCCGGCCCCCGGTGCCGGCGGAGTGATTCACTTCCTGCCTCGCGCCCGCGCGGCACCGCGGCCCCGCCCCGCCGCGGCTTGCCCCGCCCCTGCGCCGCGCCCATTGGTCGGCTCGGCCGGCGGCGCGCCCCCATTGGCCGGCGCGGGTGCCAGTCGCGGCGCGGCCGCCGCCGGGCCGCCGTGCCGGTGGATGTCAAAGGCTGGCGCGGCGGCGGCGGCACAGTATAACTCGTGGGGCTGCCGCGGCCATGGCCACAGCCGCCTCCAACCCCTACGGCCTGCTGGGCGCCGGCGCGCTCGCCCACGCCGAGGGCGCGGGCATGCAGCAGGGCAGCCCGTTCCGCAGCCCGCAGAAGCTGCTGCAGAGCGAGTACCTGCAGGGCGTCCCCGGCAATGGGCACCCGCTGGGGCATCACTGGGTGACCAGCCTGAGCGACGGCGCGCCCTGGCCCGCGGCGCTGGCGGGCGGCCCGCTGGAGCAGCCCGACGTGAAGCCGGGCCGCGAGGACCTGCAGCTGGGCGCCATCATCCACCACCGCTCGCCCCACGTCTCCCACCACTCGCCCCACGCCAACCACCCCAGCGCCTGGGGCGCCAGCCCGGCGCACAGCGCCTCGCTGGCCGCCCCCCCCGCCGCCGCCGCCGCCGCCGCCGGGCAGCCCCTGAGCGTGTACTCGCAGGGCGGGTTCGCGGTGGGCGGCATGCTGGAGCACGGCGGGCTCACCCCGCCGCCCGCCGCCGCTGCCGGCCAGGGCTTGCACCCCGGGCTGCGCGGCGAGGCCGGCGGCGAGCACGGCGAGCTGGGCGGCCACCACTGCCAGGACCACTCGGACGAGGAGACGCCGACCTCGGACGAGCTGGAGCAGTTCGCCAAGCAGTTCAAGCAGCGCCGCATCAAGCTGGGCTTCACCCAGGCCGACGTGGGGCTGGCGCTGGGCACCCTGTACGGCAACGTCTTCTCGCAGACCACCATCTGCCGCTTCGAGGCCCTGCAGCTCAGCTTCAAGAACATGTGCAAGCTGAAGCCGCTGCTGAACAAGTGGCTGGAGGAGGCCGACTCCTCCACCGGCAGCCCCACGAGCATCGACAAGATCGCGGCGCAGGGGAGGAAGAGGAAGAAGCGGACCTCCATCGAGGTGAGTGTCAAGGGCGTGCTGGAGACGCACTTCCTCAAGTGCCCCAAGCCGGCCGCCCAGGAGATCTCCTCGCTGGCGGACAGCCTGCAGCTGGAGAAGGAGGTGGTGCGGGTCTGGTTCTGCAACCGGCGGCAGAAGGAGAAGCGCATGACCCCTCCGGGCGAGCAGCCGCAGCACGACGTGTACTCGCACGGCGTGAAAACGGACACGGCCTGCCACGACCTCTGACCGCGGGCTCGGCCCCGGGACTGCCCGGCCGCGGCACTGCCCGCCCGCACTATGGGCTTTAACTTATGGTTTCGGGAGACGCGGCGAGGGGTCCCCGCCCGCCGCCGCCTCGGCAATATTTTTTTTTTCCTCTCTCCGACCTGGTCACACACGGTGTTTACTCGCAGACAAGGTTTGTTTTCGGTCTCCGCTAGGATGAAGGAAAAAAAAAAAAAAAGACACACACAAAAAAAAAAACCCTCACCAACCCCACCGCAAAACAAAACCCAAACAAAAAGGAAGGAAAAAAAGAAACCGAGAAAAAGAAAAAAAAAAAAAAGGGAAAACCCACGGAAAAATAGAAAATGAAAAAAAAAAAAAAGAGAACGAAAAACCCGACAGAAAAGGAAAGACAGATGTGTGCCTATGAATAACCTTCCAGCGCCTTGGTTATATCAGCTGTATTTCAGGTGAATCTGTTTTACAATAGACTAGTTTTGCATTTTTAAAGACTTATATAGCGTTTTTAAATGTCTGAGGTGTTTTACTACAAACTGTACACAATATTTGTGACCTAATTTGTATCGAATTGAGCAGTCCAAACGTTCCTCCCTTCCCCAAGCGCCGGCAATGTCACCGAGCGGGGCCGGGGCAGGGCGGCCGCGGCCCTTCCTCACCCCCCCGGAGGAGATGGGGCTCCCTCCGCGCCCGCGGAGCCCCGCACCGATGTGAAGAACGGGCTTATTTGTTGCAGCTTTTTTTCTTCCTTTTCAAGAACTTCCCAACACCGTAAAACGGTCGGGTCACAAGCCTGACCTCCCCCCCTCCCTTCTTCTCGCAAGGAAAAACAAAATAATTATATATATAAATATATAAAATAATTATTTCTAGGAGATTTACCCGAAATTAAGCATCACAACCAAACCCGTGGCATTTGCCAGTCTTTTTTTCTTTCCGAAGATGAGTTGGGCTTTTTAATCAGCGCCAGACTGAGAGGTCTGTAGTAAAACACCTTTATCCTTCTGCGCTTTCGCTTCGGAAATCGGTTTCTCTGTATTTTGTTTCGATAGTGAAGAGGAATGAGGTGTCGGGGGGAGGGAGGAAGGGAGGGAGGGAAGAGGACAGAAAACGCCCGCATTTGGTTCACGCTGAGCTTCTTTCCGCGTCGCAGGGAGATGCTGGATTTGTGGAAAAGCTTTTCTAGGGGGGAGGGCAGGGAGGGGGGGAGAAGAAAAAAAAATAATCATAATAATCAACGACAAAACAAAACAGGGAGAAAAAAAAAAACAAAACAAAAAACAAAACAAAAACAAACCCTCTACCACCAAAACAAATCCCCTAAAATGCAAACGCCGTTTTTCGGGCGCAGGGAAGTGCTGAGCTGCACCCGCCCCCCTCTCCCCCTGTCCCTCCCAGCCCGGGGCTGCGCTGTCCCCAAGGGCGGGGGGCGCGGTGGCCGTGTGAGTGTGTCTGTCTGTCTGTCTGTCTGTCCGTGTGTGAGTGAGTGTCTGTCTGTCTGTCCGTGTGTGTGCGCCCCCCCGAGCCCCGCACCCCCGGGGCCGCCGGGCAGGGCCGGGCTCCCCCCCCCCCGCTCCCGGGGCTCCACCCGCGGCCCCCTGAGGGCCGGGCCGGTCCCCGCTCCGCAGCTCCCGCACAGCATCCCCCCCTCCTTTCCTTTCCTTTCCTCTCCCCCCTCACCCTTCCCCTCCTCCAGATTTTTTCCTTTCGACATTTATATTTTTCAAGTATTTTTCAGTAAGCGCTAAAAAAAAAAAAAAGAAAATAGGAAAAAAAAAAGAAATTAAGAGAAAAAGAAAAAAAAAATAACTCGACACTGAGGACCTGCCTATTTCTGCCAACTTTATAACTGTACAGTTTTGTATATTAAACGTTTTTTGGAAGTTATTAATTTAAAGAAAGATCATTTAGTTTATTCATTTAGTAACTGATGTATAATAAACGCTATTTTCATTAAAGGTTGCTTTTTTCAACTATTTTATCCAAAATTGCCTATTGCAGTTGCCAACAATTATTTATTTTCAATAAATTCCGCATTATGTTTAAAAAAAAAAGAAAGAAAAAAAAAAACGTTTCAGAAAGAAACAACAAAAAAAAAAAGAAGCCTAAATGGGTGTCGGATAAAAATAATAACGAAACACACGAGTGGCTGTAACGTTTGGTTGTCGACCAGTTTTAGTCAAGGGGTTTATATTGACGCAATATTTTATTGTTGTAAAAGGAAAAGAAAAAATTAAAAAAAAAACAAAAGGTTTAAATAAACATTTTTACGAAAGAAAAACAAAATAGCTGGAAACCTGCGGGTGCGTGGTTTGTGCGCGGGCCGGGCCGGGCTGCGGGGGCTCCTCCGGCCCCTCAGCCCCGGGCACGGCCGGGGGGCTCCAGGGGCCGGTCCGGGCAGTGCCGCTGGCACCTGCCGCGGCTGTGGGGTGGGAAAAAAGCGCTTTTGGGGCGGTAAAAGGATCCGTGCGGCTTCGGCGGGGCAGGGCAGCGTGTGTCCACCGGCGGAGCCGCTGCGGTGCGTGTGTATCGATATCGGTGCCGTCCCCGCGCTGCCCCCGCGGCGGGTCCCGGCCCCGGGCAGCGGCCGCGAGCGGGGCACCGGGTACCGGGCAAGTTTCTTTTGTTCCGCCCGTCCCCCCGCCCACCGTGGCCGGGCAGCGGCCGCCGGCAGCGGAGGGGCCGCGGCGCCGAGCCCCGTCCCCGCCCCGGGCCGCTCCCCCGGCGGGGAGGGCAGCGAGCGGAGGAACAATAACCCTTAATCACATCCACCGGGGGAACGGGGCAACCCCGGCAGCCGGGGGTGCAGGGGGAGGCAGGGAAGCAGCAAAAACTTCAAGGGATCGCCAGCGAAATGGGCTTTTATTTTATTTTTTTCTTTTCTTCTCCCCCTTTCTGAAGCCGAACCTCGGAGAAAACAATACCCAACCCTTCTGCCAGCAGTGTAGGGGGGAAAAAAAATTACCTTTAGGAATCCTGAGGAGCGGCCCGAGCAGGGAGCGAGCTCTGGTCTTCAAATAAGCAGCAGCAGCAGCAGCACGCGAGTGGACAGGCGCCTTCCCACTGCACTGCCAGCACGCCACCCCTCCTGCACCTGGGAGCGAGAGGGATTTGGGATGTGAACAGTGGGCCATGCATTGTTCCTGAACCGTAAAACTGATTTATTTCATTGCTAAATCTCTGTGAGCTGCAGCACCGCGGCCTTGGGGGCAACGGGCCTGCGGCCGCCCCTGCGCTGGGCAGCAGGGCCCGGGTGGCTCCGCTGAGGGACCGCGACCTCCAGCTCTCTCTCCTGAAGGATTACAGCAGCAGCAGAAGGAAATATAACCCCCAAAAGGCCGATCTTTCAGTCAGCTCCAGGAACAGGATGAATGTGGCGTGGGGACCAAAGCAGGAGTAAAGAGCCGTGGTTTGTAAACAGCCCCAGCTGAGGAGATGGAGAAGGTCCGGGTTAAAGCCAGCCCGGGTTAAAGCCAGCCCTGCAAACTCACGGTGCCTCTGGGCCCAGGGAGGCAAAGCTCCTCAAGGCAGCCTTGGTTTGGAGGAGGGACAGAAGGCGTTTCAGTGAAATTAGCGCGTTTTAGAGCCCTTTGGCTGTTCTGTAAATACAACCACAGCGAGGGCTGGGTTATGTCTTATTTTTAAACAAATTAGGTTGAGACAAAAGGGATGCAATGAAAGACGAAATCAAGTAAGTTTATAAACAGAAGCACTTCAAAGGCTGCTGGAAAGCCGGAGAAAATAGGAGAATTTCGTCTAAAGAAAAGAAAATCTCTGCTGGTTATTGCCCATCGATTTCAGTGTTCCTGTGAGCAAAAGGAAACTCTTTTGTGCCACCTAATGTTAAGTACAGATCACTGTTGTCTTCTTTGCTGCCCATCATCCATGGTGAGCGTGGGGAGCCCTTGGGGTGCTGAGCCCATCAAGGTGGAGCTCAGCATCCCAAAGTCCCACCAAACCAAGGGCAGGGAGAGAGAAACTTCAGCTTCACAGTTACCTTCTGAATTTAGGGAATTTTTTTTTTTAAAAAAAAGAACTCAGGAGGGGGTGGAGAGAAGCACGGGGTAGAATCATAAGAATTGAGAGACTCCAAATTTGGGCTTTGTTATAAAAAAGTAGCTGCAGAACGAGTACATCCAGGGTTTATGTAAGCTGCCCACCCCCAAGCTCCATCTCAGCAGCCTCTGGGCTTGGGGGAGCTTCTCCCTCCGCTCTCCTCAAGAACCCAAGTGGCCTGGCCTTTGCACACCCGTGTCTCCCAGCTGGAAGAATTTTGGTGTGTAGTTAGCAGCCATTCACGTTAATTTAGTATGTAAATATCCCACACTATCCTTTAAAGAATGGGCTGAAAGCAAGTGTTTCTCTGATGACAATAAATTGCACCATTTTTGTGATTTTAATGGTGAGTGTTAAACGTCTTTAGCAATTTTTGGGGCTGAATCTTCCATGCTTTCCATATTATACTGGAAAAAAAACCAACCAGAGGCTTCCTTTGAGTTAAGTTTTCAATATTTGTAAGCTGTGCTCTTTAAAGATGGCCAGGACATGGGAGAGGGTTCTCCTGAAAGCAAAAGATTACAAGTAAGCAGAGATGTCATTTCACTTTAGGTTGGTCACTACAGATCATTCAAACTATGGACCAGTCAATCCATACCTAGGCTACATTTGACCAAGATGTTTTTAAAATCTCTCAAAATGAAATATTTCAAGGGTTTTTTTTCCTGTACTTTTAGGTGTTGTTTCCATAGGTTCAGGCAGAACAGATGAAAGCAACTTTAGGCTGAGTCCATGTACCAAAGCCACCACTGATTTTAGGGCAGATCCACGTGTGGATGGAGGCACATTTGAAACCTCAGTCCTTCCCCTTCCAGCATATGGGGCTGGGGGTGGATGCCCTGATCCCAAAACCCAGACAAAATTAATTGTTTACTCACCAGAGCAATCAGTGAGCTCACCATGCAAATGGAGTTATTAATTAATCTTTGCACAACTGCATTCCAGGGTTCCAGCCTAGGAAAAAATGGATATACAATATTTCAGGCAGGTGACCAATCTGCTCAATATCCCCCCCAAAATACCCACAGACATCAGGGCCTACATTTGTACTCAGTTTCCCCTTTTTCCAGCATCCTGTAACCAATAGACTGGAAAGGCTCCACAGCAATTACATATTTAGGATATGTGATAGCTGCAGTTAAGATCTTTATGACTGATTGCAGGATAAAATTTACTTCAAATGTGCAAGAGCCCATTTTTAAACCTCAGTCTTTCAGCTGCTTTGCATTAGAGATATTCCAAAGAATCAAAAGCAATTAGAGCATACGAAGTCTAAATGGTAAATAATTTCCAAATCAAAACCTTTATTAAAGCAATAAGCATCTATTTTTGTTAACACTGTAAGAGATGGAAAGGACCAAAGTAAAGAACTTTTGGTTTTATGTCACAGAAAGAAAGCCAGACTTCTATGCTGAAGAGCAGTATAGGGAAAATCTCACCCCAAGTGGGTTTTGGGTTAAGTTTGAAAGACTTGGGAAAAGGATTTAAAACTCCCATTTTGGTGGTGGGATGGGAGTGGGGATGGTTTGCACATGCCTGAGATGGGATCTGTGGGTGGATCCATGGCTCCCAACTCCCAGCGAGCGCCTCGGCGGCTTGCAAATATTTGTAGAATCACGTCCTTAATTAGAGTGGTAAAACAGTATTAAATCTTGGGATGGGAGAGAAAGAGGAGAACGAGGAAGAGCTGTCAGTGGCAAGAGCCTGTCAACAAGAAGTTAAAAAGGCAGTGGTAAATCTCATTTCTGGGAGCTCTGGGTTTGCAGAGCCATCGACCGGCGGCTGCGGGCTCGGCGGCTCCTGATCGATGCTCTGCTGGCACAGAGCACCACGCCGAGGGCTGGGGGCTGCTGAGGGACCTTTGGGAATGGGGATGTTTCAAACAGGGACTGGGAAAAGCTGGGCACCAGCTCTCCCCACCCCTGGTGTTAGTTAGACACCCAAAATGCTGCTCTATTATTCCATCACTGGATTTTATTTTTATTTTTTTTTAAATTATGCCGGTCCTTGACTTCTGTGCCTCGAGTACAAATAATATTTACCCAGCATAGAAGCGCCATTTCTGAACCCAAGTTGTTTTCCTATTTGGCCAAAGCATGAAGTTTTGTTTTGCATATTCATCTTCAGATTTTAGGAAGGAAAAATCAAATCATATCAAATCAAATCAAATAAATGAAATCAAATCAAATCAAATCAGCCCACAGATCTTACCAAAAAGTGGCTGGGGGAGATGAGAGTGTCTGAGCTCCCCTGCCATCACTGAAGGACAACTGGAGGTAACACGAGCTGCTCCCCATCCAGGGCTTGTACTTCTGTCCAGATTATGGGATTAGTCTCTGTTACATCTATCTACAGTTGGGAACTTGTGATCCAGTTAAAGCAGCTTGAAAGGCGCCCAGCAGGTGCTGGGGGTCCGACTTCGTGGCACAAATTCTGTGAGTTACAGGGGCAAAGCAGGGCTGGCCTTGTGCCGGGCTTCCCAAGGCTCCACACGGCTCAGGGAGACAGGGAAAGAATCAAAATCCTGCCAGAAAACTCTCCCAGACGGGGAAAATCAGCCACAGCCTCCTTTTTTTCCACTCTAAATCTTGAAATGGAGTTGCTAAAGCTTAAATACAAACACTGTCAGACGTGAGTTTATGATTCTCTGCTGCTCCACACGCATCACACGGACACAGGGGATCTCCTACACCTCAGAAATGCTAATTCAGCTCTGGAATCCTGAGTTTGCAGAAACTGTCCTGTAAATGTCACAGGGGATTACCAAATCTACAAAGATTATAGCTCTGCATACGTTCAGACTATTGATTTAAAACTTTATTATCTTTGATATAAATTCCTCACAAAGGAAACAGTTCAGCAATGGGAATTCTGTCCATGTCAAGCTTTTCCAGGGTTGAATCCTTCTTTACAATCCTGCTTTTCACTAGAGTGGGCAGATCTGTAGCTGATTCTACACAAACCCAGCACAGCACCTTATAAACACAAAATCCTGCCCTGCTCAGCCCAAACTTCTCCCAGCTGCAGCAGGGAGAGGATGCAACACACTCGCAGTTATTCAGCCACGAGGAGTTCCTAATGGAAAATGTAATGGTGTGGGGTTTACTCTCGTATGTTCTTCATAGTGTAGTAAAGCTGTAGTAGAGCATCAGAAAATCTGCCTTTGTAACAAGATCTCTGCAGAAATGAATACATGGTGATGTGGCTGGCAGTGGTTTGCTCAGAAAAAAAAACATGCTGTTGCATAGTAAGATATTTATAACAGGATTAGATTTCAAGTACAAAGCCCAGTTCAAAGATTTTTCAGGATGGTGCACGAGAAAATGACAAACCCTGAGTTTTTCTGAGTTCCCAGTTCTCTGTGGTGGAGAACCTTTGTGGTAAAGCATCACTTGGAGCTGTCTCAGCTGGACCTGGGAAAACCATGGCCCCTTCCCAGCCATCCCAGGATGGGATGCAGATGAGCACAACTGGGAAAGGTCCTGGGCTCCCCTCCCTGGGATCTGCTCTCCTGCCCCTGACTCCATTGGGTGTTCAGGGCACAGCAAACTGCCCATCCCACACCCACGCTGGCTCTCAGCCCTCTGGGCAGGAGTTTCCTTCCCTATGGATCTCTCTGGGTGCCACTCTTGGACAGAAACAGTGCTGGAGCAATTCCAGCCCAGCCTGGTGAGAGAGAGCACCCCTTACAGGCCTCCATCCTAAATCCAGGTTAAAAACAAAACTCTGCCTTGTTACAGGAGCTCCATCCCAAACCCAGGTTACAAACTGAACTCTGCCTTGTTACAGGAGCTCCATCCCAAACCCAGGTTAGAAACTGAACTCTGCCTTGTTACAGGAGCTCCATCCCAAACCCAGGTTAGAAACTGAACTCTGCCTTGTTACAGGAGCTCCATCCCAAACCCAGGTTAGAAACTGAACTCTGCCTTGTTACAGGAGCTCCATCCTAAATCCAGGTTAGAAACTGAACTCTGCCCAGCTTTGTGCCCATTTCCTGTGCTGCACACCAGTTTAGATGAACTCCAAGTGTCAGACTCACTGTGAACATTTCCTGCTCTGTAACATTCTTCATCCTTGACTATAAAATACTTTTTTGATGGTTTGTCCAATATGAAGCACATCAAACAAAGAATACCAAACAATTCTTTTAGCAGAAAAGACTTGAGGGCTTTTTCCTTAGTACCTACAGAAAACACTTCCACCTCTCATCCTGAGTCATTGATAATTCTTGTGGGCACAGGAGTGGTAAAAGGGATGAGTTCATGGTGCCTGATTCAATCCCCATCACACAACTCTCTTCCCAAGGGATTTATTCTGTGCCATTTCTTCCTCTTGCTCCAACCTAAGGCAGGAAAATGCTGTGGGAATTGTAACACCTCATCTATTCCAAGGGAGAGGATAACAAACCAGGCTGCTCTGACCTTTTGGGATTGGTGCTGTTTGATCCCTGTGTCCACAGTGGTGACCTGGGGGATGCCAGGCAGTGGGGCCAGTCCAGCTGTGGCACAGTAAAAGGGTTAAAGTCAGGGTTTATGGGTCTGTTAAATGTTTATGGACTTTCACAGGCCATACCAGGAATTAAAATTATGATACCTCATTCCCATAACAAACACCACAAATCACTGGATTCACATGGAATTTTCCTGGCAGGAAAAGAAAGTTTCTGTCAACTCTAAAGGATGAAGAAATTCAGTCTGGGGACAAAACCTCCCAAGCCAGCAGCAGCCCTGGGCCACTGAGAGCTGCTCAAAGTTACCTCAAGCTCCAGGTAACTCCTGGTTAAGAAGAGCTGTGAAAGTAAAATATGCAAAATCATTAAGTGTATTATTTCCTACTATTACCCCAAACAAATTACTCTGGAAAATTACACTGTTTTTTTTCAAAATCACATCTGATCTGATAGTTGGTAATGAAAATAACAGGTCATTAAATTGGCAGTTATTACAAGTATATGAAAAGTAAAGCCAAAACATTAAATATAATGATGTCATTGATATTTATTTTATTTTCTGCTATATCACTAGCACCCTTTTTTATTTGTTTTGTAATAGAGTATTAAAAAATAAATATATGTACATAAAATGTTATCAGTTGCAAAGAATTAAGAATGTAGTGTAGGCACCAAGCCAGGATTAGTATCACATAAATGGAAATACATGATTTAATGTTAACTAATAGGTGGCACCCAGCAGGGACTGAGGCCCTGGACACAGGAGAACAGGACAGGAAGAACTGGGCTGATAGGTTAGAAAAGGTGCTTGGTTAAATCAGTTATCCCAGACCTTACATCCCAAGTGCTTTATGAAAACCAAAAGCTTAAAGAAAGAAAGGAAAGAAAATTAAAAAAGAAAGTTCCACCAGGTTTCACAGCCTTTTAAACATGGCCACAGGAATTCAGTGCTGTTTCTTGGGCTTTGTCCATCATTTACCTCCTGTGTTGAAAAAAACTGAAATTCCCAAATAGGGCCAGGTGTCCTTGGGGCAGCTCCTTGGTGACATCCCAGCCCTGCAGTGATGGGTGCCCATTGTCCTCCTGGGCAAGGGAAATTCCTCCTGTTCTGCAAAACGAGGGAGGAGGGAAGGGAATGAGAGGGGTGGGAACAGGGGAGCCAAAAAGGGTCAGCCAGGAGATGGGGGTTCAGCCTCACCTGTGCCCAGCTGGGTGTGCTGTGGCACAGCACAGCCTAGGGGACCTAAAAATGAGAAACAACACTAAAAAAGAGAAAAAAACCACTAATTGGGGTGTGGGCTGAAGCATGGGGAGTGCTTTGGTGTATAAGGGCCGGGGTGGGTTCAGCAAATGTTTGGGGCTGTTACTGAGTGCTGCAGTTCCTGAACATCCATGGTGCTACTGCAGCCTTTGCACTCCAGAACCACCTGTGCAGCAAAATCATCAGTGAACTTCCTTTTAGGAATAACTATTCTTGCACTACAGAAAAGAGCCTTTACAAACTCAATTAAAAAAATAAACTCAATTCCTCAAGCAGGATTTTTTTCGCTCCATTCCACGTGCTAAATATTTGGTCAGTGTTCTAGAACGCTGAAATTAAATTTTTTTTGGTAAATTTTTCAGGGAGAAGTGTCTGAGCTCTTGCATAGAAAATCTCAGGCTGTCCATGCAATTTTTGCTGTGTTTGAACATGAAAACATTAATGCAATGTGTCCCCACAGCAAACAGCGCTGTGGATGATGGCGATGAAGGGTGCACAGCAGTGCTGTTGAGCTGAGCAGAAAAGCTCCTGATTAGACAAAAATTGTGGTTTTTTCACAGTGCTGAACACCGTGGGATGTGCCCAAGCAATACACTGTGGAGGTCTCTGGTGCTGCAGCAGCAGCAGCAGGAGGATCCCATGGCTGGGTAATCAGGCACGGGCTCCGAGCTCTCCCAGAGAAGCTGCGGCTGCCGAGCCCGGATTCCAGAGCTCTGTGATTCCCCCTGTGTCTGCCTGGAGATGCAGGAGATGGAGCTACTGGGAAATCAGCAGAGCAGCAAGCTGAGCACTACAAATTGGTAAAAATTATTTAATACTGGGAAGCCGATCTCGTCACCCCCTGGTAATTCTGTCAATTAAGCAGATGGAATTAATATTAATTATCAACGACGAATTGTTTGCAAGTGTAATAGTGAATGGGGGAAGTAGGAAGAAACACAGCACATTTGTGATGCAGAAGTGTTGGCTGTCTCTGAATATTTCCTCTGGAATCCCTTTTGGTTCCATTAAAAAGTACTTTTAGAAATAATTTTTTTTTTACTTGTTTGAGTTGCAAATCAGCCTGGACAGATTAGGAAGTGCCACAAAGCAAATGTATACACTGAAATTCTCTCTGCTCCAAGAAGTTACATTCACTTAAAAAAAAAAATAAATCAGAAAACAACCCACAGAGATGCTCAGCAAGAGTAGTCATCCTTGAAAAAGAGGGAAGAGCAGCACTTGGAAATATTTTAACTGGAGAAGCAATCATTGGAATATCACTCCCACTCTGTCCTGATGCCATCAACAGATTGTAATAACTTTCTTTTCGTATAAGAATTTAAAAAAAAAAAGTCAGAAGGAAATAATCAACCTAATCTATAAGCAAAAAACCTGAATCCCAGAGACATCATTTATAATTAGTTTTCACTAATAATTTTGATTAATCTCTGCCACTTTTCTCTGTACCTTCAAGGTGCCCCCTTGGCAGCTGTTGGGGAACCTTCTCCTTTGCCATTAGAGCAGGAGAGACCTTGGGCATCAGCTTCTGGAGTGTTTGACAGCCAGATTTGCACAAAATTAATCCCTAAAGGAATATTTCCCTCCAGAACAACCTCCCTCCACCCCCAAAAGTTTTCCAAATACTCCCACTGGCAGATGGTGCAAACACAGGCAGGTCCACAGGCACGGGAATTGTTCATCACCACTCGTGCTGGGGGTTTGAAACTTGCCACCAAGACTAGAAATTAAATTTCCCTTACTTGGGATCATTTTCCAGCTCTTTCTTACCTGAATTGGAAGGTGACAGCAGTTTCTAGGTTTGGAAAGGGAATTCTAGGTAACTTGTATGAGCTCTGGGAGATCCAGGACACGGGAATCGGAGCAGCAGTGGAAAAAGGGATACAAGCAGTGCTAATCCTTTTTTCAGAGCTGTGTATAAAATGATGGATCCATTCTGCTGCTTGAGGGACATAAATATCAGTTATTAAGACAATCAGGATTTGTTCCTTGCAATTACTTTTTAATAGAAACATGAATCTCAGTTAAAGCCAGATTTACGCTCACCCTTGCCTAACCCAGTGCCAGGATCTTTGATCCCAAATTATTTATGAAGTGGGGAAATCTCTCCTGCATGGAGTGTTTCTGTTTGAAATGGGCAATAGGTTCTTCCCAAAGGCCTTTGCACCTCTATTGCATAAAATAATCTGCTGCTGAAATGCATTTATAGGTGCAGCATACAGTTATTACAAAAGCGCTCAGCAATAAAACTTAAAGGTTTCGGGCAGAAATTGAATAAAAATGTCATTTCCAGTTTGAACAGTGAAACTGAGACAGTGGGATCCCAGCACCTCCAGCTCCCCCTTTCCCCATGGATCTACATGTCACACACCAGGGCTCCTGCAAGAGGCTGGTGGGATTTACTGTGGGGTTTTTCCCTTTTTTAAATTTTTCAATAATTTCTGCCCCTCCTCCCCATCCCATCTTGAAGCATCACAAAAGATCCCTCTTGGTTCTGTTCTAACTAGAAATGATCTCTAAGTTAATTCAGCCATGAATTTGGGGGGTGGGAAAGCCAGAGCTCACTGGGATTGGGGTTTTGCGTTGGTCCAGAGTAAGGACCCATTAGGGAAATGACCCCTGTCCCCCCATCCTCCCCAGCCTCTTGTGTGCTTCAACAGCTTCTGTTTTAGCCAAAAACCTGATTCACTCTTTTAATGAGTCTTTCAGAGTGTCAAAAGGCGAGTGAAGCAAACTGGAGTTCTTAGGGAAAGGTTTCATTTGGGCAAGGAATACAGAGATAACAAATTAATGTTTCCCTCCAAACGGAGCATGTGCAGGTTTGGCTCCAGGAAGCAGAAATAATTTTGCATACTAAAAGCAGCTGCAATCTTTTGAAATTCACATTCAGCAAATAATTCTGAATCATTCAGGTCCTTTGACATTAACTTAAAATTAATTTTTAAATAAATGGAGTGTAGTTTTATTTACAAGGCCAAGCTGCCTGCAGCTCCCAGCCCTGCTCAAGTGGGAGGAAAACCAACTTTCCACTGGTGTCAACTGGAATTTAAAGGAATTGGGACTCTGAATGCTCAGTGTGCTCCAGAGTGCTGCTCAGGATCGCATGAATCCCTTCTCTTTGAGGAGAAAAGCTGTCTGAATGTCACTCACACTGCCCTTTATTTTTATCCATTAGACAAACAAAATGAATGATCACATTTATGTGGAAAAAAAAGCAGACCCCACGGGCTATACGGCGTGAAAAGAACTCTTTCTGCCCAGCAAGATAATGCTTGAAAAGGTGAATGAAAAGATTTGAGCAAAGAGGAAAATGTCCCTGTAGGACCCTTCCTAATTCTGAGCTCTTCAGCAACGTCAGCCTCGCTAATCCATACCTAGCTGTGAGTTCAAATGAAAAATTCATTAACTTTGTGTCCTTTAATTTATTAGGTGTAGCAACACTCCTCATCAGGGGAAGGGCTGAAAGGAGGGGACAATCAGGGAGCTTTTATTCTCCTGGCAAACCCACGGGCTCACAAAGGGAGAGGACCCGTTTGGGAGGAATTACCCTCCCTAATTAGCGTTGGCTCTCGCCGGGGCCGAGCAAAGGGAGAATGGAAAATCTGCCATCAAAGCCCTGCAATGGCCAAGCCACAACCACGGCAGGGCCAGGCTGTGCTGGAGGCTCCTCCACAACCAGTGCATCCCACAGCAGTGCAGAAAGAGGGAACAGGAACAGGAAAGGCTTTTTTACAGAGAATTAAAACCAAAAAGTAGATTTTCTAGATTTTCTGCACCATGGCAGGGCTGGATGCTGCTTCACATCCCCTGCACTCAGTGCTGATCCATCCTGTCCCTGGGTTATGGCAAACTGGAGAGGCTTTTCCCAGCAAACTGCCCGAGCTGGGAGGCAGGAATTGAGGACAGGAAATACAGAGGGCATTGAGTGATCACATCTTCAATGGAACCTGGGATAACAACCACTCCTGCCTTCCTCTCAGGCTGATAGGATTTGGTTTTATTCCCAGTAACACAATATTTTGTCCTTACATGACCCTCCCCGGTGTCCCTTCCCTCCCTCTTTGGAAAGGAATAAATAATTATCCTTATTTTCTGCCAGGAAGCACAGATAGTGAGCAGGGTGAGATGGACAGCAGCCAGGGCAGAGCCAGGGGCCCAGGCCCCATTAACATTAATGCTTAATTAGTGTTTACATCTTCCAAGCAAAATGTAAACATGTATCTGCACCAGCCAGTGCCAGCTGTGATGGAGGCAGTGATGTTATCCAACAGCAATTTCCTCTCCTTTCAGAGGGGCATCTCCAGTAGGTAGGACCACAAAGCAGCATCTGAGTGGTGTCACCTCGAATTGTGCCCTACAAAGGACACAGTGGGGTCACATCACCAGGGCTGAGGTAAGACCAGCAAATATTTGGGCTGATGAGAAAGGGGAAGTAGTAGGAAAACAAAAAAACATTCCAAAAAACCCAGCCCCACTGAGGATGCTGCAGCAGTCATCTATGATTTCAATTATGGAATTACAAACTGCCTTGATGGCCATATGGATATAGGCTTTGAAGCCAGGAATTATTGTTCACCAAATTAATTGTTCTTTGCAACAGCAGAAAACACTGAACAGCTGTAAAAAATGTTCACAATGAAATCTGAGCATAGTGGAGGTTAATCCAGGTTGAAATTTCTTTACAGATATTAAAATTAAGCTCAGCTGAGCCAGGAGTTTATAAAATCAGCTTCTTTTGCTCCCAAAGATGACAGAGATGCTCTGGCTGTTGGCTCTCCACCCCTCCAAGATGATGCCCAGCTTACCCAGACATGGAGCACGTCCCTCTGGCCGCTCTTGCACCTTCCTGAGGCTGCTTCCAAACCTCTCCTTCCTCATGGCCCAAGGTCTCCCACTCCAGGGATCCCACAGACAAACAGCTGGAGGAGAAAATCACACAGCTGAGGATTTTCTGCTGCAATGACTGGAAAACAAATCCACAAATACTCTCTGTCAGTGATATGCCTAAAACCTCTGGCACAGGGGTGTTGGGACAGCAGATGTTTGTGGTTCCATGGGGGATGGATGTGACAGGGACAGGATATTTCCTGTCTAGCTGTCATCAAGGGCTTTTTCCAATAGTTAGGGCAGTGCAACATCACCTCCCCTACACCCTTAGAGCCACATTTGGTCTCCCTCCTCCTTTGGAATAGTCCTGGAAGGAAGCCTTGGAGCTGGAGAAAGTGAGAAGGTTCTTGGGCAGTGGAGATGAAGGAAATGAGATGGTTTTCCTGGAGGAAGGTGCACAGGCACCCATTTCCCTCTCAGTCACTCTCAGCAGCCACTTGCCGTGCTGAAAATCAAATGTAAATGTTGATTTTGTGCCAGAAACTGAGACCCTCTGGAAAGGTGAAAACCATCAAGGAGAACAACCACAATCAATGCAAAAACCAATATAATTGTAAACTAGGCATAAATGGCCATTAATGTACATCAATTCTGTAAGGATAGGGCGATATACAGAGTGTTAAGGCAGTTAGTTAAAGAAGGAAGACTTTAAAAATGTGTGAAATTATCCCTGTGGTTGAAGACAACTCTCCCACAGTGTTTCCTAAAAGGTGCATAACCTAAAGCTGTAAGAACTGCTCTGGTTACCCAGCAAGAACAAGAGCTCAGGTGAGCAGCACAGAGCTGGCAGGACATCACAATTTGTTCTCAGAACAGTAAATGACACAGCTTTACAACAGCTTTATTCTCTCTTATTTTGTGGCAGAGTTCAAGTTTTGGTGCTGGGACAAGGAAAGGAGCACCTGAACATGAACATCATCGCCCTGGCTTAGCCACTTTTAGTGACTTTTCTTCTAATGCAGTCACAGATACAATGATGTAGGGAATTCCTCTTGCCATTGTGGACATATTGGAGACCCCATGGCCCCCAGACCAGCCCCTAATCCCCGAGTCAGGACACGAGAGGGGTGAAGGTGCAGGACTGTCCCTGCAGTGAGAGCAGCGTCACCAGACTCACCTGCAGGTCGGTGCCACAGTTCCCAGTGAAGCACAAATCACAGGAATTGCTGTACAAATACACCATTCTGATCTTTTAGGATCTACTTGCATTCTTTTTCAAAGCTTAAGTAGGAATTAAGCTCTGTGATTTCCCTCCATGCAGGGATGACTTTAGCACAGGTGTCATTTGTCCCCGAGGCACCAGAACGACCAGACTGACCTCAAAGCGCACACGGAAAATTACAAAACACAACAGTAAAGGGAAATTTAACTTGGAAAAACAAAACTATGGGCAAACATCGCTGCCCAAATAGAACTCATTTTGCATTCCCTCACAGCAGGTGATCAGTGCATCCCCAAAGGAGGGCTCACCTGGCGAAGTTCAGGTGGCACCCACAGGTGCAGCTCTGTAGCCTGGGTGCTCCCAGTAATTCCCAGTGCTTGGGAAGGAGCAGCCTGGAGTGACAGCAGGGAGGGACCACAGGGAGCTGCTCTTTGTGTGCCACACCGAGCTGGGCTGGAGCATGTGAGGCACAAAGGGTGGGAGTTATTTCTTATGAAATAAACTTTGCAAAGGCTTAGCAAGACACCTTTGATGTTTCCAAAGAGCCCATCTGAGCTCAGTTTTGGAATAAAGTAGCCAGCTCAATGATATCTTAATTTCTTGAAGACAGTTGTTCAGTCTCTTTTCTATACTGTATGTTCCACATTAAGTCATTATCTATGCTGTTCACTCCATTAATTCTGCTAGTTTTATTAGCAAAGTTCTGCTGCCTGGTCCTGTAGCAGTGACAAGCATTTCTAAAAGCTAATCTGACAGATAATGACTCCATTAAGTGTTGAATACTAATTGGTTTACATCAGGGGCCTGAAATTAATTGATGTAAATAAATTAGCACCTGAGCATGCATCACCCCAGCTTTGGATTTTCCTAAATACCAATGATTTTTAAAGCTTGTATCTTCAGCAAAACGCAGCGGAATATAAACAGACAGGATGAGTAATTAAAATGTGGCAACAAAATAAGACTATCAAGATGAGCTTAACAAAGATTGTTTACCTATTGATGGAAAGGGTAGTGCCTGCCTGTACAGTCTGTTTACACTGCTCTGACTCCTGGAAAAGATACTTTTCTGACAGCTTCCCAAAGATATAATTATCATTTCTATAATAACAGTGACACTGACCCCCACACCATTACTAAGATTTAGTAAAGTTCTGTGATATGCAGGGAATGTGTTCCTATTAATCACAACAAACACCTGCCCCCCCTTTAAAAGTCAAGGCTCCAATTATTAAATCAAGGAATTAATACAAGTTATTTTATTTTAAAAGGATAAAACCTCATTCTAGTGGTGATTTGTCATTGGAGTGACACAAATAATGACTGATTCTTAAAGCCTAGAGAGTGAGAGAGAGCCTGGGCATGTCCAGAGCAGTCCATGGGTTAGAATATTTTAGCAAATGTGGTTTATTTTTATATACAGATTTACTGTGCTCGCTTACACCTTTATAAGCAAAATAAAATCTAATATAAAGCAATAAAAATCTGAGAAGAATTCAAATGCCGTGGGACAGTGGATGTCATTTGGAGCAGTGAAGGAATCTCAGCCCAGGACAATATGGAACCACAGAATTGTTTAGGTTGGAAAAGCCCTCTGAGATCATCCAGTCAAATCATTAATCCAGCACTGCCAGGGCCACCACTGAGCCATGTCCCCAAGTGCCACATCCACAGGGCTTGAGTTCCTCAGGGATGGGGACTGAACCCCTGCCCTGGGAATTCTGCCAGGGCTGGCCAGCCCTTCCCATGAGGAATATCTGGGCAATAATATGAGGAGCCTGTGGGCACCAGCTCCATCTCCACCAGGGAACTCACCTGGATCTCTGCAGGGCTGCTGGGAAGCTTTGGGGCAACCCCTGGGCTTGGTCAGAACACCCCCATGAACTCCAGTGTGCTTTGGATCAATTCCTCTTTAATCCATTGACTCCAGGTCGGAGACACTGATGATTTTCCATGCACTGAAGAACCCCTGGTTTGACAGAACTGTGAAAACACTGAATGACTTAAAGCCACCCTGCAAAGGACAAGACCAAAATTCCTTCCCAAATACCCCACCCGTCTCTGCCCTCTGGCAGTGGGAGCCATTCCTGTGTCCTGTCCCTCCATCCCTTGTCCCAAGTCTCTGCCCAGCTCTCCTGGAGCCTCTTCGGGCACTGGGAGGGCTCTGAGCTCTAATTTCAGGTAGAATTCCATCAACACAGACGGAGCTGTAGCAGTCTGAAGGGAGATGGGATGCTCTGGAGATGTTTGGAGGAGCCAGGATGCTCTGGAGCTGTCTGGGGAGAGCCAGGATGCTCTGGAGCAGTCACAGAGAAGCCGGGATGCTCCAGAGCACTCTAAGGGAGCTGGGATGCTCTGGAGCTGTCTGGGGGAGCCGGGATGCTCCATCCCCGGAGGGCCCCGGTGCCGGAGCCGGGTCCGTCCCTTGCGGCAGCCGGGATTGCCATTCCCTCTGTGCTCCGGGATTGTCATTCCCGTTGTGCTTCGGGGTTGTCATTCCCTCAGTGCTCCGGGATTGTCATTCTCTCCGTGCTCCGGGATTGTCATTCCCGTTGTGCTCCGGGATTGTCACTCCCACTGTGCTCCTTTCAGGATCCGCTTTGATCCAATGCCAAGCACCAGCCCATGGCAAACGGGCAGCCCGGGCTCTGTGACAAGAGCTCGAGTGTTCCTCTCCTCTGGCTGCTCCAGGGGCAGGGAGCATCAGGAATGGCTCATCCCACCTTCCAGGGGACAGGGAGCTCCTGGATGAGCCACTTGTCACCACTCTGGCTCTGAGTTCAAGTTTATCAGCTGCCTTTCAATCCCTGAACAACTGCAGAATTCCCACCTGGATAAAACTTCCCCAGCCCCGGGTCCAGGTCCTGTCCCACACCAGAGAACCAATGCTGGCATTTACATCATGAGCTGGAGATTTTGGGGGGCTGGCACCCTCCAGAGCACCTGACAGACAAACATTGCCCCTGAACATTCCTCCCACACCCCCCAAAGCTGAGCTGCAGGGGAAGGAGCTCCCCTGGAAAGCAGCTGGGATAAAAGCAGTCATTGCTTGGCTCCAGCACCCCAGAGATTCCTCCCAGAGCTATCAGCCAGCTTTAGTAATAAAGGTGAAAGACAAAAAGTGTTAACAACTGGGAAGAGATACAGGAATGAACAAACCCTTTGCCACCTATGGAGTAAAATACAGCTCCAAGCAATTAAACATTTTAAACATTGCCTTAAGCTACATAAGGAGTCAGAAGGATTTAGTAATTCCACATTCCCTGGCACAGCTTTCCTTTGAAAGCTTTGACCCAAGAGTGTGGAAAACTGTGCAAAGCATCAGCTCTGGGAAAACTTCAGCCAAAATTCACCATCATTCAGGTACTGGGCCCAAAATAGCAAACAGCATTTAAAATCCCAGGTTGTTTTGGCTGGGAGGAACCTTAAAGCTCATCCAGCTCCACCCCCTGCCATGGCAGGGACACCTCCCACTGTCCCTGGGAGCTCCAAGCCCTGTCCAGCCTGGCCTTGGGCACCTCCAGGGATTCAGATGGATAAAAAGCTTTTTTCCCCCCTATAAAAAAGCAGCAGAGCCCCTCAAGCCTGAAGCAGCATCGTTGAGATGGGGAGAATGGGGCCCTGAGTCCATCCTCTTCTCCATCTTCAAATCACTTTTAGAGCAGCTTCTCTCCGACCTCACCTGTGCCAGGATTTTGATTCAGCCACCAGCAGAAGCTCTGGAAAATCATCAGGAGTTAACCAGGGAAAATTAATTACAGGAATAAAACTTCCTCAAGTCTCCTCATCAGTATTTAAGTATAATGACTATTTATTAGTCAGGGTAATGGACAACAGAGCTGAAAGGGTGCAGGTTTCCAGTAGTCACCATGCATATGCTTAATGAGAATTCAAAAGACATAATGAATTAGGATTCCCCTGTTGGGCACTGAGTATTTCTTCATTAAATTCTAATGAACTGGGAAGAGTATCAGGTTTGCTCATGCAGTGTAATTTCCCCCCTTTTTATGGTTATGTTTACATGCATTTAGTTAATCCTCATCATCCTTATGACAAAGAAGTGCTGAAAAAACAAGTTTGTTGGGAATGGAAGGAAGATAAATATGCAGAGGCAGAGGAGTCAGCAGCACAAATTGTGTGAAATAATAGAATTTGTGCTGTACCCCACAGAGCCCAGAGCCCCCAGCCAGACATTGCTTTTTTTCTTCAGGAATTGCAGGAAGATATGAAATCTCATTAGGTAATAAGATGATGGCAAATGATGATGTGGTTTCATTGATTACAGTTTCAGGAAAAGGAAGGACTCATTCCTAAAAACACACCCAGCACGAGAGGGGTCAGTGCAGATAAATCCAAATTTCAGAAAAATTCAAATTTCAGATAAATCTGAATTGCTCATCACAGAACTGATGGCATAAACAGCCCAGGAAAAAAAAAATCCAAAGTTTCAATGTGCCCTGGACAGGGGTGGCTGCACCAGGCAGCCAGAGGAGCAAACCCCAGGAGCCTGAGGTGTTGTGGATTCTTCTCCACCAAGAGGAGCTCCTGTGCCTTTGCAAGCTGCTATCTGCACATCCCCAGCTCCTCTGAGTGAGTTCCTACAAGTAATTTCCTATAAGTACGTGGTTGTTACAGAGCAAGAAGCATAAAACCAATAATCTGTGCTGGCGTTGAGTCAAAAAAATATTTTCAAAAGGGTAAGAGTGTTTGAAAGAGAGGATGAGAGCAGCTGCAGTAATCCCATGGTGTCTTCATGCTCTTCCAGAATCGTGGCAAGCTGGAAATCCATTTGCAAGCCCCTTGTGGTCCCTGTGTCCCTGCTGGGGTCAGAGGCAGCGCCCCAGCCCTGCTGCTCCTGGTGGCAGCTCCTGCTCAGGTGACAGTGGCACCTGGGCAGGGCCCCGTGTGGTGGCACCGCCCCTGCAGAGCCCAGCGTGTCCCCTCCATCAGCACCTCCCACGTGGAAATGCAGGGGATTAGAACTCGTCACCTCCTCCCTGCCTGGTGGCAAGAGCAGCAAAGCAATTAGGCTGCTATGGCAATTTTATGGTGCTTAGAAAATTAATTAGCCACTTATTAATTAAAATTTGTCATTAATATTATTATTATTATTATCTGTTCTTTTAATTCCTTCTCTTCTCGAGCTTAGGTTTTTTCTGTTTTTGTTTTTTTTTTCCTCCTCTTCCTTTGTGTTTCTTGTTTTCTTCCCAGGATGGACACGTCCCACCCCAGCTCTCCAGCCACAGGGAGGCCCTGGATGGGGAGTTTGGATATTCAGGATGAATATTCTGGAGTTGACAGAGCCCCACGACGTCCAGAGAGGGGACACAGCCCTGGCAGGGCACAGGCAGGACTTACCAGGGAAAGCCTTGGCATAAATCAGTGTTTAGGTAAAGGACAAATTCTCTTTTTTCCACAGACCTGGGATATCTCTTTTTTTTTAAGCAGAGGATGCAGATAAAGTCTGGTGATGTGGAATCTTCCCAAAGAGGCAGTTCCTGGAGGATAATGTCGTTCAGAGGTTGGAAACCACAGCACTTGTTCTTTGTGGACACCAGCCAGGGAGTTTTTTGTTGTTGTTGCTTTCTGTTTGCTTGTTTGTTTTTTAACTCCGCATTGGGAATAATCTCCGAGAGACAGTTTCATAAAATTTTACATTAATTTAAGACCAAAGTGTATTTTATTTGTACCCTTGCCAGGATTTTGAAGTCTCCCTCCCAGGCTCCTGTCCTCTGTTAAAGCATCTCCAGAGACTCCTTTGATGCTCCTAGCATGAGAGATCCCACCACCCCACAACGCCAGAGATTGTCGGAGTTGGAAACTTTCCCAGAACAAGTTTGTTGGTTAAAGGGCTCTGTTTGTGATGAAATATGGCTCAGTCCACAGGGTCTTACCTTCAGTACTCTCACACTGTTGTCTCAGACACGTTAAGCAGCATCGCACTTGACACGCTCCTCTCTCCTGTAAGAGACACCACAGAACTTTATTATTGCCCATAAAACTCCTCCTGGGGCTCAGCGTGGCTCTGCCTGTTCTGTCCTCAGCTCTCCTGGAGTTTTACAGCCCATGTTTGAGGCCAGGCAGTGCCATGGGGATGTGGCTGTGACCTGGTGATGCCCTGTGGTAGCACCAGGGTGGCACTGACAGGGACAATCCTGGGCACAGAGTGCCAGCCATGGCCTGGGCTCACCCCCAGCAGGTCAGGGAGGGGGTTCTGCCCTGCTCAGGTGGGATCCTGACCCGGGATCCCCACAGAAAGGATGTGGAGCTGCTGGAGAGAGTCCAACAGAGCCCACGGAGCTGCTCCGAGGATGGAGCCCCTCTGGAGCCAGGCTGGGACGCCTCGGGGTGCTCAGCTGGAGAGAACATCCAGGGACAGCTCAGAGCCCTGCCAAGGCCTAAAGGGGCTCTAGGAGAGCTGGACAGGGACTGGGGACAAGGGTTGGAGGGACAGGACACGGGGAATGGCTTCTGCTGCCAGAAGGCAGGGTTAGATTAGATCGGCCACAGCCTCTCCTGTGGGCCTGGGTGAGCCAGGAGGGGCAGAGCTGTGAGGGCAGGGGGTGAGGGGCTGAGTGAGTTGGGGTGCAGGGGGTACAGAGGGTGAGGGGCTGTTCTGGGGCTGGGAGAGTTGGGGTGCAGGGGGTTCAGGGGGGAGAAGCTGTTCAGGACCAGTGCCAAGTGCAGGATCAGAGCTGAGCTGCTCAGCAGTGCTGGGTGCAGGATGGGTGCTGTGTTCAGGCAGTTTTGGGGTGCAGGGCAGTTTTGGGGCTCACACCGATGCTGTTTCAGGGCAGTTTTGGGGTGCATAGTTTTGGGGCTCACTGCGGTGCCGTGTCAGGGCAGTTTTGGGGCACAGAGCCGTTTCGGGCCCGCTCCGGTGCCGGGCCCGCAGCGCCGCCCGCTCTCGGTGCAGCAGCGCCATCTGCAGCCGCTCCCATTGAGGACGAGGCCTTTTAATAAATCCCTGCTTTATTCTTTAGCTCCATCTAGTCTCTGCTCTAGGTCAGCCTGCACAAGGCATCGCTGTATCCTTTCTCCTGTGTTGCATCCTCCTTCCCTGTGCTGCATCCTCCTCTCCTGCACTGCTCAGGAGCCCTCTGGGATGTTCCCAGGCTGGGGGAGCCTCCAGACTGACTTTCCTGCCAGCTCTGACCACCAATAACCCGATGACAAACCCACTCTGGAATCTGAGAACTCTCCGTGTCACACAACTGAGGCCGATGAACACGGAGCAGCCTCACACTGTGGCAGAGAAAAGGCCTAAACTCAAACATTTAAACATTCTGCTTGGTGAAACCATGTTAAACCCCTGATATCTGGCTGCTGTGATAGCCCAATCCAATATTGCTGTGGGTGACATTTGGTGAACTCCTGTTAGATGTCATTCTAAGGGTGAGCTAAGGGCTGTTTAAGCATTGAAGAATTCAACTTGCTGCTTACTAAAGTCACCCTCCTGGCTGAAGTCACTCTAAAATATCTGTCACCTCAAAAATCATTTGTATCGGCAAGCAATGACCTTTCTTTTCTATTAAAATCTCTTTTAAAGTTTCTAACCCACTTTTCTGCAAGTCCAAAGCCTTGTTGTTCTTAAATAACAGCCAAAACCTGCCCAAAAGTTCCTGCCTTCACCCTTGGCTATGGGTGCTGACTGCCCAGTTTTACCCATTGCTCACTTGTGTCAGGACTTTTAGTAAATGAAATTTTTGGGTCCAAGCTGAGCTCTGGGGTTAC
The DNA here is from genome assembly GCF_047830755.1 of Zonotrichia albicollis. Classification (NCBI taxonomy): domain Eukaryota; kingdom Metazoa; phylum Chordata; class Aves; order Passeriformes; family Passerellidae; genus Zonotrichia; species Zonotrichia albicollis. Next base: position 16,406,718 of record NC_133832.1, read on the forward strand.
AGCAGCTGTCCCTGACCTGGTGACCACTGGAAATGTCCTGGGACAGCTCCAGCACCAGCTCACCCCTAAAGGAATGTCCCAGCTGTGCCTTCCTCCTCTGTGCTGCAATTCTGAATTGCACCAAAGGTAGTAATAAAATAAGCCTTCCCTCCTGCAGGAGAAAAATTAAATTTGCCATTATTACACCTTGACACAAGCCCTGGTGGAAGAGTGTGTTCCACTTGTGTGAAGCAATATTTCATTTTGCACTGGTTAATACCAATGTCTTTGGAGGTCATCAAACTCAACAGTTAAAAAAAAATTAATCTGAGAATTTACAGCAGTTAAATACAGCTAAATAATTAATGATGAGGAAATTGAACTTCCCATTGAGATTGGATTAGGAGCCAATGTGGGACACCAGTGCTGTAGAGCAACTTTCCCTGGGGAATCTCCCAGCAAAAATCAGCTCCTTTATTGCTTTCCATATCACTAATAAAATATGAAAGGAGAGAATACAATAATATTTTCATATCATATTAATGACCTTCAGAATGCAATCAGACTTGCAGCTCTGGCAGAGCAATTTGCTAACATAATATAAAACTGTTAATATGATATGAAGGTCACTGGGATGGTACAAAAATTAGTGTAAAGACAGCAACTAACCTGGGCCCTTCAGCAGCAGGAACAATTAACTTCCAACTTCATTTCTGCAGCCTGCACCTCACGTGGCAGGGGCTGCTGGATCCCAGGCTGCTTCTTCACTGGCTTGGAGTTCACTTTTCTCCTTCTGCAGGGCTGGAAAAATAATTTTAAGAGGCCCTGCCATGCTGACCAAGTGCCTTGAGCTCCCTGTAAGGACATCACTGCAGCCATGTAAAGCAGATGTCTGAATAAGGTGGAAATCTCTGAAAGACTCAGTGGGAAAAGCTCAGGTTCCAGGGGATTTATGAGAAATAAAAGAACAATGATATTTTTAATGGAATAGAGCATTTAAAATTAAAATATGTTGATATTTTATTATTTTGCTCCTGCCAAAAGCTCATCTGTTTAGTTTTGGTAGTTTAAACATGAGAATGTCCAATAAAAAGCTACTAAATAACTTGAAAATCAAGGATTTTTGAATTATTTTAAAGAAAGCCCTACTCTGAAGCAGGAAAACTTTGCTTTTCACCATTCAATGTTCCTGAAGCACTGCAGAGCATGGAGGACAGGGATCATGTTTAAATCATTCTTTTAGGGTCTCCTAAAGAACTAGGCCTGGATGGAGAGAGACTAAACTCTGCTCTTGATCCAGTGTAAACTTTTAGGCCTCTTATTCCAAGTCTGTCCATGGCTTAAAAGCCACCAGTGCAGGAGCACAAACTCCAGATTTCTCTCTGAAAATTCCCAAAACGTTCCCTCATGGCAACACAGAACAGGGGAAAAGAGTATTAAAATTACATGAGGCATCTCCTGTGTTGGACTCCTCTTCCAGGTCCTCCAAAGCTTCTCCCTGCAGCTCCCCTCAATTTCAGCATACACAACACCCTACAACAAGGCACATAGAGCTTAATATGTTCCATGAAATGTCATCTAGTTTTATTAACTTTGGATACTCTGGATTCATTTGATGCCCTTATAAAGGACCTTCTCAAAAATTTTTGGGAGAAGAAAAATATTCTTTCATCAATGAGAGTTTTGTCTAATTACACCAAACAAAGTGGTGATGGAACAGTCCCTGTGAAATCTCTTCTGAACAGCAGGAGTGGGTCACACTATGGCTTTGCTTCCATCAAAACAACTTTTCTGCAGGGCTTCAGTACCCTGGATGGCAAATACAGCCAGGAAAAGAGGGTGGGGAGCAGCTCTGCAGCTGCACAGTGAGCAGGAGGGGAATCTCCGACTGGAGGTGCTTTTACTGCCTGAGCCAAAGCCCCTTTAGATGTATTTTATACAGGGATTGATTGGTATTTAATTAACCTCCATTTTATGCCACAGTCAATCTTTAATTAAATGCATCCTTAAGCGTGGAATTTAGAGCATCTCCAGAATGAGTTTAAGTGCAGAAAGGGATTTTATGTTTTCCTCATAAACAAGAGGGAGGGAAGGGAAGGGAAGGGAAGGGAAGGGAAGGGAAGGGAAGGGAAGGGAAGGGAAGGGAAGGGAAGGGAAGGGAAGGGAAGGGAAGGGAAGTGGCGGAAGGAAGTGGCGGAAGTGGCTGAAGTGGCGGAAGGAAGGAAGGAAGGAAGGAAGGAAGGAAGGAAGGAAGGAAGGAAGGAAGGAAGGAAGGAAGGAAGGAAGGAAGGAAGGAAGGAAGGAAGGAAGGAAGGAAGGAAGGAAGGAAGGAAGGAAGGAAGGAAGGAAGGAAGGAAGGAAGGAAGGAAGGAAGGAAGGAAGGAAGGAAGGAAGGAAGGAAATAAATTGCTGCTTGGAAGAAGGAGCCTCCTCAGCCAAAGACAAAACTCTTTGTAGGAACCATTCCCCACAAGGACACATCCCAGTTTCCCACTGGGTGGGGATTTATGGAGGGGGAACCCAAAGCAGCAGCAAGGCTTGGAAGGAAGGAGAAACCCCCAGCTCCCCTGAGCTCTTTGGAGCCTCAATCCTTTGTGCAGCCTTTGAAAAACAAACTCCAGGAAAGAAACAAGTGAAGAAAAACCCAAAGGTATTATGGATGATTTTCTAATGTAAATGATTTTCTAATATCTTAAGTAGGTAAATATTTTCTAATGATTTTCTAATATCCTAAGTAGGTAAATATTTTTCAGCAGTGAAAAGAACATCATTATTTTGTAGTTTGCTACAAAAGCCTGTGTCTGCTTTCTCTGCAAAATTCTGAGCCTTCTTACACAAAAATGCTGAACATGACAAAGTTTATGGATACATAAGCCAATAAATGAGTTTAACAACTTATTTTCCATTGTAACACTCATCCTGCTCTGATTGCCCTGAGTGGAGCCCCCACTCTGGTCACATCACAGCCTGATTTCAAACAAATGTGATGGCTCCAAATTTTGCCTTACACAGAGGTCAAGATTCAGCACGCAAGTTTTGAGTCATTATTAGCCAATTTATTGATATCAAAGTGATGATTTAGGAGGAATTCCCATCATGGATCACTCACATGACTAAATGATGTTTTTACCAAACAAAGCAATTTCCAACCATTTCCAAAGAGAAAAAAATCCCTTTATCCCCCACAGAAAAGAGCCTCCTCTACAGGGCAGTGTATGGCCTCCATTTTCATACAGATTTCTTTAAAAAGACATTTCTCAGGCATCCCTTGGGCAGCTGTTGAGGGTTTTCCCTGGATGGAGCCTGGCATGGAAATCCAATGAGCCCCAGGGCCCTGCTGGGTTTCCCTGACAGCAGTGAGGGCTCAGAACGAGCCCAAGCAAAGCCCTCTGCTTCAATCCCACAATAAACAGCAAATTAATGGGCAGGAACATAAAGACTGGCATGAAATGATCTGTTCTCTCACCTTGTTTGTTATCTGTATTCTGTGATATGGAGAAATGAACTCTGCAGGTTAATCCTGTTGTTTTAACACCATTGGGAATGGTTGGAAGGGACATAAAACATCATCAGGTTCCAACTCCGTGCTCTGGGCAGGGTCACCACGGTGTGTGGGCTGGAGATGCTGTCCTGCTTTAGAAAAAGTTTTTTAAACCCAAAACAAAACAACTTTTCTGGTGTTGTTGTTGACAAACCAGGAATTATTGAGTGTTGCAAGTGAGAAGCAGGAATTTGGTTTACTGAAAATAGGAACTCCATACAATGTCAGTCCACAGCTCAGCCTAGGGCAACACCATTCATTTTTATGTGCCAAGAACAGGGAAGGAAGGGGAGAGAAGCAGAAAAGGATAATTCCAGCTCAAGGAAGGAGAGTTTGGTTTTGACCAGAGTGGGATCACAGACTATGGGAAGTAAACTTAAGAGACACTTACGTTTGCATTAACGCCAGAGTTTCATCTCACCCAGAGCAAGTGATGCTGCAGATCAGCGCAGATTCCATCTCCATTAGTGCAGAAGTGCCTTTGGGGCTGGTGGCCACGTGTTTGGGTTGAGCTGGGACCTGGGCATTTCTCTCTGCACACAAGCATTGCTCCCCAGAGGAGAGGCCTCCATGCCAAATTCTCATATGGAGCATTTGTCACCCTGTTTTTCTCCCAGAATTAAAAGCATATTTGTTTTGCTTCCAAAAAACCAATTACACACAAAGCTCACCTCGCCTGAATTAAAAATAAGAAGATTGAATGTTTTCCTTGTCATATCCCAAAAGCTCAGACACCCCAGCTGAGTTCCATATTTTATTTGAAAGGAGAAAGGAACCCATGTGTCCTGGCAGATCTGTGCTAAAATCACGCCTCATTGTGGCTCCAGATTGAGGGATTTTTCCAAGGAAAGGATCTCAAGTGCAACCATTTCTTTTCAAAGCTGACAAACATTTCTATGGCTCCAGACTTGCAGTGGTGGAAGGTCACAGGCTCCCTTCAGTCCCTTTGGGTCTCTTTGCCATCGATGAAAGTCTCACTGAGCAACTCAGCTTGGAGACAATGATCCATGAAGAGACCCAAGGCTTTCCAAGAAAATAAAGTCTGTCTAAATCATTTAGGCAGGATAACGCCTTCTTCCTTCGTGGAAAAAAGTGTCTTTCACTGCCTGTCTTATCTTTGTTATGAAAAAAAAACCTCCTTTCATTCAACTTGCAGCACAATGATCTCGTCCTACCAGCGCTAGACATTCCCTCTGCCAGAGCCCATGTCTCCTAGCATTGGGTCTGCAGCATGAATAATTGCTGGCAGTGGGCAGGGACAGGTTTTCCTGACACTCCCAGCCCAGGCAGCCTCCCTCCATTCCCTGGTCCCATTCCCTCCATCCCCTGGCCCCATTCCCTCCATCCCCTGCTTTGCTCCCTCCATCCCCTGCCCCTGCTCCCTCCATCCCCTGGTCCCACTCTCTCCATCTCCTGCCTTGCTCGCTCCATCCCCTCCCTGCTCCCTCCATCCCTTAACCCCACTCCCTCCATGCCTTGGCCCTGCTCCCTCCATCCCCTGGTCCCACTCCCTCCATCCCCTGGTCCCACTCCCTCCATCCCCTGGTCCCACTCCCTCTATTTCCTGTCCCACTCCCTCCATCTCCTGGTCCCTGCTTGCTCCATCCCTTAACCCCACTCCCTCCATGCCTTGGCCCTGCTCCCTCCATCCCCTGGTCCCATTCCCTCCATCCCCTGGTTCCACTCCCTCCATCCCCTGTCCCACTCCCTCCATCTCCTGGTCCCTGCTCCCTCCATCCCCTCCCTGCTCCCTCCATCCCCTTGGCCCAAATCCAGGCACAGCCCTGCCCTTCCAACCTGTGGCTGCTTCCATAACTGATCAAACAGCATGAACTCCCTCCTCCCCTCTCTGGGGCTGCATCCTCCTCCTCCACCCTAAAATGAACTCATGGATTCAGCGTCACGTCCCTCCTCCATGATTAGCCAGAAAGAGAAGCCATTTTTGGCAGAGTTAATTAAAGAGGGGGGATGAAAACGCTGGTTGAAGGCAATAAATAATGAAAGCAACTCTTAGGTCAGCTGTGATGTGCTTACACGTCCCTACAAATCAGCCCAGATGGAATGTGAACCTTTCTACAGGATAAGGGATTGTGTTAACAAAGAGTGAGCTGGATCCTTGATATTCTGACATTTGAAATATTCAAAGCTAGGGTAATTTCTCTATTTAAGTATCAGCCCTAGTTCAATCAGAAACTCAGCACCTGCCACAGCAAACACAACTCCACCTCACCTTTAGGACCAATCACCCCTTACAGCACATCATATGCAAGTCCCACACCATCCAAACACTAAAAAAAGTTTTTTCCCCCAGAAAACAGCAACATGAGTGTCACCCTGGCCACCTTCAGCCCAAAATTGCTGCCAAACAAAAACTTTCTGCCTGCCTAAAACAGACGTCCCAGGTGAGCACCTGCCTCTGCTCCACTCTCCATTTTTATGTTCTATTCGGTAATTTGCTTTGTTTTCCTGGTATTTAGGATTAAGTTATTACATTTCCAGATATTTCCCCATAGACATTTTCTTAAAGAGCTTATGTTGCAATTGTAATAATCCTTTGGATGGTCCAGCTGATTGTTCACCTGATTTCTTTTCACTGGGGTAGGGCTGGAAATTAGATCTCTCTTCTCCAAAGTTTTCTTGGATGAATGGTTTCATTAATAAGAAAAGAAACAGAAATCGATTCCAGCATTCAAAAGGCTCCGAAGAAAAATAATTTCAAAGCCCAGAGGACAAAAAAAAAAAAAATAGGACTTAATAATTTTCTATAAATCCTAGCTTAAAAATAAGGGAGAAATATAGCAGGGTAAAGAAACTTGCCAAGAAATTTCACAGGTAGATATTTCCTAGTGTTGCTTTTTAGAATAACTTTATCCTCTAAGCCCTTAAGGATTTTTTTGTTGTTGTTGTTTTGTTGTAAATCTCCCTTTCTAGTCTCCTATAGTTTTGGAAATCCGTGTGGCCTTTTATCGCTGCATCCCAGATAATGTTTATCTTTGTCAAGCAGCAGGACACCCAGGTCACCTCTCACCTTGTTGGTTCTCCAAGGTTTTGTGTTTTCTGCTGAGGAGGAACAGGAGCTGTGAGGAGCAAACCCAGCCCTGCTCAGAGGTTACTCCTTGTTGAAGAGATGATGGGATGTTTGTGCATTTGTGCACTCACAAAAAAAGGGAAATTTGGGAGGAATTCCTGTTTTGTTGACCCCACTGCTGAGCAGGAGTTTCCTACAACAGGAGCTGCTGGAAAAGACTCCAAAGTGCCACTGGCAGCAAATCATCCCCTCCTCAGCCCTGGATAATTTGTGGGGACGTTTGGAGGCCTGTGCAGGGACATAAATCACTGGCAGCACACCCTTGATTCATGGGGAATCTCAGTGAGTTCACTCTCAACTCCAAACAATTACCACTGGGCTGATTTCAGAAAATGTCTCTTCCCTTGGGATGAAAGCATCTAAATCAAGCTCAGTTTCAAGCCACAAAAAATTAATGGCAGGTGTTGCTGTCCCACTGTGCAGGGAGCTGTGCACATAAATCCCACCTCGTGGAATTCTACACATCACACAAGCCCCAGGTTCAAAATTTATATTAAAAGCTCACCTAGAGTATGAAAACCTCATTCTCACTATTTCATTTTCACTTAAAGAAACCCCAACACATTAAAATAATCAGAAAATCATGGGCTGATCAAAACATGTATCTTTGATGTTGTATTATCCCAGGAAAAGCTTGGATATATCAATTTTTAACAGGGCAGAGTGCTGCTCATCCAGGGAGCTGGGGTTCAGAGCAAGGTGTCTCCAGAGCATGTTTTTGTCACCACCTTGTGTGAAGGACACAAAATACGGATTGGACACTCCTGGAAGGACAGGAGACTCATGGAAGAACACATGGCCACAGTAAAACTATTTGTGATTTAGTAAATTATCCCAGCCTTCAATTGATCCACTTTGTATTTTCTTTCTCTTTACTTTCCAATAATTTAGGGCACTTTTAAAAAATTAAATACAAAGGCCTTTGCACAATTCAAAAAATTAATCACTTTTGGCATTTATTAGCTATTCATTTCTGTTTAAAACATGTTTTATAATTCATTAAAGTACCTCAAAAATTAAATTCTTAACAGCCGTAGGCCCAAATTATATTTAAGTAAGAAAATTAAGCACAGTAATAAATAGTGAAGAATTCTGAAATATTAATTTGGCCTGTAGCATTCCAAATGTTTATTTGCAATAATTAATTTGAAACCAAGTTTACATTGCCTTTGCCAGGAGTTTGCTGGGAACTTTGAGTTACGTTATTAATTTCCTCAAATCTGCCCTTATTCCCTCCCTGACAAGCACTGCCAGCTCATGTAAATTAATTCTTTCAGCTATTTTGGAGTTTGATCATTTTCCATGGGGCACAGGGAATGAACAAGCTCACTCTTCCTAGGCTGGTGCGGGGGGAATTAGCAGCTGGAGCTGTTAATTAACTTGAGGTTCATTTTCTGCTCCCCCCTCTGCAGCAGGAGCCTGAGCAGCACAAGGAAATCCCTTCTTTTGGGTTGGAAGGGAACTTTAAATCCCATTTAGTCCAACCCCCCTCTGCCATGAGCAGGAACACCTTCAGCTTGATCATAATGTGATTTTCTAACCTGGCAAAGCGAGATCTTAACTAATTTTTATTCCTAAATTGTTGTCTTATTATCAGAATTTAATGAGAGTTTTTCTACCGTACAGTTTACTCCAGATGCTGAACCCTGGAGTACCAGAGCATTTTAAATTGCAATAAATTTCCTAATGAAATCCGTAAACATGCACAAAATTCTATTTAAAAGCATACAGATGTTAAAATAAAAAAAAAATCACTAAAAATATATACTTGATCTCTACTTGGACCCAAAATATTTCTATTTACCTCAAAAATCTGCATGTTGAGGTTTTTGCTCTAGATGAGAAACTTCCAGGTTTGCCTGGTGCTGCTGTTTCCGAATCGGAAGTTTTTGTGCTTGGTTGTACCAATTCTGGCTGCTCAGGAGGAGCAGAGGAAGGGCTGCAGAGGGATTTCCACACCCCAGGATCCTCCAGCCCAGGAAGGGCTGCAGAGGGCAGTTCCACATCCCAAGATCCCTGTCCTCCCTCCTGCATGGAGCACAGGAAGGGCTGCAGAAGGCAGTTCCACATCCCAGGATCCCTGTCCTCCCTCTGGATGGAGCAAAGGGCTGCAGAGGGCAGTTCCACATCCCAGGATCCCTGTCCTCCCTCCTGCATGGAGCAAAGGGCTGCAGAGGGCAGTTCCACATCCCAGGATCCCTGTCCTCCCTCCTGCATGGAGCAAAGGGCTGCAGAGGGCAGTTCCACATCCCAGGATCCCTGTCCTCCCTCTGGATGGAGCAAAGGGCTGCAGAAGGCAGTTCCACATCCCAAGATCCCTGTCCTCCCTCCTGCATGCAGCAGCTCCCCGGGAATGCTCCCAGCCCAACCCTGCCAGAGCTCCAGGAGAGGTTGGGAAAAGCTCCCAGGCCCAGGGTGGGATTTGTGGGGTCTGTGCAGGGACAGGAGCTGCACTCAGAGATCCACGGGGATCCCTCCCAGTTCAGGACCATCTCTGATTTCATTATTCCTGCTCCTCCTCCTTTCCCAGTACCAGGAAATCCTCGCCAAGGTGGGACCTCTGGGTTCAGGGAGATGCTCCAAGGTTGGTCCTGCCGGTGCTGCTTCTCTGCCCCTCAGCCAGGAGCAGCAGATGTGGAGCTGTTCCATTTAATACTTCGGGATTTGGGCATGAAGGCATCACACAACCTCATCCCACAGGCAGGAAAACAAGAGAACCAGGAAAACAAGACATTCTCAAGGAGGAGAAATAAATTCAAAAAATAACAAAATATGAACTAATTCCAGTAGTGCAACTGAACTGCAGTTCCCGGCCGTGCATCCTTCAGGCCCGGAGGGTTCCGGGCGGGATCGGTCCCGGTGGGAAGGCTCGGGAATGCCCGGGAAGGCTCCGGGGCCGCTAGCGGGGCGCTGCCTCCATCTCCTGGGGGCTGTGGGGAGAGCAGCGGCTGCGCCGGGGCCAGCGGGACCGGGTACAGCAAACACCGGGAATGCCGGCACGGCCAGCACCGGGAATACCGGCACGGCCCACACCGGGAATTACCGGCACGGCCAACACCGGGACTTACCGGCACGGCCCACACCGGGAATGCCAGTACGGTAAATACCGGGAATACCGGCACGGCCTACACCGGGAATGCCGGCACGGCCCACACCGGGAATGCCAGTACGGTAAACACCGGGAATTACCGGCACGGCCCACACCGGGAATGCCGGCACGGCAAACACCGGGAATTACCGGCACGGCAAACACCGGGAATACCGGCACGGCCAACACCGGGAATGCCGGCACGGCAAACACCGGGAATTACCGGCACGGCAAACACCGGGAATACCGGCACGGCCAACACCGGGAATTACCGGCAAGGCCAACACCAGGAATACCGACCGACACGGCCAACACCGGGAATGCCTCTGAGAGAAGTTCCCCAGAGGTTCTGGAGGGAAATTGTTAAACAAAAGTCAAAATAAATACAGTTAAATCCGTATTTTGGCAAAACTTCCAGCAGACACTTGCTCCCTCTTCCTCCTACAGCTGGGGCAAGCAAAGGTGGGAACATCTTTATCTAAAAACATTTTGCACCCCATAAAAAAACCCAAAAGAGATGTGGGAAGGTGCCTCTTACAGTCATAAAGCTTCAGAGATGAATCATGGGGAAAACAGCTCCTGAGAACCAAAATTTGCAGGAAAACAAAGAGCAGGACGTAATTAAGGCACATTCTGGAATCTTTTTTAACACTTGGCTCATCCCTGTCCTTGGTTTCTCCAAATTCAGTCAGGTTGGCTTTTAATCCATGCCTTGTCTCCTCCCACCCAGCAACACCTTCACCAAGCCTGCAGATCTCAATACCTGAGACTCAGGGCTTTTAAAAATTATTTTACTGGTCTTGTCCAATTTGATTAATTTTTCCTGCCTGATTTGAATGAAATCAAACAAATTATCACAATCTGAGAAACTTGTACCTGCTTGTACCTCCTCTGTGGCTCCAGGGCCCCCCTTCTTCTGCCACCAGTGTCTTGTGTGAGCGAACAGCACCTGAGGCAAAGGTGGGAAAACCTTCCTGTGCATTCAAAAAAATAAAGTTTCTATAAACCACTGTGAATACCAACAGCACCAGCACTTATCAAATACCTCAGGAGGATTTTAAACCCAGTTTTTAATGTCATTCCTGCCACTTGTAATGCAAGTGTCTATTTTCAAAGGATCAGATTTTTGCAGGGAAATTATTTCTTCTTAATATATGAAGTCAAATTTAATAGACTTTATTAGACAAGTTTTATAGATTTTATATGTAAAAAGCACAGAGGTAGATGATCCCACCCTGAGGTAATACATCAATCCTACCACTGAATGCCTGTTTTGCTGCAAGTATGGCATGAAACACTTGACTGAATATCAATTTATAAATAGCTCGATGTATGTGAGATTTTTGGCAAGGTTTATGAAATAATTCATATACATTTAATTTAGGAATGTTTGCTCATTGTTTTTTATATCCATTTGAAAAACAGAAGCAAGCAAACTTCCAAAGCAGAAGTGATGGATTTCTGTCAATTACCAAATGTTATGAATTTGCAACTCTTTTATTCTAGCACTCAAGGAACTGCCAGCTAATTAAAACTGTACCTTTACGATTATTCAGGGAGTTTGACAAAAATAAATACAATTTTGAGGTTGTCTTTGGTGTGCTGTAATTGAAGGCAGCAGTGCCAAGAGAAACACCACTGCACTGCCAGACCCAGCCTTGCAAGAAGAAGAGAACGTAGTACAATGCAAACTTTAATGTCAATATATACAGAGCTTTAAAGAAAACATTTCTTTTAAAATTAAATGAAATAAATACAGTATGATACAAAATCCACAATATGCTTAAGAGAAGGAAATGACAGTTACAATATCTGAGAACGGGGACCTTGTGTAGAGTCTCATCTTTGAAGTACCTCAGAGCATGGAATTCATTGCACACTGTTCTCAATTAATGCCCTTTATGGAGATTCAGCCACGTGCCAGCAGAGTTTCAGCTCTAACCAGAGCATCAGTGCAAGATGCCAAAGTGCTTGGGACGTTAAGACAATGCAATTAATTAATGAATTAATTAGCAAACACTGCTCAGAAGCCTAATGAAAACACCCAAACCTCAACACTTGGTCCTGCAAAGCAGATCCACCTCCAGCATCCTCGTGTGAAAAACCCCACAAGAGAATTCAGGGTTATTCAAACTCACTACTGGTAATAAGATATTGCCCAAAAATGAATAATTAAGAGATACTTAATTGATTATATCTTTTAAAGCTTTCAGAGAACGTTTGCTTTCATTACACAGGAAAAATCTCAAGAAAACCAGCTGCTGCTGATTTTGTGGGAGACTTTTCTAAATATGCAAATTATTGTAATACTCAATCAGCTTCAGCCATACATTAAGGGTGAGGGTTTTCAAATTTGTATCTGTTCTTCTATTCCCAAGGAACAGTAGAAATTGGAGGAGCAAATATTTAAAAATAACTGGAGCAGGGACAGATGTTGATGCAGAAGGTTGGTGTGGTGTGAATGTAGTGCAGGGGTGTTACCAACAGCTATCAGTGCACACCTCAAAAGAGTTCCTAAACTTTTAATGAGATTTTATGTTTTTAACCCTACAGAGCTCCTATAGGATTACATAAGGACTCTATTATGATCACAGCTTCAGAAGCTGTCTGGAAACTTTGAGAAAGAAAAAACTGCTCCTCCCTCCCCTCCCACAAATATTTGCTAACTTTTAGTTCTGGTTAGGAATGAAAAGTGTAAGTGCTACAGAAATACATAAAAACCTGTGTTTGCATTGATGTTTTAGCCTAATTTCACTGATACAAACCAGGAGAATTATTATAACCTTGTGTAGTTAATTTAACACATCTCTACAGACCAGTCTCTAAGTACACTGCAAGAACTCCCACCTGCTGAAGTCTGCCAGAGGTTATTTTAACTATTGGTCAGCTGAAGGTCAGCTTTGGAAAAGGAATTAAAACATGGAAGACAGAATTCAAGCTCTACATGAGTGACTTGGGTGAGGTTTTGGATGCCTTCTCTGGCTGCAAGAACATTCCAGCAACAGAGGCCCCAAAGGAAGAGCAGGCTCAGCCCCTGCACCTCCTGCCATGGGCAAAGGGAATTCACGGATTCTGAACAAAATGGGAAAAAGAAGAAAAGCACACAAGCCCCAGATCAGGGCTGGACTGGACCCAACCAGGAGAGCTCCAAGGAAGGGCCCTGTGACCCCACCATGGGCTCACTGTGGTGCCACTGCAGCTTCTGCACGTGGAACAGGAACACAACAGAGCTCCTCCCTCTGTATCCAAGGGATAACTGAGGGTACAAACTGAGATATCCTGGGGTGAAGGAACAGCAAGAGTCCTGAGCCCACTCCAGCTCCAGGGGGAATCTGCTGTCTGTGTGCACCAGAGCTGCAACAGATAATGATCATCACCAAACACCAGAGCAGGAGCTTTTCTGGCAGGAAGCCACGGCCAAAATATTCTATAATTTAAAATTAAGTTGTGTGGAAATTCCTTTAGTCTGAATGCCTACTTCTGTGTAATTATGAACCGTTGTGAAAATTTAACATTTTTTCTGACTCAATAAGGCAGTAAGAACATCACCAGTTTGTAAACTTGAACTGTGCCCAGATGACAGAAATAATTTTCACCAACCTTTCACTGCAGCCAGAGAACTTTCCCAGTACCTGCTCTTCCATCTCAAACCTTTGCCTGACAGCTCATGAGCAGACCATGCTGCTTTTAGATATCAAAACCTAAGCTGGGAAAGAAAGGGATGAGAAACAGGCAAGGAATTCCCAAAGGAGCCTCACAAAGATGATCCTTAAATACAGTAAAAGTAAACTGCAAGTGAACTGTGTTCCTGCATATCCCAAATATTTCCAGGACTGATATGCTGAAATAGAGCAAGGGAATTTTCCCCCTAAATAGGATTCTAAGTGGCATACCAGGGTACACTGGCCTGTCAGATATAACACATCCATATGTTTTCCCCACAATAAGACAACTTTGTAATGTTATTTTACCCCTGAAGTACCACTTGCACTAAAGGCCAGCAGTGATATAAAACAGGGGTAGCTTTCCAGGAAATGTTTTAAATACTCAGCAATGAATCAGAACATCCATCTTGTTTGTGTTCTTTTCCTCTCACCACCTTTGTGCTGCACCTCAAGAAAAACTTGAGTCCCTTCAGCTGCTTCCAACTGCTCTTGTGCAAAATGCTTTTAAGGTGCTTATTCTGTGGTGCTTCTAAGCAAGCTAAAAGAAAATACCAACAGAAACACTGTTAAATGATTCATGGTAAAGCCATTAAAGACCAGCTGCTGCCTTACAGGAAAGCTGAAGACAATTCAGGTTTGATATTTCCATTGGATTCCAGGCCCTGCATTACCTCTTATCCCCAACACAGCTTTTAGGACTACATTTCAACCCACAGTACACCCTGACCTGGGCTCAGGGGGTTTAACTTCCAGCACTTTTTCCTTTTTTTTTGAGTGAATTCAAATTCTTCTGGCAGTCATCTTTAAATTTATATTAAAATGACCCTGACAGAGTGTTAGACAAGAGGTTTCCAGGCATTCTTGCTGGAAAAAGTCCTCATTAAGGAAAAGGAGGATGAAGCAGCTGCAAAAGGGGCAGATTTTGTATTAAACAAAGAGCTTTCCAGGAAGCAGTTGTGTTCTTTGATAAGTTTTCAAGCATTTCAAACAGGCACCTCAAAACTAGGCACAGATGGCCCCTAAAGCTTCCAACATCTATCAACTCAAGAAATTCCATCTGGGGGATGTTCTGCGTGATACAAAGAGCACACCTATGTTTGCTATATCATTAAATCTCAAATCTACAAATATTCATACCTAACTATTTGGCCAGAATGTCCATCTTCCCCCACCACAACAGAAGAAAGCAGCTTATCTAAAAGTATTTCCAACACCACCAAGTCCTTCACAGGTATAAGCAAAGACCAGCCAACACCTCTTGTGAGATGTGAGTTATCACCACCACTCCTGGTGCTTGGGCCAGAATTCTCCTGGAAGTTTTTTTTTTGCTGTCTGAAAACACTGATTTCTGCCAGCCCTGGGGTCTTGCATTTGAAAATTCAATGATGACAAATGAGTCTGAACTATGTTTGAGTTTTGGTCACTTCACAGCCTAATGTCACTAATGTATTTACTATTTATAATCATCCTGCTATGTCACTACAACTGCTCAGTGTCTACAGCTTTTGAAAACACTTCTAAGTGTATCTCTGAATGAACTACCAGCAGTTAGCATTGGTTTGGAGTCAGGGAACCCCAAGGTAATTCTGGCCCTGAAATGAATTTCCTCTCCATCCCAGCATTTGGGAACAGCTGCAGCCCAAACACCAGACAGAGAGGGTGAGTGAGTGCTGGCCACAGGATGCTGAAAGGAATTTGTCCATAACTGTGAAATTTCTTGGTCAGAATTCCCTTATCTGGGCACACAGCAAGGCTTGTTTATTTTCCCAAGCTACCCCTACAGTTAGGCAAAGAGAATTTTGCATTTCTGTTCTGTAATATTTGTACATGCGGCGAGAGAGTCAGAGAGAAGCAACCTTCTATTAAAAAAAAATAAATAAAAAATAAACCCCAAGTGCCAAGTTGGTTATAATAAAGTGTCAGTTTGTCTCATATGCCAAACAAACCTAATATTGGGTGTATTTAGTGGAAAGACTGCTGACGAAAATTACACAGTAGCTGTGTTAATGGATGGGAAATATAAATAACAAAGGATTGAGCTGCATGATTTGTTTTGAAGTGGCACCAATGTTTCTGAGAGCCTGAATTTTACAGTTTATGCACATGTTGACTTCCTCCAGCTCAGTGCAGGACACAATTTGTGATAACAACCAGAAATGTCTGTTTTCCTGTCAGAGGCCATAACCAGCATTTCTTTCGGGTCACAAGAGATCAAATTTAAGTGCAGGAGCTTGCACATCCCTTTGGTTCTCCTCAGTTCCTGGCACCAAGCAAACACAGACCTACCAAATCAACAGGGATGAATTAACTCTGGCACATCACACTGCTCAACTCTGCATAAGAGTCATGGACAAGGGCAAGGAATTGAGTTGAATCAATGAAGTGCCCAATTACAAAACGAAGAATTTGCCCTTCACAGCAGAGTCTGAGGGTGTGAAGCAAGAAAACTCACACTGACACTTTATGTACAACTTGGTCATTGGCAACGGTCCCCTAAACCATTTTTTTTTTTAAACTGAACCCAGCAAAACTATACAGAATGTGAAAGAATATTTGCAACAGATCTCAAAGGACAGTGTAGAGAAATTCATTATGGTGTACCTGATGTTTAAATTAACTTAACAGATACGGCCTGTAAAACAAACACAGTATGAACCTGTGGATTTTTTTTTTTCTTTTTAAAAAAAGGACTTTTACAGAATTCAAGTAGTGTAGCAGGAAACCATAGATGCCTTTTGATCACAGGTCAGGCAAAATAGAGCCACTTGTTGGGTTTCCCCCTTGCTTGTGTCTGCTCAGGTGTCCCAGTGGATCTATAAGTCTGTGGATGTGAGCTTTTTCATGCTCCGTCGCTGAGCTAAACTGGAGGCTGCCACAGGCTCCAGCACTGGCTGAAATGTCTTGTGATTCAGTGCAGAATATGTAGCAGCCATGGCTCCCTAGGGAGAAAGGAAATATGTCATTATAATTCATGTTTGTAGAAGTTTTAATCAGAAAATAAAACAGTTAAATATTAAATATTCAACTAACTCCATTCAAACCAGACTTGTGTGCCAGATCATGTGAATTCTCTGAAATTTGTTAGGGAGAAAAAAAATCTGTTGTTGAACCCTTCCAATGTCTAAGCATGGGTGTCTGACACTCTTTTTCTTTTGTATTTCCTTTGCATCCCTCAGATGCAAGAGTCACCTGTTAATGCAGGTCAGAGTTTGTATTTTTCAAGCCAGATTAGCACCAATTTCTCCAACACAGCCACTTCAGTGCCCACTCAGGTCCTGACTTCAGACACAGCTCAAGAACTGCCTTACAGACACCACACACAAAAATCTCTTACCCTGCACTGAGGGGGAATAATTATTAACAATAATTATTTACTAGTTTAATTTGTAGAGGGACTTCACACAAGGGTATGTAGGGCCAGGACAAGGGGAATGGTTGCCCACTGCCAGAGGGATACTGGGAAGGAATTCTGCCCTGGGAGGGTGGGCAGGCCCTGGCACAGGGTGCCCAGAGCAGCTGTGGCTGCCCCTGATCCCTGGCAGTGCCCAAGGCCAGGCTGGACAGGGCTGGGAGCAGCCTGGGACAGTGGGAGGTGTCCCTGCCATGGCAGGGGGTGGATGGCTCAGCTTTAAGGTCCCTCCCAGCCCAAACCATTCCACCACTCCATGAATTTGTCTCACGATGTAACTTTAAAGAAAACAAACAGAAAAAATGAGACTTCTGTCTGTGGCTCTAAACCAGCTAACTCCCTGCACAGCCCCCAGCTGAAGCAGTAGCCCAGGTGCCTTTACCTTTACTAGATGTGGGGCATCTTGCCTGTTGAGCTGGTAATGGGGCAGCTGGTCCCTGCAGGCAATCCAGGAGTGCTTCAGCACCTGCTCGGCCGTGTAGCGCTGGTGGGGATCCACGTGCAGCATGTGTGACAGCAAATCCTGCAGGGCAGGGAACACAAACACTGCTCAGTGCAAAGCATCTCAGGTGGCCTTGGAAGCAGCAGGGATGGCAGCAGTGAGAGCAGCACCCTGTGTGGAGGGGTTTACACAATGCCAGCACACAGAGAGCAGCACACAAACGGGATCATTCTGTGCCCTGACACTGCAGAAGCTCAGAACAATGTGTGGTACTATTGGGGCAGCTCAACAGAGCCAGCCTTGATTGCAAAGCAACTCACTGTTGTGCCTTTCATGTTTATTATGAATATAATCTTTAAAAGACTAGAAATCCTATTCAAATGTAGCAGGCAGATTTTATGGAGGAATGCTATTATTTGTAAATCTCTCTCTCCTTTTTCATTCTGCACTTTGGGCTCTGCTGCCTCCTTCCTACAAATGAATTCAGGGACAGTGAGACACCAGCAAGGAATTTTTCCCGCAAGAAACCACATAAAGCATAAAGCCAAAAGCAATGGACACTTGTTTTTGCCTGTTAGAAGCATTAGCAACAAGCTACTGATTAATTACAACGTTGGTCCAAAGGAGAGGTGGGTGGGAAGGGCACAGAACAGAGACAGCAACAGTTTGAAATAAAACCAAAATATGAGCAAGCTGACAGAATGTTCCCTTTGTTTTAGGTACAAAATGTGAAGCATTCTTAAATACACAGAAGTGAATTTCTCATGCTAAGACAGCAAGAGCCAACAAGCATTCTGAATCACTCCTACTGAAATGAACAACAGTGCAGTTCCAAAGGACTGGGAAAAAATATTTAAACATTAATATTTAATATTAAGGCTGATCTTTTTAAAAGGTAACACTGGTGATTAACACTGGGTCAACACCATCCCAGGGAATCTATATTCATTACAGATGGAGCCTTTAAATAAAGTGTTGGAGCAGATATCCTTCCCTGCAATGAAGTCTGCAGATAATAAACACAAACTCCACTTACAGAGCAGTCTAGCTGATAAAGCTCTATAGATTTCATGGGAATTCTACAAAAATATAAAACCACAACACATTTACACCTTTGCTGCATCTGAAACAGTGTCCCAGTTGCCTCCACTTAGAGAGAATTTTCCACTGCCTATCCGTACTAGGATCTCCTCAGGAGTATCATTGGGACCATTGGCAAATGGAGTATAGCTGGGGAGAGAAAAAAACAACAAAAATACCTTGTTACAGATAAAAACTGCAAGAAAATGGTAAAATCTCAATAATCAGTCAATATCCCACTGCCAACACAAATATATCTACATATATAAATATATACATAGAATACAGAATATATACACGCCATTAAATCGTAATATTTCTCACATCTAATGGGAAGTACAGATTTATCAAGGGAATAATTTCCAATAGACAGGATTTAGTCATAGGACTAAAAATCTGCTCTTTTTGTGCTAGAGAAGGATTCAGCCAACATCTCTCATTTGGCCACTAGATGCTTCCTAGAGCTTCCTCAGGTTTGGATGCTGAGGAAACTCCAGAGATCCCAACCCAGAGTGTTCCACACAGGAATGCAGCAGGGGCAGGGACACAAGGTGAGTTAAGGGAATGGGGTGGGAGGACAAAAGGCTGGAGGGTAAAAACAAACCCACCACTGATTTCCACAGACTCAATTCCCTCCTGAAAACTGGGGGAAGTCTCTGGCACCTCCAAGTCCTGCTCTGAGAAGAGAAACTTTGATCCTGCTCTGAGCTAAACGTGGATTGTTTGGCTTTGACTCAGAGCTGCCTGTCCCACCTGTGTCTGTGTCATTCCATCAGCCAATGCCTCACCATTTCTATGGAAGCAAGGATTCAGGCAACATTCTGGGATTTAAGGTAAACAAAACAGCTCAGAAATATTCTCACCCTGCCAACATTGTGTAAAGGAGAACTCCCAAGCTCCATATGTCACAAGCAGCATCATATCCCTGTCTCATGAGAACCTATGAAACAAAGAGTGTTAAATTCTTGTCATATATTAAAAAAAAAAACACCCCAAAACAACACCACAGCCTAGGGAAGGGTAAGATCATCCCTGATCATGTGAGAGATTATTGACTTTCTAATATACAAGTTGCAGTAAACACCACCAACATTTCTTGTTCCCAGATCATCTCTTAAGATTTTCAACAGGCTCACATCTTATTTTTGAGGGTGGACTCTGCTGTTTTTAAAGCAGGTTTATAATAAACACATGTACTCATGTTTAAAAAGCATGTGTGATTATATTTAAAGAAAAGTAACAGAATTGTTGAGGTTTTTTTCCAAGCATTGCTGAAAAGTTTTAGCATCTGACACACCAAAAACAGCACAAAGGAAACAGAGCAGCTTGAAATACCTCTGGTGCCACGAAGTTTGCAGTGTAGCAGGGAGTTAGAAGCAGTCCATTTTCTCCTCGAAGTTGTTTTGCAAATCCAAAATCACAAATCCTGATAGAATCAGCATTGTTTGAATCATCAGTGTACAAAATATTACTGGGTTTAAGGTCTCGGTGCACCACCTTTAAGCAAAGACATTTGAAAAGCCATCATTTAGGAGGAGCAGGTACATTTGTTTGTAATTTACAATTTATAAAAGCTGTTCTCTAGATTAATATTCTTATGAGAGTTTTAAAGAATTATATAACCTTAAATTACCCAAAAATTAAACAATTATATAACCTTAAAGTACCCAAAAATTCGAGTTCAAGTAATATAATAAAAACCTCCTGGCTCATAATGCAACTGGAACCAACATCACCATTTGGCAACAAGAACAGGACAAAAACCTGCAGTTTCATAAAATGCAGAGTCCAAAGGCTTTGCCAGCATAACAGCACAAGTTGTTTTTATTATTCACCTTTGTGATAAAATACAAAACCTCTTAGCAGGAAAACAAGCCAAGCAAAGCACAGAGAGCAGGGGAGTGGTGATTGCAAGCTGTGCCAGGGCTGTGGCTGGCAGGGCTCACTCACTCACTCTCACTCACCCCTGGCAGTGCAGGCAGTCCCTCCCTCACTCTCTCACTCACCCCCTGGCAGTGCAGGCAGTCCCTCACTCACTCTCACTCCCTCACTCACCCCCTGGCAGTGCAGGCAGTCCCTCACTCACTCTCACTCCCTCACTCACCCCCTGGCAGTGCAGGCAGTCCCTCACTCACTCTCACTCACCCCTGGCAGTGCAGGCAGTCCCTCCCTCACTCTCACTCCCTCACTCACTCCCTGGCAGTGCAGGCAGTCCCTCACTCACTCTCACTCACTCTCACTCACCCCTGGCAGTGCAGGCAGTCCCTCCCTCACTCTCACTCCCTCACTCACCCCTGGCAGTGCAGGCAGTCCCTCACTCACTCTCACTCCCTCACTCCCCCCTGGCAGTGCAGGCAGTCCCTCACTCACTCTCACTCACCCCTGGCAGTGCAGGCAGTCCCTCCCTCACTCTCACTCCCTCACTCACCCCTGGCAGTGCAGGCAGTCCCTCCCTCACTCTCACTCCCTCACTCACCCCCTGGCAGTGCAGGTAGTCCACGGTCTTGGCGATGGTGAAGAGCACCGCGCTCGCCTCCCGCTCCGAGAAGAATTTCTGCCTCAGGATCCGGTCCAGCAGCTCCCCCCCCTTCATCAGCTCTGTCACCAGGTAGATGAATCTGCCATCATCATACACCTGGGGAGAGGTTTAACAGGGCCCTCACACTCGGAGCATTCTGACAGAGCCAACATGGGCAGTTCCACGTGCCCACAAATCCCCTCCTCCCACAGCAGGGGCAGCACAAACAGCAGGGGCTGCCAGAGCAGGGAGGGCAAGGCAGCTCCTGCGCCACCCTGGGAGCTCATGACTCAAGCTGTTAATTCATCACTCTCCATTCAAGCTGTTAATTCATCACTCTGAGTTATTTAGTGATTTTTTTAGTGTAAGAGCTGCTGTTGGAAAAGGAGAGCAGCCCCACACTCCTGACTGCTCTTCCCTTCCATTGCAGGCCACTGCTGTCTCACGTTACCAACACACTGGCTGCTCCTTTGATACAAGAAGAAATCTGGCATTTCTAACCTTTATATCATTCCTCACTTCAAGCTGCTTAAACAGCCTTTAGAAAAATTAATATCAGGACAATGTTGTGTTTTGAGACACTCCCTCTACTGTTATATGCTGCTCTCCCAGTAGATTTTTCTATGTAAAAGAGATTTAATGAATCCCAATAAACTGCCTACATCTGCATTTAGTTTTTTCAGCACTGTCTAATAAGAGGCAGCAGAAAAGGAGGTACATACATCCTTTAAAGTAATAATGTTTGGATGTTGCCCATAACGCATGAGAATCTCGATTTCTTCTGAGGGATCTCTTTTGCTTTTATCAATTATCTGCAAAAAATAACAGAAAAAAACCAACTTGCATAAACAAGTTATTAAATATAGACATTTTTTGTATTTATATTCTCATTTCAACAACAGAATAAAAAAAATTCTAGAGTTCATTACTTCTTTCTAATCATGAGTAATTTATCTTCCAGCTTCTCATCCCATTTATTCATTTCTTGCTCTACCCTTGTTAAAATTCCATCATTAATGCAGCCTGTCCTGCTCCACTGAACAAGGAAATGCACTGGGCTGAAGCATCACTAATTCCCTGCAGCCCAGTTCCACCCTTGTGAATCTCACTTTATTTCAGGTGTTCCTGTACAGTATTTTCAGCTTCCAAGACTGTAATTTATAATCACACAAAAACACAGCAACTGGAAAACTCACAAATCTAAGTTTTCAAACCTAGTAGCCAATATTTTCAGAGTGGAATTGATGCCAGTACCTTCACAGCAAACTCCATGTTTGTAGCTATGTGGATACATCTCTTGCAAACAGAGTAGGAGCCCACACCAATATCTTCCTTCAGTTCATAGACATCAGTGAACTGGGCACTGTTTCCATGAAGCTGCTTTAAAAAAACAGGTAAGTGGTTATCTAAAGCAACAGGATCCTCTTTGTCATTACACTGCTACCAACAGCAGAAGTTTCTCCTGCTTGCTCATAATTTTTCTTTGAAATTCTGCCTTCAAAAAAAGAGCAATTCACTTTTTAAAATTAAAAATACCCCATGGAAGTATTTAATGAGACACATTTTATAACAGTCTCCTCAACAAAGCAAGAAGAACTGTAAATACTGATCATGGATCAGTCTTTGACATGCCAAGGAGGTTTCCCAAAAAGCAAAGCATTACCTGGACTATGGGCAGGATGTTGGTGAGGGGTGATATTTTATGGTCTTCTACAGTAGTTGTTGCAACAAAACTGAATCCCTTGAAGAGCTGGTGGGCATTTGCACTGGGTGGGACCCCTGGAGAATCTGGGGCACACAGACACACAGGGTTAGTGTGGCACAGCCCAGCAAGGCCAGTTCAGAACATTCAGGACAGGGATGTTACAAAAATCATCTTGAGGGAAGGGAAGCAAGCAAAAGGAACACCAATGTTAAAACATAAATAAAACTGCTGGTTTGTTATCTGTGCTTTCTTACTTCAGTAACACAAATATTCCAGAATTTTATCTAAAACTGCAAAGCACTGCAGGAATTTATATATGAACACATGTTTTAAGGAATAAGTTTATTGAAACAGAACTACTTATGGGAAAGAAATAAAGATCATTATCTTGTGTTCAACAGCTTTGTAACACAGAAGAGCAACAACAGAATGTGCTGCTTCAGTGGTGAATGAGCTGCTGGCAAGGCACAAGTGAGGCAACACAACAATATCCAATTAGCAAATCTTCACTGAAAAGATACCCCTGAATTATTAGAATTAAGTTTTCCTCAGGTTATATTCTGTGCACCTCTGAATTCAGAGTCTGAAATCTCACAGTGAGCACAGCTCAATAATTCTGTGTAGCCTATTAAGAGCACAGACCTTCTCCAATCAATCATGAGAAGAGGGTTTAAAAGCTGGATGCAGCAGGAAAGAAAAAAAGTCACAAAAGAAAACCTGAAGTGAAACTTGTGGCAGACCAAGAAATAATAATGATAACAGTTAATGCTTCTCAAAGCAAGGCATTCTCAATGCAATTCTGACCCTAAAAAGAATCCCTGCTGCAATCCAATTGAGTTTATTTTAATATTGAATACTTCCCCTCAAACACTGCATGCCTGGCTTGAATCATAACTAGAAACCATAGCCCAGCTTTTAATATTCCATTTATTTTTTTCTTCCTGAGTCAATGATTAGCAAAATAATCAAAGAACAGAAACCTGCTGAGGGGAGCATCCTCCTTCAAAGCACTGGAACCCTGGTGCATCCTTTCCTTTTACCTTTGTCCCTCCTGGCTTTCCTGCTTGTTGTTTTAGCATTAATGGGACCCTCCTGTCCCACAAACCTCACCAATTTATAGCCATGCACAGTTACCTTTTGGTGTTTTTGCTGTGAATTCTGGATCAAAACAGAAAGTATCTTCTGGCTTTCCAGAGGCAGGTTTGAATGGAGGCTGAATTTCTCTTCTGAACAGTTTCTGAAAGAGGAGAAAGATTTAAGGGTCACCAAAGCTTCCATGGGTGCTGTTATTTTGCCAAGATAAAGGGTAAAGGACAAAGACCTCAACCCATGTCAGGCACATCCCTCTTGGCAAGGAACTGCCCATTCTCAAAGCTCTATTCCAGGTGTTTCCAAATACACCCAACTAAATCAGGGAAGTATCTCAAATCTGCAATAAATCCCATTTACAACTAAGGAACAGAAAAACTCATGTTAAAATATGCAAAATTCAGGAAGTTCTAAGAGCATTTCCTTGCTATTTCTCTCCTCCTTTCAGATCTAGTTTTTGCAGGTTTTTTTTAACACAAAAAAGCATACAGTACATTTTAGTTTAAAAATACAAACCAACTAATGAATCAAAATCAAGGAAAGGGTCAGACCCTTCCTGCAGGATTCCTGGAACACCAGCAGCCTCTCCCAACTAGAAATGCTCCAATGGACCATTTCAGCTTGAGAATGCTGCAACTCTTAATTATTTAAAAACTAAATGCACAATTTGTAATTAATGCTCTCTATCTGCAGTAAATACTGCAGCTCCAGATGCCAAGGAATCAGAGGAGAAGGCAGGATGTGCCAGGCAGC
The DNA here is from genome assembly GCF_047830755.1 of Zonotrichia albicollis. Lineage (NCBI taxonomy): Eukaryota > Metazoa > Chordata > Aves > Passeriformes > Passerellidae > Zonotrichia > Zonotrichia albicollis. The sequence continues at coordinate 16,431,075 of NC_133832.1, forward strand.
AGTAATGCAGTGTTTGCTGTGCCCTATTCAGATGTAAATACTGCTACAAATGCTACAACACACAGAAAAATCAGCAACAGCTTCATCATTCAGATCCTTTTGTACTCACATTCCAGTCGACAGTAGAAAAAAAAGGATGTCTCTTGATTTCTTCAACTCCATCTGAACCAGCTCCTGAACAAAAGAAAGACTGCATTTAACACACTTGTGGGTAAAGACCTTGAAGATTGCACTAAAAATTAGTTCATTTCCAAGAAGTTTGCACAGAGGTGATTATTTGAGGGGACTGTGAACACTGAAATATTCCATGGATGTAAAATATCCAGGGAGGCAAAGAGAGCAGAAAAAGCCCATAAATAAATACAGTGTCAATATTCTTTGCTGGGACACTGTCAGACCTTTGGCTCACTCCTAAGTCACTGATCCCACATTTTGACCATTCCTTGGCCAAACTCAGGAAGCCATGACCCAAACTAACAGGAAATGTTACCCAAATGTTACTGATCACCTCGAGAGTCTCTAGCAATTGCTTTTCTTTGAAATAAAAAGCTAGGCTGAGTTGATTATTTAAATAAACCAACCTAATCTATTTGATGGATTTCTTTTAAACAACATTCTCAGGAGACTTTGTGCTTCAGGGCTGAGGAACTGAGGCATTCCCAGCTTTGCTCTAAAAGAAAACAGAGAACAAGTCAGAGGAAGAAACTTATCTTAGCAAAAACTGTCTACATAGATTTCACTGCACAGTTTGATGTATCAAGGATCTATTCCAGAGCCTTGTAGAGAGCACACACTTAACTCATCAACTTTTTAAGTTTCCTGTTATAGGAGTGGTTTAAACTAAAACCCAACAGAGAACAAACACATCACACCAAAACCACCAAACCCCACCCAAGCGAGCTTTCTGCTAAAACAGAGTAAAATAGTTATCTTAGGAATATGTAAGTGTTTTCAAAGGTATCTTCATGTCCCCAGGAGGTTTTTACCAAAATAATACCAGTAACAGAAGAGACTCACCAAATCCCCAATTACCTGTCCTTGAGGTGATTGCTACTATCCCTCCAGGGCTCACTGAGCCACCATATAAAAGCTCACTGATTTCAGCATTTATTGTATTTAATGAAAACTCTAAAGCCAAGCAGGAAATGCTTGTGCAGCACTGCAGCATCCCTGGGAGCTGCAGGGAGGCAGCTCAAGGTCTGAGCCATCCTTTCACAGCAGCAGCACCAGGAACTCCCACTCAGGGCAAGCTCCAAGTGCCCTGTGCTGACAAGAACTGAGTTTCTCCTTTCTCCTCTCCTTCCCCATCACCCCTCAGAGGGCCCAAGGCTCTGCCTGTGCCAGGAGGAAACTGTGCTAGCTGAGCACAGACAGATGAGAACATATTTGCCCAACAGCTCCCCTCAGTGAGCACCAGCTCACCCAGTCTGTCCAGTCCAACAGCTTCTGCTCTAACTGGGGCAATTGAAATGAGAATTTGAGCACGTAAGGGCTCTCCACACACCTGTACACAAAGCAACACCTGATCAGCTGCTGCTTACAAAACAAGGTGTGCTGTAACAGCAGCAAGGGAGTGTAACAACAACAGAGTGTAAATCAAGCTGCTCTCAGTCACTGCACTGTTCTTATCTTCATTATACGCCCACAATCAAAGTACAGATTCATCCCTGAGATTTTAATTGCTGGGGATACTTAATGGTACTTCACAGCCTGGGATCTAAAGCTCATCAAGGGGCTTTGCTGTTTGCTCCTGTTGCAGCTCAGTGCTCTCAGAATCATAAAATGGTTTGAGCTGGAAGGGACCTTAAAGCTCATCTTGTTCCCTCCCCTGCCATGGGGACACCTTCCACAAGACCAGGCTGCACAAGGAGTAACAACAAGCTGTTAAAACATGTTTAAAATGACATTTTTGGACTTCTGAAAAAGGAAGGAGATGTACTTACTTCAGAATCATATTCATAGTCTCATTTCGATCTTTACCTTGGAATGGCAGGGTACCAGTGAGCATTTCAAACTGGAAAGAACAAATGTTAATCTAAATCAACACTTCTTCCCCCAACTGCTGAAACAAAGTGTTAAACACTGCACTCTTTCCTACCTCTACACCACACCAGTTGAACTTTGACAAGATTATGGAAGTGTTCCCAAATCTAAAATTCTGCTCTCATGTGCAGTTTATATGGTGAGAACAGAGGCAAGACTAGCATGATGATGATGGAGGAATATTATACATCAAGAAGGTATTTGAAAGAAATAAAATCTCCTCCACAACCAGTTTTAGATGTTGCCATATTCCAAAACCTGCAAGAATGGTAAACTCTAGAACAGTGGTTTACTGTTCAAGTCCATCTCTGTGTCAGGCTGATGCTCTAACACACCCCAGCAAGGGCAGAAGTGGCAGCAGTTACTGACTTATCTCACTTCTCCACTCCAGCATTCCTTCCACAGGCTCACTCTCACAGAAATCCCATTAATATTCCTTCAAACCAAGCCTTCAAGTCTGTTTTTAAATTGAACTATCAAGCAACATGCAAAATATAAATACAAAATGAAGTCTCACACTGACTACAACTGCTTTTAACTACTAAAGGACAACACAGGATGCTTCAGGTGCCTGATAAACATTCTTAGAGGTGAAAAATCAATTTCATTCCACCCAGTAGCAGTTCAGTGTCCCCCTTACCCAAGCATGCCTAAGCAGAACTGGACAAGCTTATTCTAAGTGCATTTGTGTGAGCTTAGCAAGGGAAGCAAGAGGCAAATACAGTACCATGAGGACCCCAAAGGACCACCAGTCAGCACTCTGGTTGTGCCCTCGCCTGTTTACCACTTCAGGAGCCATGTACTCTACAGTACCACAGAAAGAATAGGCCTTCTTCTCTTGGTCTACTGATTCCTTGCTCAGTCCAAAGTCTACAACAGCACCACAAGAACACAGCCAGTAAAGAATGGCAGGGGAACAGAAATAAATCAATAGATGGTAATTCAAAATGCAAACGTTGAGAGGTTTGGGTTGGTTATTTTCAGAAATGTGATTAGCACAGCTCTCCATGAAACAAGAGACTGCAGGTATCTGGAGAGAGCACATTCCATCTACTACACACCTCCAAACCATTCTGAAAGTCATTAAATTCATGATTGGCCATCAAAGTTATTACTGAATTAACATGGCATTTGAAATCCTCCACCTTTAGAGCTCTAAAACACTCAGAAGTTCTCATTTTCTCTGTTTACTGCCTGCTTTATTCACACAAAAATTTAGATAAAAGTAAAAATCAGTTTCAAAGGGAATGCAGCCTGCATGGTCTGGTCTTACTGAATGATGAATCAATAAAATCACACTAAAAATATTGGTGTTACACAAGGCAACACGGTTCTGTAACCTGCCTCAAGTTCAGAACAGAACAGCCCTGCATTCCCAGAATATTTCACTGCCAGAACACTTTTTCCTTGTTGTGGATACACAAGTCCTTGACACTGGCTCAGCTCTCAAACATTCCTTTTTTTCACAGGAGAAAATCATTGCTAATCAATGCTCCCATCCACCGTTTCCACTTTCAGAAGGAAGTGACAAATTTAGGATTGAATTGTGTTTAAATATAGCAGAATTTTAAAAGGTATGCATTTCATAAACCTGATCTCCATCACCATTATTCTATCAAGTCTTTGAGGCTTTAAAAAACATTTTCTCTTGGAATCTAAGAGCAATATCTTAGATTAAACTATATCTCTAGTACAAAATCATCACCTTCAATGTAATTACAAGCTTCCAGAATTTTATAGTAATTTGTTTTCTAAACAGTCTTTTATATACATAATTTCTAGAATATATGTATTTGGATTGTTCCTTACAGAACCATTTTCTGCAATTTTACACGCATTTAAAATTGATAATACAGAAACTCAAAAAAACTCATTTACAAAGAGATGTATGAATGAGTGGTGCCTACCTGTTAACTTGATATGTCCTGCTTCATCAAGCAAAATGCTGAAAATTAAAATTCACATTCACCAAAACACATAAAGATCAATGCTTACAGAAAACATTTAAAATATAAGTTAAAAATTATGACGTGAAATTCTGTTCTTTTTTTAACAAGCTACTATTATTTCATTTAAAACACAGATAGGTGTTTTACATTTTGTATTTGTTTACAAAGTCTTAACAAAAATAGTTGTAATTTTTTACAGTGGAAAATGCAAAGCAACAACAAAATACACATAGTAGTGGTAAAATACATTTTACTTTACTTTTCTGGCTTCAGGTCCCTGTACACAATTCCCAAGCTGTGAAGGTGATCCAAAGCAAGGGCCAGTTCTGCGAGGTAGAATTTCACATCTTCCTCTGTAAACATAACCTAATAAGAACTGTATAGATTTACCTTCTGATCTTGTCTTCAGTTTTTAAAACTGTAATCTAAAAAATATATACTCCTGTCTGCCTAGATTTCAAACTTAGTTTTGAAAATCCCTTGTGAACTCATAATTCATGAGTTCGGCCAAGAGAAATTATTTACTAATATCTGTTAATTATAAAGTGTACAAAGAACTACCTGCAATACTTAAATAAAACCATCAGCATTACTGCAGAGCATTAATTAACTTTTAGCTAATAAATGAATTGTTATATTTGCTGACATTAACACCCAGCACTCCTCCTGCCACAAACCCAGACAGTTTTCCACTGCATCATAAAATTTAATATATGGCTGCTGTATTGGGTGAGTGTGAATTGACATCAACAAGATTTAGGAAAAAAAAAAAAAAGGAAAAATCATTTGGGAAAAAAACACTGAGAGTAAATCACTGGTGACAATAACAAAGACAGCCTGGGAGTTGACGAACCTGCTCTGCTCTTAGGAAAAAAACTATTACAGAACCCTGGTGAGACACTGAAATATTGATGTTCCTTCTAGAGCAGAGATGCACTTCTGTCCTGAGCACTCCACAGGTTGCTTTAATTTCATGTACAAAACTCTGCCTGCTTTGGCTCTTGTCATGTTCTACAGATTTCTGGAGGAGCTTGGAATCTTTAAATGGCTGCACTGAATTCGGGCTTCAAGGGAACTATTCCTTTATTTGCTGAATCCAGCAGGATTCCAAGCTCCTCCAGAAATTTCTAGAACATGTCAAGAGCCAAAGCAGGCACAGTTTTTATATTAAATTACAGTAACCTGTGGAGTGCTCAGGACAGAAGTGCAGTGCAGCCACTCAGTCACTCGTGGGCTCCCTGGTTCCTGAGCTCTGCATGGCTCAGGTGTGATCTGATCTCAGCTCAGAATATTCCTGATTTCCACAATGACAGGGGCTGACCTCGGGGGAACAATGCAGCTGTGACTGGCACTGCACACAGCGTCACCTGCACACCTCCAGAGATCTCTGGGCTTCACCTCTTGCAAAAGAGCAAAGGGAAACCTTGGATTTCATTCCTACTCCTTGGATTTCGTTCCTACTCCTTGGATTAGATTACTACTCCTTGGATTTCATTCCTACTCCTTGGATTTCATTCCTACCCCTTGGATTTCATTCCTACCCCTTGGATTTCATTCCTACCCCTTGGATTCCATTACTACCCCTTGGATTCCATTCCTACTCCCTGGATTTCATTCCTACTCCCTGGATTTCATTCCTACTCCCTGGATTTCATTCCTACTCCCTGGATTTCATTCTTACTCCTTGGATTTCATTACTACTCCCTGGATTTCATTCCTACTCCTTGGATTTCATTACTACTCCTTGGATTTCATTACTACTCCTTGGATTTCATTCCTACTCCTTGGATTTCATTCCTACTCCTTGGATTTCATTCCTACCCCTTGGATTTCATTCCTACCCCTTGGATTAGATTACTACTCCTTGGATTTCATTCCTACTCCTTGGATTTCATTCCTACTCCTTGGATTTCATTACTACTCCTTGGATTAGATTACTACTCCTTGGATTAGATTACTACTCCTTGGATTTCATTATTACCCCTTGGATTTCATTATTACCCCTTGGATTTCATTACTACTCCTTGGATTTCATTATTACCCCTTGGATTTCATTTATTACCCCTTGGATTTCATTTATTACCCCTTGGATTTCATTCCTACTCCTTGGATTTCATTCCTACTCCTTGGATTTCATTTATTACTCCTCGGATTTCATTTATTACTCCTCGGATTTCATTTATTACTCCTCGGATTTCATTTATTACTCCTTGGAGCAGCCAAAATGCAAATCTCAATATAATGATGCTAAATGCTAATCTGCCATCTCCCCATAATGACATGGAAAGTTGTTCTCTGGGTCAAGTCAAACATGATGCAAGTCAGCTCCATTCAATATTACCAATAAGAACTTCATTACACACTCATCTCACTGCCACAGCTCAAACTCTCATGCCCACATTAGAATTTAAAGACCAACCAAATAACTTCAATAACTTTAATAACTTCATACTATATGAAATGAATTTAAAATAATCCTTGTGTGCAAAGTATGGAATGCCACAGGGAATTTATCCTCATGTGCATTGTCCATGGACTTTTGAAACTACTTCACATTCCCACCAGAAAATAAAAACCTGATTTTTTCATATTTATGTATATAAAAGCCAGTATAAAAGGTAACTTAAGTGTTCCAAAAAACAGGGGGTCTTAGCAGTAAGAAAACTTGAGGATTATGAATTCTTGATTCCCACAGAGAACACATCTCTGTTTCAACCCCCAGCAAGAGTCCTCATGGACAGCCTGGCATCCTTTATTTGAGATGTTCCACAGGGGATAATCCCAGCTGGGTCAGGCAAGAGAGCAGCTCCTCCTGCTATTCCAGAACTCCCTCTGGAACTGGACACTCCATATCAAAGCCTGACCTCTTTCCTACCTCCTGCTCCAATAACCCAGGACAAGTCAGTCACTTGAATTTTTTAACAGCCATTTTAGCTTCCAGATTAATTAATTCTGAACTAAATTCTTAGATATAATCACTGTGTTACCAATCTCAGCTTTTAACAAAAATGCCTTTAAATTCTCTCTCTTTTGCCTGTTCCTAAAGGAAAATCCTTATTTTTATGAGAAGGATAAGGGGAAAAAAACTCTCCTGGCCTTACATACTGGGAATAAACAACCTCCTCCATGCCATGAAAAAAATCAGATAACACAGTTTTCTCATTTGAGAAAGTGGCTTTTCCTGTGCTTTGGCCATATAAATGGATTTACAGTGGTGAAAACACTGAAAACCTCACTGGCTGTGAAGCTGTTGAGAAACTGCCATTAAAAATTTAGATCTTTATAAAAGGTTCGCCATAAGAAAATAAAAGTCTTCTAAACGTGTTCATAACACTTAAGGTAACATGTGATAAATATTTGATGGCAAATGTTTTAAAAAAACAACAACAGCCTGTAGCTGTGTCCCATCCCCTCCTCTGGAGCTCTCCCTCCAGGAAACAAAAACAGAAATGAAAAATTCAAGGTGCAGTTGTGTGGCAGGGCTGGATGGAGGGGAGGGGGCTCAGAAGCATTTTGTGTTCCCACTCTGTGGGATTCAGGATGAGCACTGGCATTGCAGCACCAGGCAATTTTACAGTGCAGCAGAAAGCTCTCAGGGCTGCAGGATTCCAGGAGCACCTAAGCTGACTAAGAGCATGAGAACTACACATCCCCTTCCCTCAGTGCTAAATATTCATTTACTTCAGTTGTGTTTCCAAGCAACAAAACATTTTTAGACAAAAGAACTGTACTTTGCAGATGCCAAATTAAAACTTGGGCTACTCATCACTAAACACTCGGGTTTCTTAAGGATAGAACAGAATCTAGGATATGTAAGGAAAGCCCAAAAGTTATTAAAAACTTCACTATGACAATAAATAAGAGGGTAAACAGGTTTAGAAGCCAACCCTGTACCAACAAAACCCAACCCCTGTCTAAGAGTGAGTGGAGATAAAATTTTAGGTACTTACCTCTTTGGATAATCGTGTGAATACATCTCCTCCCCTGAGAAAATCCAATATTAAATAGAGCTTCCCTTCAGTCTGAAAGGCTTAAAAAAATTTTAAAAAAGTAAATAAAAATCAATAGTTGTATGACAAAGCTACAAAACAAATCTGAATGCTTTTACAACTAGGAAATTTCAATCACAGGCAATACTTTTGTTTGTGGAAGTGAAATAATTCAGCACATGAGGTAATTTATTGAATGATTCCTTGCTTCTTCACAGAAGAAAATCTTAGTCATGAGAGATGATTAAAATAATGTTCTTTTATTTCTCCTTTGTCAAAGAGGGAAGCAGCAAGGACATCAATTACTGTGGTTTGGTTTAAATCAATGCAAAATACAAAACCTCTGCAGAACTTGAACATAAAGATTCAGAAAGTTCTTACAAGAGAGCATGTAGCCACATTTCTCTTCACAGAGAAAAGCAAGGCACGACTTCCCAAGAATATTCCTGAGATTCACATTCTCTGAACCTCAGAGAAAGGAAAAACAATCCTTATTTGCTGTGCCTGTGTTTGTGCAATAGCAGAATGCAATATGGAGACTGTTTAGCCAAAGTGAGGGTGTTTTGTTTCCTTGGCCTGTCAGGACCAGGTGTGTGTGTGTCAGGTCTGTTGGGTGACAGCCACGAGTTCTGTGCAAGTTGGAGGCTTGGCAGATTCAGTTTAGATGTAATGCAATACAGTATAGAATAATATAGGATAATAAAGTAATTAATTAGCCTTCTGATAAGATGGAGTCCTCCTCATCATTCCTCCCGGACACTGGGGGCGAAAATATCCACTACAAAACTTCTCTACAGCCATGTATTTACACTCCTTTTTGATTTTCCCCAGTTGCTAGAAGCTAATGTGGGCCCTGCACACGTGAGGGAGAGCAGGAGCAGCTGCTCCTGAGGCAGGGGAGGAAGGGGCAGAGCACAGGACCCACCATAGTGCAGTTTGACGATGAACGGGTGGTTCACCTCCACCAGGATGTCGCGCTCCATCTTGGTGCGGACCCTGTCCCGAACTGAGGGAGAGAAACAGCAACAGTGGGACACAAATGCATTTAGTAGCACACAGAAAGGCTTTGCTGGCTAAAGGAATCTATTCCCTCATCACCTGATTTGTTTTTTAATGTTAAAGCCTCCCACAAACCCCCTCCTTTCAGACAGTGGGACTCTGGTTTGTTTCCTGCCTGCCCCAGCTTTCTTCTTTGCCTCACTGCATTTCCAGCACATCCCCATATTTTGAGATAATCCATATTGCTTTCAAGAAAAAAGCTCTTATCTACATTCCCAACTTCAATTTTTGAATTAATTCTCTGTCCTGAATATAAAATATTTTTAAGACTACTTTTTCCCCTTTAACAGTAAAGCTCCATTTATACACAGTGGACTCGCACCCATTCAAGTGTCTCCTGAAAGCCAAAACACTGAATTAAGTTGTTCTGGCTCCTGGAACAAGGGAATGACTTAATTTTAACCACAGCAGAGTTCTGACTTAACAAAAGACAAAAGGAAAACAGTTTATGAAATTAACTTGTTTTCATATAATGAAAAGTCTAAACAGAATTAAATAATCCAATTTTAAACTTTGAAAGAACATTTCTGACCACATAATTAAAGCTACCTGGCCAGATTTAAAATAATACTTCAACATGAACTTACAAGTTTCTCTAAAAAAAAACCTCCTGTCAGAGAAGAGTTATGAACTCACTGACAAATATTTAAGATTTAAAAAAAGCTTTTAAATATACAGGTGCACTAAACCCCATGATCCAAAGTCTCAGCTGAAAGACAAACCTACCTTTTAAAGAAGCTTTTTTCAACACTTTCATTGCATAAAGCTGCCCAGCATCAGGCCCAATTATCTTCCTCACGAGGAAGACCTGGCAATACAAAGCCCATTTTTAAATCACTGCAAGCTTGGTAATCCAACTCAAACTCTCACAAAGCATTTGCAAAGCTGCCATTAATGTCAGGCAGCTTCCAGGGCTCTGCACCAAGCACACACCTTTAAAGGAAGAGCAGAATTCCTTGATCAGATCAGAGCTGCAAAGCACCAAGCCCTCTGAAGCATGACACTGCCCAGAAACTTTGGATTCTCTCCTGATTTATCAAAGAAGTTCTGACAGAAAGATGTTTCCTTCTATCACTTTTGGGAGAATGACAATTCTGCCTGGTCTGCACCTCCCAAGAGGTTTTTGAGGCTTAAGACCCAAGTCTCAAATATCAAACATTCATTTTTATTAATGAATTCTGTACAAGTGGTGAGATGAAAGCAAGGAAACCTCACCATTTAAGATCAAAGCACCCTTTCCCTCTGGAATAGCAACTCCAACAGGTTTTTCTACTTTTTCTCTCCAGAAGAGTTTTAAAGATAGATGGGATACAACTCGACACTGAGAAAAGCATATTAGATAAAACACTGCAGTACAAAGACATGGAGCTACACTAATTTTTAACCACCAGATCTTCCAATTTACAAAATGGTTTGATATGTGCTCCTACTTCTAAATTGCTGTTCTTGTAATAGCAATTTTTAGTTATGAATTCATAAGTTATGCTTACAAAAACAAAAAACCACAACATACAAGTCACAAGAGAAAGCCAAGAGCTCCTTACAATTACCTCTCTGATCTCACCCTACCCAGACTTTCATTTACAATTAACTTATTTATATCTAGAAATTATATATATTTTTTCAAGGATCTTGTCAAATTTTCCAGTCTAGAATAAGAAATTCAAGCACTGTTATGACTAAGTTGTACAAGGTTGGGAGAGGGGTTGTTTTTATTTTAAGCTCTGGTTAGAAGAAAAATATCATGTTTCAAGGTTGTCTGGCTTTTTGTTTTAATAAGTTTTGCACAATAACTGACCTACAACAGTGCTCTCCTATAGGCCAAGCTGATAGAAAATAGGGAGTAATTTGAACACCAGCAACTAAGAAAACAGCTGGAGATTAATACAACCACAATTATAAAATAATAATAAGTACATAGTAATATTTTAGTCTTAACAACCAATAATTTGTGAGAACATAAGGAATTCATGTGCAAGTTACAAATTTCAGCTAGTATAAAAATAGTGCAAACTACTGAAGCACCACCTATTTATTTCATTTGCAGACAAATCCTCCAGAACTCCAAAGGCACATCATTCCTGAAGGAATGAAGAGAGAAATTCGGTAATTCAGGAGGTTTAACTCTTTATTTCTGTGGGATTATTAAATCCTGCACTGATGTTAAAACCAGGCACAAGGAAACCCCTCCTGGTGTTTGCAAATCCAAAGGAAGGACCCTGAGAGTAGAAACTGGAAGAGAAAACACCATGAGGGCAACAGGCACTGACCCTCCTGTTTGTTTTCTCTTCTCACAGAAAGAACAGAGCTGAGAGCTCAGAGCTCAGGTGTGCAGCACCTGGAGAGGCACTGCCAGCATTCCAAAGCCTCAGAGCACATCTGGCCCAGCTGTTGGGATTGCAAACAGGAGCCCTCCTGAGGCTGGCACAACCCTCAGCTCTGGAAGCCAAATCTGAGGCAGGGCTGGCTGTGCTGAGCCCTCAGGTGCCTCCAGGCATCTCAAATCAGGATTGTGGGATCTCAGCACCTCAGGACTGAGGTGTCACCGAGAGCACCCTTGGGGGGCTCAGGAGTCCTGGAATGTTCCAGAAGTGTCTGGTGGCTGCACTTTGATCCTACACAGGAGACGACACCTGTATGAGGACAGGAGGGTTTCACCGGGGTGAATGGTGAAGGGATCAGTTAATTAGAGAGTGAAACACAGGGTTTAGGATTTCTGTACAGGGGGGTTTAGAGAAGTAAGATGGAGGAATTGGGGCGTGTCCTGTCCTTCTTCTTCTTCTCCTCCATCTTCTGTGGTGATGGTGGCACTTTGGGATTGGTCATTACTAAAAGTGCACCGGGCAATAAGGGTGAAAGGTATTGGGGAAAAATGATAAATATTGCACACGTAACTTTGGGTATAAAGATAGGTGACCGCCCGGAGGGCAGGGAGTGTGCTCATGGCTGGCTGCTGAGCAGAGCTCTGTCGGGCCGAGAGAAAATCTTTTAGATAAACAATTAATAAACACCGAGACCGAGAAAAGAACTGAAGCCTCTTCTCGTCCTTTGATACGTGGGCTGCCCCAAGGCCACCCCGGACCTTTCCAGGCCCTCCAAACAGCTGAAAACCAGACACAGGATAATAAATATATGGAGCCTTTTCAGGCTCCTACAGAGAGAAGTGTGTGAGGGAATTGGCAATGAACATTATCAGGTAAAGAAATGTTTCTGCAACCTCAAAATATTTCAAGTCTGTTCTCTACACCATCACTTGTGCACAGAATGCCTCCCCAATGTCAATTCCTTCCTCTCTCACTGTGTTTTATGCAGAGGTTTGTTCCTGCCTAGAGACACACAAAGAATCAGCAGAAGAACAGGAAAATGGGAACAAATGTAAAGCTGATTGACTACTTTAGATGTTGCAAAAGATGTAGCTTGAGACTGGTTTTAAAAAATTAATTACCTTCCTATACACTAGGATTAATATTTCAACTACTGTGTTTCAACACAGTGACAGAGATCAGATTTTCAACTTCATTTCTGCAAAGTGACACCCAGTGGCACATTACAAAAGGAAAATATTGTAACAAAAACTCTGCCATATTTCTTCTCTGTGCCATTTGAATAATTGCGTCTTTTAGGTGGAGATCACTTGATAAATACAGCAAACTAGAAAAAGTAAATAAACTGGGAATATTTCAGGTTAAGTTTCCAGCTGCCACAATCATCTTTTCTGTAGCTACATAAATACAGATTTTGTGTCTTGAAAAAAGCCAAATATTCCCAGCATGTCAAGTCCCATCACCAAAGACAAACCAGCATTTCCTTCAGAAGGTTCTGCCCATGGCTCTGGAGCAGGGCTGGGAAAGGATTCCATTACTCAACACATTTTCAAACATTCCCAGCAGCTCTGCTGGCCATTATTTCCCTGGAATGTCTGGACAGGTCTATGGAACAAGTTTATCATCTTACCTTTCCAAATGATCCCTGTCCAAGAACCTTAAGTAGTTCAAACTGTGCTGGGTCTGCTTTCTCACATCCTTCTTTCACATGATGTGTAATAGGAATTTCTTTCACACTTCCTTCATCCTGTGATTTCAAAGCAAACAAAACACAACAGTGAGCAGGCCTGCAGTAACTAAGTCTTGTTAAAAGTGCATGTAAATACCTGGATTTTTCTTTGTTTAGTTTTATTTTAGTAAAATATTTGAAATTCTAATAAGGCTTAAAGGAAAACTGTTCAAATGAAGAATTTTCCCATCTATCTTTTCTGAAACAGATTCATCTAAAATTTCTAAACTGAAGAAAAATTCTCAAAGAATGCTCATTTCCTTTTGCCATAAATATTTCAACTACAGAAAAGCTGGATTATTTTACATGAAAGGAATAAAACCCCAGAATTTTAAACCAAGACTTCTGAGCTTCACCTCTGCTTAGCAGCTTTAGTTTTCCCAGTGATTACTCTTCTCATCTTTCCCCCTTCCTGAAATAAGTCTTAATGAAAGCCAAATTGAATTTCATCATTTGGGGTAATTATTGCTTTTCACAGCAGCAAATAATAACTCTGGTCATCCATTTGTAGCTGGAGGAACAGGCAGCATTTGAAGACCATAAATAAGAAGATGAGTCATCTTAAGGACTCAGAATTCTTGCATCCAAGAGAAGAAACAGCTCTGGGGTGCAGAGCTCCTGGGAAGATTATCCTGTGTGGGGACCTCCTTCAGACAGCTGAGGTTAATTCTGAGCTAGGTGAGTGATTTCATGTTCTCCTGGCTGTCTCACCTTCAGCAAAGCAGGCACAGCAGCCCCAGTTGTGAAAAGACAAACGTTCCTGATGACACAAATCCCATGATGGATTGCAGCTTTTGTGGTGTAAGAGAAGTTTCTGAGAGCCAAAACAAGCAAGGTGTCAAAAGAAGCACCCTTGGAATTAAAACCTGAGGCCCACAACAGCAACCTCAGCTTGCAGGTGGAAAAGGAGCAACACCCTCAGCCCCAGTAAGAAAATCAATAAAATTCTTGTACACAACAAAATCACAAGTGAAAATCCCATCTGATTTGCGTGACTTCACTTTTGGGGGATCAAATGATGATCAGCTGTCTCCTGTCCTCTCTTCAAGCCTCATTTTGAAAGCTTCTCTTGGCAGAGACCAGAAAACCTCCCCACCAACCTCCTGTGAGTTACAGCCCCTGATGAGAAGGGCAAACAGCACCAGGGAAGGGCCTGGGCACTGATGAAACAGTTTTGGGAACAACATCATTCTGTAGTCAGGTGAACTTACTGCCCACAGCTGAGCATTAAAACTTCCAATCAATCAGCTTTGTCACAGTACATACACCTGGATGAAATTCTGGTTTTACACAGAAATTCAGAGCAGATATCTGCTCATCTGAATTTGTACATGCTGCAGTAATTAAAGAAAAAAAAGAAGCAATCATCACACTGCATTAATTGCTTCTGCCTTAATTGCTTTGCTTGTCCAGAGGGGGAAAGAGAGTCCAAACAAACATCTTGGTGTATTCCCAAACTGCAGTCCAGCTGCTGCTGCACACCAGTCCCTGCCCCTCCCCTCCCTTATTTCATCCTCCTTCTGGGAAAGGCCTGTTTGTCCTGCCTGCTTCCCACACAAGGTGGGTATGAACACCAGGCACTGCTGGAAAACAAAGTGAATTCTGTAATTCACAACCAAGCCACTTTATTTCCCTCATTGGTCACAAACCCTGATGACACACTGTAAAATCCCAACCTCCCCTCATCCATGCCCCTTGCTGACTGTCATTTATGCTCTCAGAGCACAGATACACCTATCTTTTCATTTTCCTTCACTTTTTAAACACATGCCTAATTTAAGGCAGGTAAGAACAGCAGCATTTTGAAGCCATCTGATGACAGATGAAAGCAGCAAGTTGTCTAATTACACACCAAGTTGTACAACAGACTTAATGGCTGCTTCTTGCTATGAAATATGTAAATATTCTATTTAGAAGCCTTTTTTCTTCACCATCCTAATTTGTATTCCCTAACACCGTGAAACTTTGCATGAGAAAAGCTCTTTAAGAGTTCAGCCTCTCCTGTGTTTATCACCCACCTCGAGCCATTAGCCTGTGACATCACACGTGGTTGCTGAGGAGACTGAGAGGATTTCTAAATGTGAACTCAGGAGAGAAATGTTTTCCATGCAAATAAAGACTAACTTGAGATGGATTAAATGAGGTTTTTTTTTATATAAAGTGTTTTATCTTCACAAAAGATGTCTATATAATTTCACTTACTTAAATACCATTAAGGTACTAAAAATTGGCATTACTGAGGTGTGAGAGACCTTTTCATCACCACCAAGGAGTGAGCACACAGAGCTGAGCAGCTCCAAGCCACTTTCATTTTCATTTCTACTTTGGCCTCCACGAACTACAAATCTGGTTCTCTCATTTTGTGTTCTGCTGCTTGAGCAGGAAATTTCTTCCCAAGCTGAGGCACCAGCTGCCACCCCGTGGCCTTGCACCAGAGGGAACTCAACCCCTCCCTGCTCCCAGCAGGTTCTCCAGGAGCCAAAGGAACACTGGGATCACTCCTGGCTTTGTCACTGGAATGTGGCTCCAGAGCTCAGCAACCTCCTCATCCTGTTCTAGAGCAGTAGAAAACTCAGACAATCCTCTGCTGCTTTCCTTGCTGCATGTGAGACCACTCTGACACTTGATTTACCCACTCCACACCAGGAAATGTCCAGGCAGCACGTGGGTCTGTGCCAAGACTTCATTTCCAAATCCCTTCCTTATAAATGTTGTTATTGTAGCACAATGCAGTGGTTACAGCTGGTGATAAAATCGATTTTGCCACAATCCCAGACTGGTTTGGGTCCTTAAAGCCCACCCAGTGCCACCCTGCCATGGCAGGGACACTTTCCACTGTCCCAGGCTGCTCCAAACCCCAATGGCCAGCCTGGCCTTGGGCACTGCCAGGGACTCTCTGGGCAACAGAAACCTTTGTGCCCCTAAACACAAGGAGGAGTGTGCTGAGAAATGCTGGCCAGGGCTTCCATGGGCACTCAGGCATTCCACCACACACAGGGGAGCTCAACTTTAGTGCAAGGTTTAGCCACACACACAACACTCAACTTCAGCATCTCCTGAAGTGGCAAGGGGCAAAATCCACCTCAAGAGGGGCTTACCTGGGATATTTCTCCATAAAGCACAATTAACACACTGGTGTACACATTAATTCTGCTCTAAAAAAGCAGAAATAATTACCTTTGAGCTGAAGGTACAGCAGCTACAGCAAAAACTACCAAGGCAGACCAAGTGATTGCAGCAAGAGCAGCATTGAGCACTCTGTGTGAAAGGTGCCAGGCTGGCCTGGCCATTTCTGAGGGTGAGGGATGCACAAATGTCCCTCCAGCACAGGGAACCTTTGCATGAAGCTCTGTCTCCTGCAGCAGAGCTCCCAAACAAGGCATTTACCACAGGCCCTACCCAGGTACTAATTTCCAAAGCCATCCTTGAGACTTAGAGTCTCCTCAGATATTGGTCAAATAAAATGATGAGTTCAGAAGTTATTAAAGAGCAGGGAATGCAGCAATTCTGCTGTGTGAGTGCCTGAAGAGAGCAGGAATCAAACACTTACATGGTAGGAATATGGTTCACCTTCTTCCATAGGCTCATCTGCCATTTTAAGGCCATTTAACTGCAGGGGAAAAAAAAAACAAAAATAAAGAAAAAGAAAAACATCATTAAGACCCAGCAATTTCAAATTAATAAGAGTTCAAAATTCGACCAATTTACATTTCAGAGCACACAAGTGAGAGCTGGTGGTGGAGTTGCTCTAATTTAAAGCTGTAGTTTCAAACAAACACTACTACTCAGTAGTTATATTTAGCATCTCCCTTATGTATCATTTAGCATCTTCCTTTGTAAATGCCATCATTATTATTATTATGCCAGTGTTATTTAATTGGGATTAATTTAAAACTCCTTTAAAAGCTAGATACCACTCCTACAAGATGACACTAATGCAGAATTCCTCAGTTATGCATGTAACTTATGCTGCAGATGCTTTTCAGAAACCTAGAGTTTTCTAAGGAAAATTAATTTGCAGTTTAAAGGGAAAAGATGCAAAAGTGATTCCAAGCCTTTTTGAAATTACCAAACCCACAGCTGCAGAGAAAAAAAACCCAAACTCAGTTTAAGCACTCTCTAAGTTACCAATAATTCAGTGCTGAAACTGAAAAAACCAACCAAAACCCAGAAATATGAAGGACATGTTCTGTTCAGACATGCAAAGCAGCCATTAAAAACTGGAAATACTTGACAAAAATGGATGAATGCCATTATGGATTTTGCTCATAATCATTGCTAATTTATTTATATATTAATTGTTCAGCATCTCTACCTTTATATGGCACAGGTCTCATGTTAAAAGTAACTAGAAATGACGTAAGAAAATTCAAACTTTTTTTTTTCTGAAAACCAAGTTGAACCAATTAAACTCTTCGGCTGGGAAATGACTTTTTTTGTTATATGGTGTTGCTGTCAGCACGGGAGTTGGTAAAACACAGGACTGCAGAGAAATCCCCCCAGATTCCTGTGCTCTGAACCAAAGGCAGAATCTGCAGGGACAGCTGGGGCTGCAGGGACAGGTTGGCACCACAACTCTGTCACCCACACAAACCCTCAACCACTTCCACTGCTGCCTCAGACTCCAGTTTGGAGTAGAGCTGTCAAGAGTTAATTCACAAATTAATGCTTTTGATAAAATTAAATCTCCAGTTTTTGTAGCAAGATACTGGCACTTATTTTTGGACTATATCCTCACTGGGAAAATAAAAAGACAAAACAGAAAAACAGATTAAGGAAATAGCATAAAGCTTCATTTATTTTCACTTCACAAGTTTCTATTTACCATAAATCTCAGTTTAACCAATGTACCTCCAGCCCATGCCTGTCATTCATCTCTCATGTGTTTCCACCCCAACAGCCAAAAATCATCCCTGCATTACCCTGGATCCAGAAACCAAAGCTACTCATTTGCTACATAACTTGTTTCTTTTCTTGCATTTTCTTTTCACAAATGAGACAGTGGGAGGGACAAGACACTCACTATGGTTGTTATTGTACAAATTAACTGAATACATCCAGAAGTGACACCAAAGTTCAGCCCAGCTCTGACCTCCATCCTCAATTCTATGCAATTTCTTTTCACAACACCATAAATCACATTCAAGTGTGAACCAATGTGATGCCCACCAAAATTATCCAAAAAGCTTTTTTGGAACTAAACTCGGTTTCTACTGCTGATGCTCAGAAATGTAATAACAATGTTCCTTCATGGACTCCGATTCAAAGTGATTTTATTGTGCATTTCACCTTTTCTTTCTATGAAGATGGGCAACATTTCCCAAGTTTTGTTACTTAAATATAAGCTCTGGAGCCAACACCACCAATCAGAAGAACTAAAGATACACTGAAAACAATACAGATACAAAAAATGGGGCTGGAAAGGGGTTGTGAACCCAAAATCAGTGTGTTATTTCATCTAGGTTGTTGCTGAGAACACCATTTAATGTACTTTCAACTTGCTGGCAAATCAAGTGCACTAAAGCTATTGGATTTTTATGGCAGGTAATCATCTTAATTAACAATTTCCTATCATACACTTTTCCCCTTCACTGTTGCTCCTTGGTTTGTGTTTGTTTTTTCCTGTCCAGTCTCTCTGTACTGATACAGACTGGGACACCTGCCAATTTCTAGTCCAAACAATTTGATGTTCAAGGACATGAATCTGCTTTTATTGCTTGATACACACAACTACACTTTTGCCATATTTGTTTATGAATCCTGGTCACTGTCCATTAAAGAAAGCCAAGGAACAAAAATCTGCAAACTTGTTGGAATAGAACCCAAAGTCTGGTGGCTTGTTAAGTAATTCAGCTAAAAAAAGTCAATGACAAAAATCAAATCATTACTGCCTTGTACAGTCACTTAATTGGCTGAGTTTCAATAAGCAGAAGCTGGCAAAAAAGAAAAGTGACAGTTAATACTTATTTCCCACCTCTGTGGAAACCAGATACAAAATGCAGCTCCCACAGCCAAGTGAGGCTCCTTTCAGAGATTTATTCATGAATATTTATGCACAAACATATAGAACAGAACGATTTTAACCTCTAAGTCATTACTTACTAAATATCTACAAATGCACAATTTATTATTGAGAATTAAAGAGCACAGCTCTCTATAAAAAGAACAGGTGAAAGAAGCCAATACTGTGATGGTGAAGGAGATTCCTTCATCTTTCAATCATTCTGCTGTTCAGTGCTGCTCAAGTCCTACAAGTGAGCATTTTAAATATTAACTCCCATGAAAACACAAACTGAACTCAGGCTTTTAGGCAAACACTGACGACACTTTCCAAACACACAATGTGGAAATGACACAAAGTACCCCAAGTTGTTGATTAGTAAAAAATAACAAAAGGAACTATGTAAATAGATGAGCTCAAAGTTTAGGTCAGAGCACCTGGCAGGTCAGACTCCTCTGCAGAGGTGCAGGATGAGGGAGCTGCCTCCCAGGGAGAAGGGGAAAATGTGCCTCTGGATTAGATGGATCCCATAGCTGGGACCATCCCTGTTATTCTAAAAGCAATGTGCCTCTGGATTAAATAATCCCATACCTGGGACCATCCCTGTTATCCTGAGAGCAATGTGTCTCTGGATTAAATGGATCTCATGGCTGGGACCATCCCTGTTATCCTGAGAGCAATGTGTCTCTGGATTAGATGGATCCCATAGCTGGGACCATCCCTGTTATTCTAAAAGCAATGTGCCTCTGGATTAGATGGATCCCATGGCTGGGATCATTCCTTCTCCTTTAGGAGCAGTGTGCCTCTGGATTAAGTGGATCCCAAGGCTGGGATCATTCCTTCTCCCTTTGGAGCAATGTGCCTCTGGATTAAATAATCCCATGGCTGGGACCATCCCTGTTATTCTAAAAGCAGTGTGCCTCTGGATTAGATGGATCCCATAGCTGGGATCATTTCTCCTCCCTTGGCAGCAATGTGCCTCTGGATTAGATGGATCTCAAGGCTGGGACCATCCCTGTTATCCTGGGAGCAATGTGCCTCTGGATTAAATAATCCCATGGCTGGGACCATTCCTGCTCCTTTGGCAGCAATGTGCCTCTGGATTAAGTGGATCCCAAGGCTGGGATCATCCCTGTTATCCTGGGAGCAATGTGCCTCTGGATTAAATAATACCATGGCTGGGATCATTTCTCCTCCCTTTGGCAGCAATGTGCCTCTGGATTAAACACATCCCAAGGCTGGGATCATTCCTTCTCCCTTTGGAGCAATGTGCCTCTGGATTAGATGGATCCCAAAGCTGGGACCATCCCTGCTCCCTTGGAGAATATCCAAAGGGCTGGGAACAGCTTAATGACAATTGCACATGTTCTTCCTCTGATTAGAACAGCAGAACAGAGTATTCCCAGTATTACCAGAGATTGGAACCATCTTCCCCCCTCCCATTTTAAGGATGTTTTTACTGTTTACATGGTAAATTCCTTAGGACTTGGTGGGTCTACAGGTTTTGGATGAAAGAAGCCAGGCAAAAGGTCAGCAAAAATGCCTTATCCCAGGAAAAGCAGTGGAAGATGTAAAGCAGGTGCATCCTGCCCTGGTTTTACATGTCTTTGCTGAGGGATTCAAACAGAATTTTAAAAAATCTAGAAAAAGCAGAACTGGGAATTTTATCATCATACTATAATTAGAAGTAAAAAGCAATATTCAGAACCACTCACCTAAAATCTTGTCTGGCTTCAAAGAGGTAAAATTCTACCCAAGGGTGACCAAGAGCTCCTGTCTCCTCCACAGCTCCTCCTTCCCTGGGCTCCTTTTGGGAAGTTATGGGGTGTTCCCAGAGCTGCAGCCCAGTTCTCCCACATCAACACAGGAATAAGCAGTTTCCTTCCCCACAAACAGAAGGAACCCTTCAAGTAGTTATTTCAAAATATTTGAGTGGAAGCTTACATCAGAAATCCCAATTATGTCAAAAAGAGTTTGAAAAAAAAATCCTGACAGGACGACCACATTTGTTCCTCATTTATTCTTAATTACATCTATAGAGAGTTTGCACCATTAATTTAATTAGCAACACACTGGCCTACTGAGGATTTCCTGAGATAGGTCTGAGGAGTCTGAGGGTTCTGGGCACATTCCCTCCCCACCTACACAAACTCTGGGCCAGCCCCACTCCCTCAATTCCCCCCACAAAGGGAAGAGGCCTCTGAACTCCCTCACACTCTTGAACACACCAAGAGAAAAAGGGAGATAAAGCAACCTAAAACACCTGAAACCCATAATCAGTTACTAGGGAGAGCTACAAAGTTCTTTTCCTGTGGCAAATAAATCATACAGTCAGACAGGACACCAAACCTTCAGCAACATATAATTAGTGATTTTAAAAGAACATTTTGATCCTTTCCATTATCAGATCAAGGGAGAATTACGTGTGCCTCCAACAAGTCCCAGCTCTGACAAGACACAAAGCTGACCCCAAGCACAGGGATCACTGAATTAGCACAGGACTTGAGATCTTTTCATTCCTGCCTGTGTACATAACCTTAACTCCACAATCAAAGGGCACAAAGCAGCCAGGCTCCAAATTATATTTAATGGCAGGTAATTCTGAAAAAGGATGAGATTTATACTTGAGGAAAGCAATTATCTCACATATTATTCTTAATGTAGTGAAGTACTACATAAATAGCAGAATTCTAACTGTGATGAGTAAACAAATCACATCATTCTTTGGATTTAGGGTTATTGTGGAGTGTTTCCAAAGTTATTCTGCAGTAAATAAGGTGAGCTACCTGCAACACACTCCTGGATCTGGTCAGAGACTCAGAATACTACAGCAGATTTCCAAAACCAATTTCAGAGGTGGTACACAACCCCCCAGCATTATTACTGTATTGCAGCACTTCTCAGGGCATAAAGACACTCATTGTTTCTCTTTAAGAGCATTACCGCGCACACTTTTTTTTTAAAGGCAACTTGTTCTCCAAGACCTTTACAAAATCCGTACATTGTAGCAATGGCTGAGGCATCAAACGAGGGGCAATGTTTTACTTTCTCTCCTGCCAGAACACCAGGCCATTGTGGAGATTCTGAGATGCACTGAACTAGGTAGAGCTGAGTCATCCACGTCACTGCCAGTAATTACTCACAAAGGAGTTATGCAACTCCTAACACTGACAAAATTCAGTGGCCTTTGACAGACCGGGCTCAGATCGTGCTCCAGAGATGGGGCTGAAAACACTGGCCAAAATCAAAGATGTATTTATCTCAACTGGCAAAGGGAGCAGCTCATGCACAAC